>NW_006921840.1:2310631-2318571 GCF_000298275.1 Orycteropus afer afer | reverse complement strand
CAAGCAGCCATCATTGTGGAACATCCTTACCGATCATGTTGGCACTGACATTGTTGTATTCAGAGAATTTTAAGAGTTCTCGAAGAAAAGCCATCAAGTAGCGGAAAACATTTCTATGGCATCTTGGAAGCTGTGAAATCACCTGTTGTTTTTTTTTTTCAAAAACAAAACAAAACAACAACAAAAAAAGTGGGTGGGAAGTGGGGGAAATAGGGTGAAGAACTGGGAGCTTCCGTAATAGTAGAAGACAATTTAACCCTTACAAGGTTCCATTCATCTGCCATAACCCGCCGTCATTTACAACATCTGCCAAATTATAACTTCCGAGTCAGAGTGGTGACACTGTTTGGCCCTGGCCCACTCACTCACCAGGCCATGCAGCCTTTGTGCATTCCCACACACACCTGCCTCACAAGCAGGTCGGGGTACATCTGCCCTTTTCAGGCTGAATGGTTTTCGCTACAATGTCATAGTCTGACTCAGAGGTTTTCTCAGCTATTGTGCATCAAAATGATTTCAGGATTTAAAAACAAAGACCAGGGAGAAAAAAAAGGAAGACTCCCAAGTGTTACTCAGCCTTCTGGTAATGGCAACGAGAATTCCACGCTTCACCGATCTTACCCCAGAGGAGAGGTATCTACCCCGCTATGTTATCTGTACATGGAAACAGGCCACCTGGGAACTGGTAGCACATGTAACAGGAACTATTTGCTAAGCCTCGGCTGTAAGGGTCTCAACTCTTGGCGCTGGTGTCCTGCCAAGAAAAACAGATCGAGACCCACCCCACCTCACAGCAGGCAGACTATTTGGCTTTAGAAACTTAATAGTTTCCGTATGCGGGAAGCTGCCCCAAACATCCTCAGAATGGGGGAGAATGAGTAAGACCCACCTGGCGGCAGATCCGGGGATCGTGGGCAGAGTCGAGGCATCGCTGATACAGCTCATAACAGATGACTGGCTCTGGGAGGGCTTCCAGGAAAATAAGCAGAGCTTCGGCCACTGAGTGATTACTGCCAGCTGGGTCAACAGAAGTTAAGGGAAAGGGCCTCCCGTGAACAGGTAACCTGCAGGCCCAATCTGCTTCCTTAGGGCTGCTTTCCCTCCTCGAATGCAGGGCACGCTGATCCTTACTGGGCTTTGATATTTTATTGGCCCAGACCTCCTGGAGCCAAGTTGTTACAGAACTGATCAGAGACTCTTGGGAGGTTTGGCCCAAGTGTAGAATCAGGAGAATATAGCCTGCAGAATGACAGTTCACACCGGTCAGTCCTACAAACCAGGCGTCAATGTTCTCCATCGTTTTCCTTGTCCTAGTGACAGTCTGTGTGGTAGCAGCAGTGATCAGTCACCTGAAGGAGAACAGCACCAGAGCTGTGGGGCCTATGTTCTATTCCCATTAAAAGTCTTTGGTACCTACTTCTTGATTCCTTTTAGTAAGAACCTGATGGAGAGAGAGAGGTCAAAAGCTCCTGAAAGGAATTGAGAAACCACCACAGAATCAACAACTACCTTGTAATAAAAGAAAATAAATATGGAAACATGAAAATCGAAAGTAGGTGGGAAAAGGAGTTCCTAAGCCTTTGTTGGAAAGGATACGGATTGTCTCAGGAATGCTGGTATCCAGACAGTCAATGATCTGCTGTAACTCTTCCTGCATTCCAGGGGTTTGGAACAGGTCCTCCTACCAAAGAAGTCAGAATGAAGGGAACAAGGCAAGATAATCACCTGGAAGGGTCTGAAGATCACCCAGGGATCGGGAGAGCAGCAAGGAAGCAACAAGGAAGGGTGGTATGTGTATTAATAATTAGGAATGGAGGTGTGAAAAATAGCACTTTTTTCCTATACCATCTCTATAATCTGTGTGGAACTTGATTTCAAACAAGAAAATTCTCTTCAAAGGTTTTAACCAATACCAGTTACAGCAGGGGAACAGATCAGAAAACCAAGGATTTCACTTCTAGCCTCTTAACAAATAGAAGGCAGAATCCAAACAGCCAACCTCAAAAAAACCAAACACTGTCACTGAGTCAATTCTTACTCATAATGACCCTATAGGACAGAGTACAACTGCCCCATAGAGTTTCCAAGACTGTATGTAATCTCTACAGAAGCAGACTGCCACGTTTTTCTCTCATGGAGCAACTAGTAGGTTTGAACTGCTAACCTTTCAGTTATCAGCCCAACACTTAACCGTTGTGCCACCAGGGCTCTTTCATAGAGACACCCATTGGGTTTCCAAGGTGGTAAATCTTTACAGAAGTAGATTGCCCAGTCTTGCTTCCACGGAGTGGCTGGTGGGTTTGAACCGCCAGCCTTCTGGTTAGCAGTCAAGTGCCTTAGGCACTATGCTCCCAGAGCTCCTCTTTTCTAAACAGCATAGCTGCATTCAAATACAGGTACTACTGAATGCTAGGGAAGGAGTAATAGCACATTCATACTAAACCTTACTTTCAAGTAGTATTACCATTCACTGAGTAAGAAAAAAATTATCTTTCAATTTGGTCCCAAGATATTTTTCTCTTTTAGGGGGATGAGTTGGTAGAAGGAGGGGTTGGCTAATACTTTAGATAAAAACCAAATCCAGTCCCATCTAATGGATTCCAACTCACAGCAATCCCATAGGACAGAGTAAATCTTTATGGAAGCAGACTGCCCCATCGTTCTCCCATAGAACAGCCAACCTTCTGGTTAGCAGCCCTATAGTTTAACCATAGTGCTACCAGAGCTCCTAGTATTTCTTTATTTATTTACTCTAATTCCCTCTAAAGAAATGGGTTTGAAGTCTGCTTTGGACTTTAAACCCTATACTGCCTACTGTATAAAAAAAGAAACCTAAAGCAAGCATCACAGACTCAGGCACACAGTGGTCAAGGAGACAAATACTGTCAGTTCTGAGTCAGGTGCCACCACTATGCTTATGCTGAGATTTTAGGCAAGTCACTTACCTTGTATGCTTTACCTTGCATACATGTAAATGGGGATCCTACCACCAGCTCACATGATCTGACAGTACCGTTGTGTGGAGGTAGCTTAGTCCCCCATAGTACTCACACATCTTCTAAAACTGCAGGGAAGACTTGCTCTCACTTACCTGGTGGCAGGCATATCTAAATAAGTGATCGACTAGAAGCCAGATCTCCTTGGGGACCTGAAGGGGTCTCTCACTGGCACCTTCATCCAAGGGAACCATCTGCAGAAGAGATTTCTCCTAATGGGTGAAAAGGGATGAGAATCAATGGTGTCTCAGAAAAGTCTTGTATGGGTAATTTAATCTCCTTCAAATTCTGCTTATGTGGGTACAGAGTGATCTTCATCTTTAGAATTTCTCTCTCTCTCTCTGGGCCACCCCTGATCAGCAGACACTCCATTCTGATTCCTATGGTTGGTTAAAGATTCCCTTTCCAAAAAGCTTCACTTAACTGTTAAGCATTTCCTTTGGGTTTATTGTGTTTATCACGTGGATGCATTCTGTGCTATAGATTCAGTGTTGGCACTGAGAACCAGTGCTCCAGTGATACAGCCACAGTATAGTCCACGTCACTGGTGACATGAGGACCGTGGCATTACAATTAACAATACAGTACTTCGAGACACCAGGGTCTACGCTCAGGTTTTTGTTTACTTTTAACTTATTCTTTCAAGTCTCACCACAAATATTACTATTTTGTTTCTTGATTTAAATGAGGTTCTTTGGTTCTCAGGAATTTTGGTTCTCAGGCATGATAGAAGTTCTAAACCTAAGGCACTACAACCCATAAGCTTTAAGAGCCAAAAATAGTGGCTGTACTGGATGTATTGAAATACAGAAAACCAGGTGCCAGAAATACCATGAAAAGTCTAGGGTGTGAGTCCATATTAATAGCTCAGCAAAAACTTGCAGGGGCTCTCACCCCATCCACCCACCTTTCTACTTTCTGTTAGGTTCTTCTGAAAGAATGCAAGAGAAAAAGTCCAGAAATGGGAAATGGCACACATTAATTAGATCAATAACTAAATCTGAATTTAAAAATGATTGAGGAATAAACTCAATTATCTTATGTTTTTATATACCCATTGGTAAACCCATTGCCAATGAGTTGATTCCAACTCATAGTGACCCTTTGGGACAGAGTAGAACTGCCCCATAGGGTTTCCAAGGCTGTTAATCTTTAAAGAAACAAACTGCCTCATCTTTTTCCCACAGACCGCTTGGTGGGTTTGAACCACTGACCTTTTGGTTAGCAGCCGAGTGCTTTAACCACTGTGCCACATGGTGTCTTTATGTTTATATAGTCAAATATAAATTATATGAAAAAGGTGTCAAATGGGTTAAAAGGCAGAAAAATGCTAGTGGAGAAAACTATGACCAATTTTCTGCATCTTCCCTACCCCCGACTCCAGGTTAATATCATGTATCATGTATGTTCAACTTCAGGAAATTCTTGCACACCACTGTGCAATCTGTAAATTCCACCCATAACTCTCAGCCATGTAACTTTAAGGGAAGGAAAACCAGCCTTTCACTAATGCGGACTGCAGCAGGGCCGAGCTCTCTTTTTAACACTGTGCTCTTTATTTAATAAGCACTGATGGCCTCTGAAAACCTGCTGTGCCTTTTTGAGGGGCAAAGGGAGAAAAGGGAGCATGACAGCTGGTTACCATTTAAAATCTATTTTCTTTACATTCATTTTGCTTCCCTTCTTGATCTTTCCCTGGGATTCAATTACTTGACATTCGTATTCCCTATAGTTGCCAGAACTTCGATCAGTGGCTCATCCACTACCTTCTTTCCAGTTGCAAGTATTACATCCTGGCATCCACATGATGTCTGAGCCAAAACACCGTCCATAGTGCACTCTGTTAACTTTCTGGATCAAATGCAACACGTGCACGTCTCTGGCAGACGTCTCCAAACTTACCATCTGTAAATTATTCAGCACTGATTCATGTACTTTTAAAAAAAACAACTGACATTCAACTGGAGCTTTTCCTGTACTCAAGCATTAAGGTAACACAAGGCACTGTCCAAGATGAAAAGATAGAACATGGCCAGCTATTAGCAAGGAGGGGCTGGGAAGCAGAGCTGTCTCGAATCAGTGGTTTAAAAAGGTTAATAAAATGTCAGTAGGTTATATACACCATCCACTGTCCATTTGCAAATTCACATGTGATAATAGGAAATAGCATACTTGTGTCTCTGAAGTCTAGAGAAAGATCATGCACAAGAGATATTACTTGGAAAAAATTCCACAAAATTATCCTGAACTCTAATTTTCAAAAGGAAACCAAGGATACATTGTCTTCTTGCAACAAAATACATCCAGTATCTGCTATGCCCACTTTGTAACTTTAGTACTACTAAGTACAAAAAGAGAACATCATCTCCATCATCAAAATACATTAAATTAAATTCCATGCGCCACCACAAGTGGAGGTTGTGTTAGATCTTGTACGTAAAATGCTTTAAGACTTTTTATCAATCCCATACTCTTCTTCCTGATGGTCCTGTGTGGAGCCAGGCAGCTCTTCAGGTTGATGATGGAGAGTGACACACTGTGGAAGGAGCCCTTCATGTGGCAAGGCCGGCTCCTGGCTCTGGTACCCTCCACCTCATACCCCTGGTATCAGGAGTACTATGACTTTAGGACATTTCTCAACCTTCCTGGGCCTTAGCTGTCTGGTCTATTACAATGGAGACATTACCTTGCCCTGTCAAAAGGCAGAGAACTGGACCCTTGAGATCCAGTTCAGCTCCATGGGTCTATTCGATACAATTTCTTGAATGTTTCTGTGTATTCTTTAACTAATCGCTATCGTTACTAACCCCAACTCACTCCTAATGTAACAGCTATCGACTCTTCTGGTTTTACTATCATTGGAAATGGAGGCCAGCTAAGCAGTGCCTCCACCACCTCACGAGCTTTCAGATACATCCAGACAGCTCCCTAGTGACTTCTCATTTAGGAAATGCAAATCTAGAAGCTGAGTCCTATGGCTTTTATGTACTGAGTCTCAGTGGCTTGACCTGTGCAGTAAGTCTTTCTCCTGTACTTCAGACACACTCAAAGCCCACTGGCAGGACTTTGGGGGATTCTCACCGAGTCAGAGGTCTCTGAATGGGTAAGCCTAGGGACACATTCCAGGGCCACAGTTAAGTGTTAACCAAGCACAAGGAAACTCTCATTACCACCAATGTACTGCATTACCTTTTCTAGGAAGCTGTCTTCTTCCTGAGAGCAGAGCAGGAAAAGAGAGTCATTGATAGACAGAAAATGATTAGAATTAATTTACAGAATTAGAAACAGATCAGTATTATTAGAACTCACTAGCTTACTAGACACATGTGCTTTAAACAGCTTTGAATTCTTCAAATAAATTATGATTGCAGAAAAAAGAACACATTCTCCATAGGAGAATGACGTTCTCCAGTGTGCGTAGGAACTTTTGTGCACTTTATTGAGAATACCATTCAAGAAACATGCATGTGCAGTCCCCGACTCTGGTGCCCACGGACGCCTCCTCCTTTTCATCTGCTGCTGCTCTGTGCTGCTTCCCCCCATGCCTTCATGCCACCTCCATGGTTGTGGGCCTGACGGTGGCCAGAGGGAAGGAGATGGTAAGCTTCTCTCCTCTCACCCTAGCTGGTCTCCTGTGCAGCATTCCAGACTCCTGTCCATCTCCCCATACCCAGATCCCTCCTCAAAGGCCACTAGAGTCCCCAGATTTGGATGGCCCTCTGGAATGGACATGAATTTCATTTCAGACCTGTGGAAACCAGATCCCTCATTAGCCCCTGCCGTGTCTTCCTCCAGGGGATGAGGGAGCAGGGAGGAGGAAAGAAGTTGCCTTTTATCTTCACTAACTAGCACCACCCCCCAGTAAGCATCTGCCATGTGTCAGGAACTGTGCCAAGTGCTTTCTATACAATGCCATTTCATCTGCACATGTATACAAAGTAGATATTATTCCCATCTTACAGAGGGAGACAGTGAGACTCTGAGAGGTGAAAGGATTTTCCAAGAGTCACGCTTACTATTAGGTAGTAAGTAGTAGAAGCAGGATTAGAACCCCAGGTCTGACTGGCCCCACAGCCCTTACCACCATGCTCCCTTAGACAACTCAAAAAGGACAATGTGACTGCTTCCAGGACAGAACGGCAGGGGAAAGCTGTAAGAATGTATTCCATTCCCTAACAGGCTAAAGACAGGGAAAAGCCTTCGTCTCAAGGCAGCATGGTTAAGGGACAGACTATAGGCATTGGTGTTAGAGCTGGGTGCCAATCTTGGTTCTGCCTCTCGTTAATTTCATACAGACCTTAGGCAAGTTCCTAAGAACTGGACAGAGCCTCAGTTTCTTCATCTCAAACAAGCATAATATTTACTTCATAGAGACAAGGAAACAGCCTAAAACCAAGAGGTGGGGGGTATGCCAGCGGAAGGCCTGAGTCAAAGCTCCTCACCCCACACAGCCCACCCCCAGCAACTATCAACTGGAATCCTCCCAATCCCACTCAGAGGCCACTAAGAACTAACGTATAAAGCATGCATCTCACTTCTGATAGGTAACAGGAAAAATCCCGAGCTTATCATCAGAAATGCATAGGGGCGGAGTGTGCATTTCCTGACATCCCAAGTGTAATGCTGAATGCATTTCCCCAAGCTGTCGTTAGAGATGGCGATGAGGTCGGTAGTATTACTAGATACATTATTAATTAAACAAGCTTTTGTGCAATTACCTAGACTCTTTTTTTATACATAAGAATATTTTTTAGAGCAGTTTTAGGTCCACAGAAAAAATGTACAGGAAGTACAGACTTTCCATGTATCCCTCTCCCCCTGCACAACGTTTCTCCCATTATTAGCATCCTGTATTTCTGTGGCATAGCTGTGACAACTGATGAACTGACTAATACATTAACTAAAGTCCACAGTTTACATTAGGAGTCACTCTGTGTTGTCCAG
>NW_006921840.1:2295333-2310531 GCF_000298275.1 Orycteropus afer afer | reverse complement strand
CTCTGTGTTGTCCAGTTTTGTGGGTTCTGACAATTGCATGTCATATATCCACTATTAGAGTATCATGCACAATCGCTGCATGAACTGCCCTGAAAACTCCCCGTGCTCCACCTATCCATCCCTTGATTCCTTGCTCCTACCCCTGAATCCCTGATCTATTTATCGTCTCTATAATTTTGCTACCTAAACTCTTCCTTTTTTAACCTTTTATTGTGGTTTGAGTCAAAGTTTATAGAGCAAAGTAGTTTCCCATTCAACAATTTATACACATTTTGTTTTGTGAAGTTAGTTGCAGTCCCCTCAGTGTAACAGCATTCTTCCCACTTCCTCCCTGGGTCCCCTGTTCCCATTTGCCCTTCTTTCTGCCCGTTCCTGCCTGATGAATTTTTTTGGGGGGCAAATGTTGCCCTTTAGGTCTCGTATGCTTGACTGTTCTGAGGAGCACATTCCTCCTGGGTGTTCTGTTCACTTTATAGGCCTGTCTATTGTTTGGTGATCTTGGGAAGTGGGTTCAGGTCTAGGTTTGAAGGGTGTCTAAGGGTGACAGTCTCAGGGGTTCCCCTAGTCTCTATTTAGACCAGTGAGGCTGGTCTTTTTTAATGATTTTGAATTTTGTTCTACATTTTTCTCCCACTCCATCTAGGACCTTCTATTGTGATCGTGATCAGAGCAGTCAGGAGTGGTAGCCAGGCACCATCTAGTTATCAGGCTAGCGGAGGCTGTGGTTCATGTGGTCTGTTAGTCCTTTGGACTAATTATGTCCTGGAGTCTTTGATTTCCTTCACTCTTCTTTGCTCCAGGTGGGAAGGGACCAATAGTTTATCTCAGAAGGCTGCTCACAAGCTTTTAAGACCCCAGTCACTACTCACCAAAGTAGGATGTAGAACACTGTCTTTATGGAATATGTTATGCCAATTGACCTAGCTGTCCCCTGAGGTTATGGTCCTAAGCCCAGTGACTCAGTCCCTCAAAGTGTTTGGTTCTGGCTAAGAAGTTTGCCTAACTCTGCTCCTGTATGCTCTACTCTATACCTGGATACATATTTTGTTTTGTGAAGTTAGTTGCAATCCCCTAAGTGTACTAGCACTCTTCTCACTTCCTCCCTGGGTTCCCCGTCTCCATCTGCCCTTCTTTCTGCCTATTCCTGCCTGATTAACTTTTTTGAGGGGCAAATGTTGCCCATACAAATACATATGCAGAAATATCATCTGCCAAATCTATGTATGCTAGTGGGTGTATTCCCATATGCCATCCCACACCTGTTCAGCTTATATATCTACCTATGTATCCACCCATGTGTTACTGTTTGTTATGACTGTTATTGCAGTATTGTGTATGTAATAGCATTTACTATTGTGACCTTTTACTCTTGTGTACATCCCAGTGTCTTCCTTTGTTACCTAGACTCTTAAATACCACATAGAAGAGCAAATAAAAAGTATTCAGAGTAATAGTGCTTTATGAAGTATACAGTATTTATAGTATTGTAATTATATTACTTGTAATATGAAACTTAATTCTAAATGCCAAACATCTAATTTAACACATTTTTTTGACATAGAAACTATTTTAAAATTTAGGACTCCTTGTTAACAAACAGAGAAACTGCTTGTGTCTGACACATTTCCTGATTTTCCCTCTCATGAACGCATGACACGTGATGAATAAAATGAGGCAGAGTTTTCGTATACTAACCTGTCAAACCAGGCCCTCAAAGACGTTTTCTTTGAACAGTGATCATCTGCTAGTACAAGGCATTGTGCTAAATAGCCCCATTTTTGGTTGAGGGGTGGATAGAATTGAGGACACATAAAAGAAAAAGACATGGGTCCTGACCCTGGCTTGTAACCAAGTTAGGGTGAGGAGTTCCAGAAGTTACAAATACAAGTTCTCAACAGATGGTATTAAGAGGGGGGGGGGGAAGAACAGCAGAACACAAGTTCAGAGAAAGGAGAGAGAGCTTTCAGCTAGGACTGTCAAGGGACTTTTCACAATGGAGGTGGGACCTAACAAGGTCTTAAAAGAGTCACAGGAGGGGGCAGAAATAAGCAATGGTGCAGAGACAGTAATCATGAGGTGAGATGAGGGAGAAGTCAGGCATCTCACTTGTGGGGAGCACTAAGTACATTGAGAAAAACGTTCTTGCTGGTAGGTGTTGTTGAGTTGGCTCTGATTCATAGCGACCCTGTGTACAAATGAACGTAATATTGCCCTGTACTGCACCAGCCTCCCAGTCCTTGCTATACCTGAGCCCATCATTGCAGCCACTGTATCAATCTATCTTGTTGAGGGCCTTCCCCTTCTGCAATTACCCTCTACTTTACCAACCATGATATCCTTCTCCAGGGACAATGCTCCCTTCTGACAACATGACAAAAGGAGGTGAGACGAAGTCTGGCCATTCTCACTTCTAAGGAGCAATCTGGCTGCACTTCTTCAAGGACAGATTTGTTCATTCTTCTGGAAGTCCATGGTATTTTCAGTATTCTTTGCCAGCACTACAATTCAAAGGTACCAACTCTTCTTCAGTCTTCTTTATTCATTGTCCAGCTTTTGCATGCACATGAGGCGACAGAAAATACCATGGCTTGAGTTAGGCTCAACTTAGTCTTCAAAGTGGCATCTTTGCTCCTTAACACTTTAAAGATGTTTTTTGCAGTAATTTTCCTAGTGCAATACGACATCTGATTTCCTGACTGCTGCATCCGTGGGTGTAGATTGTGGAACCAAGTAATATGAAATCTTTGCCAACTTCAGTCTTTTCTCTATTTATTGTGATGCTGCTTATTGGTCCAGTTGTGAGGATTTTCATTTTCTTTATATTGCGATGTAATCCATATTGCAGACTGTATTCTTCAATCTTCATCAATAAGTACTTTAAGTCATCCTCACTTTCAGCAAGCAAAGTTGTGTCATCTGCATATTACAGGTTGTTAATGAGTCTTCCTCCCATCCTGATGCTGTGTTCTTCTTCATATAGCCCAGCTTCTCAGATTATTTGCTCAGCATACAGATTCAATACGTATGGTGAAATGTACAGCCCTGAAGCACACCCTTCTTGATCTTAAACTCTGCAGTATCCCCTTGTTCTCTTTGAGCAACTGCCTCTTGGTCTATGTGCAGGTTCCTCATGAGCACAATTAAGTGTTCAGGAATTCCCATTCTTCACAATATTATCCATAATTCGTTATGATACACACAGTCAAAGGCCTTTGCGTAGTCAATAAAACACAGGTAAACATCTTTCTGGTATTATTTGCTTTCAGCCAGGATCCATCTGACATTAGTTGAGAAAAATAGTGGGAAATAAATCTGAAAAGGTATGTTGAAGTCAGACTACAAGTGACCTTACCGGGCAGGTTCAGGAATCTGGATTGTTTTTAGCAAGCATGAGGGTGCCGATGACTCCATGTAAGCAAGGAAGTAACAGGGCCCCAAAACAGTATTATAAAAATATCAATCTGATAGCCTTGAGTGGGAAACACTGACGGGTCTTAGGGAGACAGAAGATAGAGGCAAAGGGAATCATAAAAGGCTATCAAGCAGGTCAAGGATGAGAAAGTAAAAACCTTTAATAGTGGGAAAAGATTATTTTTAAAAAAATGGATGAATACAAGAGAAAACAGAAAAAAATATCAAAAGGGACTCTCTGACTGATTAGGTATTGGTGGAGGGGCAGCAGGTTTGCCTTAAGAGTCTACTCTTTGGGTACAGGAACAGAGAAAGTAGGTATAAATTATATTTATTTCAACACTAGGATTAATTCTGAAAATAGACAGGTCACTTAGTTCCTAATAAACAGCCTGCTCCTAATGTAGCACTAAGGTACTACTAACACTTAGTTCAACTGACCCCCCTGCTCTTTGCAAAAGGCTAGGGGTTGATCACATAAAAAAGTGAACCCAGTTCCAGACTGCCCCAGTGGGACAACAATGGCACACCCCAAATGCAATGCAAATCATTCTTTGTCTCAACATTCACCCTCGTAGGATTTCCTCAGTAGTAAATGCATACTTAAATAACATTAAGGGCATCAGATGCCCACAATTCAAACTTAAAAATAAAAAGCAGAAAACTGAACAAAAACTGAGGTTCTGAAAAGGATTAGTTCCATGTAGAATAAGATATACAAATTATATACCTAACAAAGTAAGAAATGAGTGGTTAGATCAGTAAGAAAAAGCAAACACTTAGGGAAGAGATCAGCAGGGATGAATTAATACTAAATTTTTATTCCATATTTTTGATATTCATTCTCCCAATACACGTGTCCCCAAAAGAATATTCTTCACCCATACCTGCATTTTTTTTCATCTCTATATTTACAACTACAATCCTAGACGAGATCCAGCTAGTTCAAGCCTGGTCCCCTTTCCATTAGTCCATTCTATGAGCAACACCAGAATGTGTTTGATTTACAACCTTGTATTAATCATCAAAGCCTTCCGGGGGCTTTAGATGTCTGCTGGCTCAAGCAGAAGCTCATCTGCTGACTTCAAGGCTCTCCGTCGTTCGCTCCCATTCTACCTACCCAGCTTCCAACACTTTTATCCTCGCTCGTTTTTTTAAAACCTCACTCTTTCCAAGGGAATCTTAAATTTTTCACACATGGTCTTTTTACTTTTCACCTTTCCTTTTGCCTTTATTCAAGATGTCTCTTATGCCTGGAAGAGCCTGCTCACCCAATTCACTAATACATGTTCCTCACATCCCTGGACTTGACTGAAAATACTTCTATGACTCTCCCCAAATTATTTTTCTGCTCCAGTTTATTCTTATGTGTTGAATTTATCATTTCTAGTCATGTTAATGCCACATGCAGCAAATATTCATTAAGTCAAAATAGGCTGATTCTGAGATTGGTTTTTACAGAGATTAGTTGGTCAATCAATAAGGTTTTGTAGTGTATGAGGGCTTGAGTAAACAGCACAGGAATCTGTTGCTAATACAAGCTGCAAGCTCCATAACATTCATTTTAAATGACCTGCCAAAATACTGACTTACCAAACACAGTGGACATTAAAAAAACTCCCTATTAACCATGATTTAGAATTTAGCCATATTGTACATACAGGTATACTTTCATTATCACTCAATTATAGGAACCTACATAAACTCCATAATACTTTGTATCCAGCATGTAAAGAATAAATATTGATGATTATATGCTACTTAGTTTATAAAACAGAAAAATACACCTTAATTCTGGAAGAGAATAAAATAATGACAAACAGATTTTCATCTGCTTGTTATTGGTGCTAATTCCATATTCCAGGAGTCTTACACATTGGCAAAAGTCACCATCACTGAAAGGGGCAGGAAGAATGAAAAGGCCTCATGCCAGTTATTTCATTCTGTATTTGGTTAGGAGAGGATATGGAGCAAGAATTGCTCTGAAACAGTACATGGAAAATTTGATATATGCACTGAACTCATTTCTGGCTTCACCAATATTTTAGAGTAAATAATAGAATAAAGGAATGTCATATGGAATATGACATATTATCTTGGGGCTTGGAACAAATGTGAATCAACATCAGACCTAAGAAAGCATTCTAGAAGGCCCAAATCAAGTCAAAACAAGTTGAAAGCTATTAAGTGTAAGGTACAGATAATCTTAGATTTCTTGTTTACTGGCCTGTGCTAATATGGATAATATCTCATTAATGAGATACAGGAATTTAGTAACACTGAAATGCAACAGGCTGCAAAAAGAATCAGAACCCTAAATCCTACAAAAATAAAAGCTTTAAAAGAATAAATGATGACCATACACATACAAATTAATAAGAACCCAGCAATTTTCTAATTAAAAAATGACCAGGGTTCTATTATTACCTGGAATCTTTTGTCTACAAAAAGAAAAAGGGCTCTCTACAGTCCCATTAATTTCACTAATGATTTTGGCTACTTTCCATTCATGGGCAAAGGTGGTTGAATTACCTGATACTATTTTAAATAAAATAAAAACATTTTGCGCTAGTTGAGCCTCCTTCTAGCTATTCCCAGAATTAATATGGGAAAACTGTGGCAAAGGGTGTTATGACGTCTCTCCTGGTTTACCAAAAATAAAGAAAAGTAAGTTCTGCTTTATAGGAAGTGTGTGGGGAGGAGGGAGTATAAAGAGAAAAGTTAAAAAAAAAAAAAATACTAAGAGGAAACAGGCAACTTAGGAAATAGTGGAGCCTTAACTGGACAACTGTACTGGACTCTTACAAAGTCAATGTCATTAAAGAAAAAATGTAGAGAACCGTTCTACCATAAAAGAGACCATAGTAGCCAAATGTAATGCATGAACCCAGCCCAGGTTTTTGGTTTATAAAAAGCTATAAAAGGAATTCTTGGAACAAGTGGGGAAATGTGAATATGGACTGAATATTAGATGAGACTGTGAACTACTATCGGTTTTCTTGGGTGTAACTGTATTGTACTATAAAGAGTTTGCCCTTTTTCTTAAGAGATGCAAGCTGAAGTATTTAGTGGCAAAGGGACATGAGAACACCAATTAATTTCTAACTGGTCAGACAGACAATGTACATGTACCTATGTACATAAGGTATGGGGGTGTTCACTGTACCATCTTTTTGTGTTTTCTATGTATTTGAAATTTCTCATAATGAAATGTTGGCAAAAGTAAAGTTGGGAAATGGTGCTTGGGATGGAAGGAAGATGGTAGAGAAGAAAAGGGAAAACAACTTCATTATCTTAAATGATTTGTATTCTAAAAGGTGAAATACTAAATTGGAAAAATAGGAATATGGTGGGAGAAGAAAAACCAAGTATTCATGAGAATTATTAGAATGTCCAGATCTGAATTTCTGAAGAAAACGGTTCTCTCTCAAACAGAGGTCAGAGAGCTTTCAATCATGAAGGCTCTAGGGAAACAAGTAAATTCCAAGAAAGAATGCAAGGACTGGGCTCCGGGGTTTTAATCTGCTCTCTGAGTCACAGCTGAAACAATTCCATGGCAACAGAGCAGATCCCACTCAGACAGGCCAGCAGCCTGCCTGCTGCTCTAGCCCTCCCCTTGTAGACGATACAATCACTTGCTCTAGCTTGACCACAAGGAGAGCGAGAATATTAATGCGAATGATAACATTTGGAGGGCACTTGACCTAGTTTTCTTTGGAAAAAGACCAAGAATATACATTCATAGCCCAAAGAGGTCTGCACACAACCCCAACCATCTCTGCATTTAGAAGGGTGGCCTTGAGCTCAATCAATTTCTGTTACTGAAGAGAATAAACGCCTCCCTCCTAAGGCCCTGAAACTAGAGCTTGGCTTGGTGGTACTGAAATCATCCTTCTTTCCTTTCTTAAATGAGGCACATTAAATAAGTATCAAATCTAAACACACTTTATAAACATTTGGGATGCTGATAAAATGCAGATTCCTTGACCCCCTATACCCTGAGATTCTGAACTCTGTTGCTAGAGGTGGGGGAGGGGGAAGAAGGGGAGGAACCTGTCTGTGTGTGTGATAAGCAGCCCTGGGGATTGTGACACAGGTATTAGAGACTTCACTTGTAAGTCTGTGCTGCAGTAAGTAACGAAGTTTCACCCTGATTAGAAAAAAATACAGTATAGTGAGGAACACTGGATGGAGAATCAGAAAATCGGGGTGACGGTTCTGTCACTAACTTATTTGTCTGGGTTTAGGGCAAGTTAATGTCTCTCTGCCTTGGTTTTCTCATATGTTAAATGGGACTAATACTACCTCCACCCAATACTAGACTTCACATGCATGCTAATATATACAAAAGTGTCTTGAAAGTATAAAGAGCTTAAAAAATTTAAAGAACTTTATCTTTGAGACTGGAGCCTTTAATCATAATCAGTGAGCTTAATATTATCTATTACATTCCTGACAAGAGCCTCTTAGCTTAAGCTAATCCAAGTAGTGCTACAGTAAAGTGACATTCTTATTTATCACTTGATAGTCCCAAAGAAAAGGGACAGCACAGAGAGAGCAAGGATATCACTTAAGTATGGTGAGAATTCTCTCTAAAGGAGGTTTGTTCTTAGGATGCTTCTTACCAAGTCTATGAGTTTGGTAACAGGAACTTCTCGAATTGGTCTTTTCATTCGGCACAAAGCCTCTAAGGATGTACCGAAGCAACTTGGGAGGTAATTTCCACTGATGGTCAAGAAGTAGTCTTTGCCTCGATCGAGGTGAAGGACAAGAATATCTTCAATCTTATCTTCCCCTGAATTCAGGATGGTCACAGAGTCTTTGCTGACATACACGTCAAGGGAAATGTCTACTGTCTCATCTGAAATATAAGAGATGATACCTGGTAACAGGGCAACTTCCAGTGGAAAAGCAAAAACAGGGGATGAGAATCAACAGAAGAAGTGTCCTGAAAAAAACCATCAAGTATTGAAAGGGAAGAGACTGGACACACAGTAAATACAATGACAGTGAAGGTAAGAGACATGTGGTTAGAAAACACGAAGTTAAACAAGGGGAGGGAACGGGAGTCAGGAGGGGACGATACACAGCAAGCAGACACAATGGTAAAGGGAAAACTCACTTGGCTCCAAGTAGCCCTCAAAAGGTTCAGCCCGAAGCCATGGCTTGCAGTACTGGCTGTCATTAAGTTTAGGGATGAAAGAAAAATGGCAGGGAACCTGTCCGTTGTTGCTGATCTGGAACTTCTCCTTTTGTAGTTGCCGAAACTTCACATTCTCAAACACAAACTGGGGAATAACAGACAGACACAAACATGCATCACTAGTAGGGGAAGTCAGTCAGTTAGATTATTCCATGGAGAATATGAATAAAGAACAAGGTACACAACGGGGCCAGCTTCACACCACTCACTTTCATATACTGTGACACCCACCCTGGCAGAGGAGTTATGTGGTTTTTGCTCCTTCTCGTTTCTGGATCCTATGACCAATTTCTATTTCCTGAGATATGAACTAACCTGCAACTCTGAAATATTAAATTAGAGCAGACAACATCTGAGGGCTCCCTATGTGCCAGGCACTGTTCTAAGAGCCTCACACGCATTAACTCATGTAATCCCAACAACCACTCCTTTTTCCAGAAAGAGAAATTGCAGCTCTGAGAGGGTAAGACACTTGCCTGTGGTCACACAGCTACTACATGGTAGTGCTAGAATTTGAACAGACAGTTGAACTCCAGTGTACACACTCTTAACTACTTTCTCTAAGTAAGATGGTTTCCTGTGTGCTAACCACAGTGGGCAGAAAGACAGAGAGGCCGTGTGTACTTTTACTCACCTCCCTCCGGCTGAGTTCTAAGGAAGGAAGGAAGTCATTTTCCATTCTGTCCATGATGCGTACAATATCTTCAAAGACTTTCCGATACCTCCGTTCATCTACAACCTTTACCTGAAAGAAAACAAACCCTGTTTTCAGTCTCACATGCTCTTAGCTCATCGTTCTTTGAGACTATATAGCAATTTCAAACTGGTCAGTACTGTAATCATTTTAAAGAAACTGTGGTGTAAGCAACGTTCTCTAACACTTTCTGACATCTCTGTGCATCCACAACTTCCACCTGAAAGAAAACAGGTCCTTATTTTAGTCTTTTTTTTTTTTTAACTTTTTAGTGTGATTTGAGTGAAAGTTTACAGAGCAAATTGGTTTTCCATTCAAAAGTTTGTACATATTTTGTTGTGTGACCTTGACTGAGATCCCCACAATGTAATAACACCCTTCCTTCCTGTGGTTATCATTTCCCTTTGTTATTCTTTCCTATCCCTTCTTGCCTGCTGAGCTTTATTCCCTGGGCAAATGCTGCCCTTTTGATCTCATATGGTTGACTGCTCTAAGGAGTAGGTACCTCCCTGGTGTTATTTTTCACCTCACATGCCTTTCTACTGTTTGGCTGAAAGCTACGCCATGGGGGTAAGTTCAGTTCTAAGCTTGAAGTGTGTATAAGGACCATAGTCTCAGGGGTTCCACCAGTCTCTATCAAACCAGTAAGCCTGGTCTTTTTTTTTTTTTTTTTTTAATGATTTTGAGGCTCCTTATTTTAGTCTTATGTGCTCCCAACTTATGTATCTCCAAGATTCTCTAACAATTTTTAAAATGTCACTTAAGGTAGCTATGAATTAAACTAAGAAATATAGAAGCATACATTTTGAGGTAAAGATAAAACCAAAAACCAAACTCACTGCCGTCAAGTTGGATCTGACTCATAGTGACCCCTCCTTGGGTTTTCCAGGCGGTATCACTATGGAAGTAGATTGCCCAACCTTCCTTCCAAGGAATGGCTTGGGGATTTGAACCACCAGCCTTCTGGTTAGCAGAGGAAAAGATAGGTAAGACTAATTGGGTAACTTCCTGGAAAAGTTAAACCTCTATGTTAAGAAACTTGGCAATAATAAATACTTGGGAAGATTATCTTGCTCCATTGGTGAATTATTTAGTGGTGGAGGAAAGAACCTGATGATTGTGGTAAACATTATTTCTTGCACTGTACTAATTAACAGTGTCAAAACACACTTGTTAGCTGCTTCTAACAGTCACCATAAAGTGGCGAAAGAGTAGAAAATACGATTAAAGGATTTAACTATATTACCTACTATACCCAATGCCAAGAATCAACACTAAGATTCTATAATGGCAAAGGTATGCTAATAAATGGCACCTATGGCCATTTTAGAAAACAGTTGACATATAATGTCCTAGACTAGATGAAAACCATGATAACCGACAAACAAATAATCTTGACTAATAGATGAAAACGTCTGCCTCCTGCCCCAACACATTAAGCTCCCTGACACCAGTTCTTTTTATTATTAAAACTTCATACAAATCAATTCCAAAAATGAATAAAATGAACATAGCACTTTATCTAGATACCAGTTTCTGTTTAGAATAGAAAACATCACAAAAACCCATGTCAAAAAGAAAAAAGGTGCAGCAGAGGTTCTAAAACAAATGTGGAATATAAAAACATCAAAACTGAGCCAGACTTCTCAAGACTGGGTAGGTGTTTACATATTTGAACTGTAAGTCTTAGAGAATTAAGAATCAAACAATCACTTTAGTGTCACCAGGATCCATACTATAGTGTTAGGTGAAGATGAATTTTAGCTGTAAATATTAACAACAGTGTCTTACACTTTTACAAAATTTTGCAACCTTTCATTTGAAAAAAAGTACTTTTTGCAACCTTTCATGTGAAAAATGTTTATGGGTGTCATTTTATTTTCACAATAACTTTGAGACTATTTGAAGCAATGATGATCATTCTTCTCCTGTTAGTTGAGAACACTGAGACACAAAAAGACCAACTAACTTGCCCGGTGCTACAGTTAATCCCAAAAGTGATCTCCAGACCTCTAGTGCAAGCCTTTTTTCAAAATACCAGATGTGATCTGTGGACTACTTGCAACAAAATCAACTTGGGAATCTCTTAAAATGAAGATTCCTGGGCCTACCAATCATAATCTCCAAGGATGGGGTCCAAGCATGTGCATATTTAAAAGCTCCCTAGATAATTCCTATGTCCACCAGATCCTGAGAACCAATGCAGCAAACCTCATTAGCAAGTGCAGGGATGAGGACACTAGTTCAGCCTGATCTCAGCCAGCCCACAGGCAAATCATCTGAAATTAATTGACCATTGAGTACTTGGCCCCTTTGTCAAAAGTCATCCATGCCAACTGTGGTAAAAATGTAACGTGGTTTTTAAAGCCTTTAATCACAGCACACCTAAGAGTCCAAAAGATGGGTGGTTACTCAATAAAATCAAACCTTTTCTCAATAGGTTACCATGACCATAGCACCTAACAGCACGTCAAGGATAATCTTAAAGGGGAAAGAAACACCAAAGAATCTCACCCTCCAATACATCCATTTTAGAAAAGGAAATTACAACAAAATTAGGAATTAAGAAAAAAGTACAATGAACTGGATCTTATGCAATAACATGGACAGTTCTCCAAGACAAACTCTTCAATTTAAAAAAAAAAATTAAAAAAGCAAGATGCAGGCCAACACACACAGTATAAGGCAATTTATGATATACATATCTATACAAAAAACAATACTAGAGTATAACCTGTGAAAACTGGAACCTGTGTAAGACAGAAACTGGTCAGAGAACTCAACTATTTTCCACTACTAGAGTACAATGAAAGGAGCTCTGGTGGCGTAGTACCTAAGGCATCTGACTGCTAACCAGACAGTTGGTGGTTCAAACTCACCAGCCACTCCACAGAAGGAAGGCTGGGCAATCTACTTCCATAAAGATCTACCATCTCAGAAACCCAAAGGGAGTCTCTATGAGTCAATATCAACTCAATGGCAGTGAGTGAGTTAGTAAGTGAGCGAGCGAGCGAGTGAGTGAGCAATGAAAAGTGGTAAGACCGCACCCTGTCAAAAGCAGAAAACTTGCAAGACCGAGAAAAAACCAAGCAGTCCTGTTGACTTCTGCCTGTCACAGGTCTCACTGTGTGTTGTTTATGGGTAAATAGAAATGCATGTGCAAAGGTTTAGAACTGTATGGCCGCTTACTTAAAATTAAAGAAAATTAGAAATTCAGTCCCTCAGCCATACTAGCCACACTGCAAGAGCTCAAGAGCCACATGCAACTAAGTAGTACCTATGGACAGCAGAGATGCAGAACATTTCCATCAGCACAGAAAGCTCGGTGCAGGGCAGCACTGGTTTAGAAAAACACACCTCCAACTGGGTAGTGTAGCTGGCCTGGCTGCAGAGTGGGGTTTAAAAATGGAGAACAGAACAAATACTGAAGAACTTCAACTTTATCTGTAAATTTTGTTTAATTTTTTTTTTATTTTAAAGAGAAAGAATTTTTGAATTCCAATGTGATCTAAAAATCATTAAAAATGAAAAAAGGTAGACCTTCATTAAATATACACAAAATTATACAGGAGGCCTGAAAATTTTAAAAATATCTTACTGGGAGCTCTGGAGTATTAAAAATATTTCAAGGTTCTGAAAATAAACACAACCAAAAAAGCCAAGCATAGCCGATTAAACCAAAGAGGCTAGTGTTTGGGAAAGGCTTCCTTTAAAAAATGGATTAAGAGAATTCAAATGAAGAAAATAGAGCAGCCCACAAACACCAAAAACCCAAACCCATAGCCATGGAGTCGATTCCAACTCATGGTGATCCTACAGGACAGAGTAGAAATGCTCCATAGGATTTCCAAGGCTGTAAATCTTCATGGAAGCAGATTGCCACATCTTTTTTCACAAAGCGGCTGGTAAGTTTGAAACCCCAACTTTTCAGTTAGCAGCTGAGAGCTTAACTACAGAGCCACCAGGGCTCCCTGGCCACAAATACAAGACAGAAATTAAATGGCCTAAAGGTAGTATCTGAAGATATATTTAGCCAGTAAGTTCTTTGGAACTACAGAGGCATTGTGGGGCAGTGGAAAGAGCACAGGCTTGGGAGTTAAACAGACTTAGAATTTGAATCTCAGCTCTTAAAGAAATCATTTAAATGTGCCAGCTCTCCATTTGTTCATCTGTCAAATGGGGAAAATGTACCTTGAAGCATTGTTGGGAAGAGAAAATGAGATGTGTGGCAACTGTCATGGGCATGTAGCACCTAGCTACGAGGTGAGGAACATTTACTCTTATTATTCATTATTATTTTCAAATTTTAAAATGGGCAAAAATTAAGTCGTGACTGTTCTGATAAAATTTAAAATCTATTATAAGGCCAAGAACAATTTTTTACTTAAAGGAAAAGTCGTAAAGTCATTCCTTTTTAAAACAGAAGCAGAACAAGACATGCTGGTGATACCTATTCAGAAGCCACAAAATCGAGAGACACAGAGGGATGAAATCTACAATCTACCGGCTCACAGTCCTTGCATGTCTTAACTCATTAATCTTCCTAAGTAGGTACCATTGGGAGCTCTGGTGGCATAGTGCCTAAGGCATTTATTTGACTGCTAGCCAGAAGGTTGGTGGTTCAAATCCACCAGCCACTCCTTGGAAGGAAGGTTGAGCAATCTACTTCTGTAGTGATATTGCCTCGGAAACCCAAGGAGGGGTCACTATGAGTCAGATCCAACTCGACGGCTGGGGGCGGGTAAGTAGGTACCATTATTATCCCCATTTTATACTGGAGGAAACTTAGGCACAGAACTTACATAAGTTACACAGTTAGAAAGTAGCAGTCTAATTATAAAGTCCATCCCATCAAGTACCACACAACACAAATTCCGACAGATTATATGCCTGCAGGTCTGGAAACCCAAAAGAAATCATCTAAATGCACTGGCTGTACTAAGTTATATCAGGAAGATTACAAGGCATATCCTACATACTAGAAACACACGGCTAGAAGATACAATGGGAAAGAATAAATTTTTATTCACAACAGGAACAAAAAGGAATAAATGTATTTTTAAAAAAGATTGCAGCCTCAACTTCCGGTAAGATGGAGGAACAGGCAGACAAGCAATACAGACCCTCTTCAACAAAGAAGAGGAAAAACCAATTGACAGAGATACAGAAGATAATCCTGGAGCCCTGAGCTTTGAAAGGAACTATACAGAAGTGGATTAGGCACCAAATAGTGGAACAACCTGAACGAAAACAGTTGAGTACAGAGACGGTCAGAGCTGCGGACTGTCAGCTACTCTGACAGGACCAACAGCCTGAATATTTCCAAGTGGTGTTGGGAACTGAGAATTGACCTAAAGATCAGCCCTGGTCACCAAGGGCTGCAGGGACAACTGCTCTGGTGGCCTATGACTAGGAAGGGAAACAGCAAGGAGGGAGACAACCATTTTGATTATTTACATACAGCAGCCATAGTGGATATTTAAAGTGACCTAGGGTGCAGCCATTTTGAATGTTTACAAGCAGTGGCCATTTTGATATTTAAAGTGACTGAGGGTGCAGCCATTTAGAATGTTTAGAAGTGGCAAGCATTTTGGATTTTAAAGTGATAGCATTCTCATTCGGATTCCAGAGACCTAAGAATAGGCTCTGTTTGCCAAGGTTGGCAGGGACATACAAGAGGCTGACAAAAGGAAAGGAGACAGGTAGTGAAATTAGGACATTTCCAGATAAGCAGAAATTAAGGGAATTTGTTAAAACCAGACCAACCTTACAAGAGATGCTAAAGGGAGCCCTTTGGACAGAGAAGCAACAACAAACAACTGACCACTAACACACATGATGATATAACCCAGAAACCAACCCAGCTATTGAAGTATCCAAGGTAATTAAG
>NW_006921840.1:2289842-2293066 GCF_000298275.1 Orycteropus afer afer | reverse complement strand
AGCACTATTTACAATAGCAAAAAGATGGAAACAACCTCCGTGCCCATCAGTGGAGGAGTGGATGACCAAACTATGGTACATACACATCATGGAATGCTATGCAGCACTAAAGAATAATGTAGAGTCTGCAAAACACCATATAATATGGATGAACTTGGAGGACATTATGCTGAGTGAAATCAGTCAGTCACAGAAGGACAAATATAGTATTAGTTCGTTGTTGTGGAGGGTCAAGGTAAGGTTTATATATGGAGGGAAACTTTCTTTATTGGTTCCCAGGGGTGGGAGGGGAGGGGAGGGAACACTGCAAAAAAGAAAAAAAATGCATTGACCCATGTCACTTTAGTTTTGTGTATTTCACTGTACATAAATTATATTTCAACAAAATGCATTAGAAAAAAGAAAATAAATTATTTTTAAAAAATTGCAGCCTTGGAGCCAAGAGAGTCGGGAAAAAAAAAAAATTAAAGCCCATACTCCTGGATGGGAAGACTTACACCTATACATCACACCTCTTAAGGTATTATATAGATTTGGTTACATTTTGACCAGTTTGTGCCTTTGTTCCTGCTGTTTGCTCCCCATTCACCACCCTGAAACCTCTCCCTCACTGCCTCTCCTCCCTAAAAAAAAAAACAAACTCACTGCCATCGAGTCATATCCAACTCATAGGGACCCCTCCTTGGGTTTTGAGGTGGTATCTCTATGGAAGTAGATTGCCCAATCTTCCTTCTGTGGAATGGCACTATGCCACCAGAGCTCCCTACTTATCCTTTAAAACACAGCCTCTCATTCTTCTTTGTGCATACTGATTTTAGAAGGCTAAGGTTACTAAACCCAACCACAGCCTAAGAAACCCCTGCATCATTAAAAGACCTGGAAGGTAATGACTATGTGGAGAGTATTCGGTAGGGCTGAGGGCACTAACTTCTCAAT
Source organism: Orycteropus afer afer (assembly GCF_000298275.1). Lineage (NCBI taxonomy): Eukaryota > Metazoa > Chordata > Mammalia > Tubulidentata > Orycteropodidae > Orycteropus > Orycteropus afer. The sequence goes on along the minus strand of NW_006921840.1, from coordinate 2,292,130 downwards.
GCTGCAAACGATTATTTAGTTATGGAAGCATTGATGGCTCATTGAATTACTGATCTAGTCTGAGGCTAAAGAATGCTCTAAGAACAGATACTTGGCACACCAACAAATGAACGAACAAACAAGTGTTTACCCCAATATGGAAGAGAGCGCTAACAGGCTTGTGGTCGCTGGTTTTCAGTTCCATGTGACTCCGGTAATGAAGTTGATTGACATTTGTTCCTCTCCAAAGAATTCGGTCACACCAGGCTGGAACACGACATTTCCCACTACAAAGAAAGAAATGACTTATACACAGAACACAGACCATACCACAAAAGAATACCATGCTCACCGCACTCGTTCAGACCCAGGTTAGACCTTTCTATTATATGCTCCCCCAAAACCATGTACTTCTCCTTCCTAAAAATCCTTGCTATTCTCTTTCCTACTATATTGCAAGCTCTATGAAGGGACTGTGTCTCTTTGTTTGCCACTGAACTCCCAGCACCTAGCACAGTACTCTGGGCAAAGTATGTGCTCAGTGAATAGCTAGCTAATGAATGAACAAATGGTTCTCCTAAGATTGGGATTACATTGCCAGAAATGTCACCACGGGGGGAAGTCTAACAGCATCCTCTTCAAACACCCTCAGAAAGTTAGGATTATACTCTGAACACTGCATGCTCTTTTGCTCTATAAATTACAAAGACACTTCACGCCAGATAGATAATGGATCAAATCTAAAAATCCAATCCTATATTCCTGGACTGGGCTAAATCTCTGGAGATGAGTAAGAGTAGAGATCCCTCCTTTAAACCTGGACTTCTATGGACAAGTCTAGCTTCTCTTGAAGAGAAGAACCAACATCTGGGCATGCAAGTCTGAGCATACAATGATCCACAGATTACTAAGGGTAGGGAAAAAAAAAACCTTATTTATCATTCTATTAGAATAAGCAAAACCTGGTATACCTGATCCAGACTGTGACACAAATACCAATAGCTCTTTAGTTGGCCTCAAGTCAGGAGAGTGGAAAAAATACAGCCAAGTGCACAAGATCTGTGAGTGTCACTTTTCATTTGCTGATCAGCAGCCTTGGAGCAGAGTAATACAAAACAGCTTCCTCCCCAGGCCACCCAGTGCTCTCCAGTTTAAAGCAGCAAATTATTCCCTTTCTATTTCAAACTTCTGGACTCAGCCAGCTAGGAAACTATAGGAAACAGGTTTTAGTTAAAAGATAACTAGTTACCAGGAACTTACTGACAGAGGCACTTTACTGGGGGTAATTAGGAAATCAAAGGGCCTCCAGACAGCAGTTTTCTGCCTATAACAGAGGTGGAGTCCAGGAGGCATAGTCCAGGGGGCATCATTATTTTTAATAGCACCCCAGGAGATTCTATGTGTACTTGGGATTGGGAACCACTGTGCTAGAAGAAACCTTCACAGATCTTTGAGTATTTTCACCTTCTTGTATCCCAAACTAAATAGTTGAGCAGCAGTTTTTTTTGGGGGGGGGAGTCATAACAGGGCAATAGGTAAGAAATAGGGACGAGAAATAAAGTACTTACAACTCCAACAGCTCTGACAGATAAGTGATTAAATTCCTAAGATACGCTATATGTGAGAGTTCAAACCTCAAACCAAAACCATCCCCTGAAGTCTTCTTAGGAGCTCTGGTGGTGTAGTGTCTAAAGCATTTGACTGCTAACCAGAAAGCTGGCAGTTCAAACCACCAGCCACTCCTCGGAAGGAAGACTGGGCAATCTACTTCCGTAGAGATACCACCTGGGAAACCCAAGGAGGGGTTGGTATGTGAGTTTGGTTTTTTGGTTGTTTTGAAGTCTTCATAAAATCAAACAATGGTTTGGCTTAACTAGTAAAGAATGTCAGCCTTGGGCATTGTGCTTTTAAGAACCATCTAAACAGGGTCAAAGTGACAACAGCTGCACGAAAGATTGGATAGGAACCTTACAGGGCAGTGAGTTTATGTTAATAGAGAAGGAACAACTCTGAAAGGAGGGTGCGAATGGATGCACAACTCCAAGAATGCAACCAATGTCCCTGAATTATACATGGAGAAACTGTTGACTTGCTGTGTCTATTCCCAAAAACAGTAACAACAAAATAAAATTAAAAAACAAACACACAAAAAAATCTCTTCTGTAATAGCACTGAGCCATTAGGTTTTTATATCTGCTTAGGGCATGACCTAGGAGCTCTGGTAGCATAGTGGCTAAAGCACTTGACTGCTAACCAGAAGGCTGGCGGTTCAAACCCACCAGCCACTCCTCGGAAGGAAGGTTGGGCAA
>NW_006921840.1:2276082-2289742 GCF_000298275.1 Orycteropus afer afer | reverse complement strand
GGGCAATCCTACTTCCGTAGTGATACTGCCTCGGAAACCCAAGGAGGGGTTGCTATGAGTCGGGGCCGACTCGATGGCACGTAACAACAACAACAACAACAACAGGGCATGACCTAAAACATCCCGGGCCCTGTACCAATATGGAAGGAAAGAAATAGGGTCAGGCCTCAGGCTATTCCATGAGAAGGTTCTTGTTACTTTACCTGGAATCCCATCGATCTGTTTTGGAGTCATATTTATAAGTGGGAATAAATTTGATTTCCCCTTCTGTGAAGTCAGCAAAAGCTTTTTTCTGTGTACGCTGAATATTTAACTAGAGAGAAAAAGAAGCATCTTGTAAGTGGGGTAACACCACCTTAATGTAATTGATCATCAGGTTCATCAGGCGCCATTCCCCTTTCTAAGTCTCTAGTTCCTTAACCATTACAACCGTGCAAGAGAAGGTACGATTTCTCTATCTTATGATTTAAATATTGGCATTCCAGTGGCACCTAAATTCATCTTCACATAGGGTGCTCTTTCTTACCACATCACTGATTTTTATTACTAATGGTAGTCAGGGGTAAAATGGAAAAATGAAATCTGAATAATCCTAAATTCCCTGAAGGCGAGCTGGAGGCAGTGAATACAAATTTTTTAAAATGCACACAAATATTGAATGAATAATAATAAAAGCCAAATTCAGTGAATAGTTACAAATTGTTTTGAAAGTTGTTTTTGTTGTTAGGTGCTGTCATGTCAGCTCCAACTCACAGTGAGCCTATGAGCAACAAAAGGAAACACTGTCCGGTCCTGTGCCATCCTCCAAATCTTTGCTATGCTTGAGCCATCGTTGCAGCCACTGCGTCAATTCATCTCACTGACCTTTTTTCGGTGACCCTCAACTTTATCAAGCATCATATCCTACTGCAGTGGACCAGTCCCTTCTGACAATATGACCAAAGTACGTAAGATGAAGTCTGGCCATTCTTGCTTCTTAGGAGCATTCTGGCTGTACTTCTTCCAAGACAGACTTGTTCATTTTTCTGGTAGTCCATGGTATTTTCAGTATTCTTCCCCAACATCACAATTCAAAGGCATCGATTCTTCTTCGGTCTTTCTTATTCACTATGCAGCTTTCACATGCATATGAGGCTATTGAAAATACCATGGCTTGGGTCAAACACACCTTAGTCTTCAAAGTGACATCTTTGTTCTTTAACACTTTAAAGAGGTCTTTTGCAGCAGATTTGTCCAGTGCAACATGACGTCTGATTTCTCAACTGCTGCTTCCATGGGTACTGACTGTGGATTCAAGTAAAATGAAATCCCTGACAACTTCAATCTTTTCTCTATTTATCATGATACTGCTTATTGGTCCAGTTGTGAGGATTTCTGTTTTATATTGAGATGTAATCCATACCGAAGGCTGTAGTCTGATCTTCATCAGTAAGTGCTTCAAGTCATCTTCATTTTCAGCAAGGTTGTGTCATCTGCATATTGCAGGCTGTTAGTGAGTCTTCCTTCAATCCTGATGCTGCATTCTTCATATAGTCCAGCTTCTTGGATTATTTGCTCAGTATACAGATGGCAGTGAGTTTGGTTTTTTGTTTATACAGATGAATAAATATGGTAAAACAATACAACCCTGACACATACCTTCCCTGATTTTAGACCATGCAGTAACCCCTTGTTCTGTTCAAACGACAGCCTCTTGGTCTATATAGGGTACCTCATGAGCACAATTAAGTGTTCTGGAATTCCCATTCTTTGCAGTGTTATCCATAATTTGTTATGGTCCACACAGTCGGATGCGTTTGCATAGTCAATCCATCTGACGTGAGCAATGACATTCCTTTTTCCACACCCTTTTCTGAATCCTGCCTGAATTTCTGGTAGTTCCCAGTTTATGCACTGCTGTAACCGTTTTTCAATTATCTTCAGCAAAATTTTACTTGCATGTGAAATTAATGATATTGTTTGATAATTTCCACATTCTGCTGGATCACCTTTCTTTGGAATAGGCCTAAGTATGGATCTCTTCCAGTCAGTTGGCCAGGTAGCTGTCTTCCAAATTTGTTGGCATGAATGAGTAAGCACTTCTACCACTGCATCTGTCTGTTAAAACATGAGTATTCCATCAATTACTGGAGCCCTGTGTTTTGCCAATGTCTTCAGGGCAGCTTGGACTTCTTCCTTCAATATCACTAGTTCTTGATCATATGCTACTTCCTGAAATGGCTGAATGTCAACCATTTCTTTTTGGTACAGTGACTCTGTGTATTTCTTCCATCTTCTTTTGATGCTTCCTGCATCATTTATATACTGCTCATAGAATCTTTCGATATTACAACTCGAGGCTTAATTTTGTTCTTCAGTTCTTTCAGCTTGAGAAATGCCGATTGTGTTTTTCCCTTTTGGTTTTATAACTCCAGGTCTTTGCACATTTCATTGTAATACTTTACTCTGTCTTCTTGAGCTGCCCTTTGAAATCTGTTCAGTTATTTTACTTCATCATTTTTTTTCCATTCACTTTAGCTACTGTGTTCAAAAGCAAGTTTCAGAGTCTCTTCTGACATCCATATTGGTCTTTTCTTCCTTTCCTGTCTTTTTAATGACAGTTTGCTTTCTTCATGTATGATGTTCTCAATGTCATCCCACAGTGTGTCTGGTCTTCGTTCACTGGTGTTCAATGTGTCGAATCTATTCTTCAGATGGTCTCTAAATTCAGATAGGATATAATCAAGGTTGTATTTTGGCTCTTGTGGACCTTTAATTTTCTTCAGCTTCAACTTAAACTTACCTATGACCAATTGATGGTCTGTTCCACAGTCAGCTCCTAGCCTTGTTCTGACTGATGACATTGAACTTTTCCATCACCTCTTTCCACAAATGTAGTCAATATGATTCCTGTGTATTCCAACTGGTGAGGTCTATGTACATAGTCTCCTTTTATGTTGTTGAAAAAAAGGTATTTGCACACTGAAAGTTATCCCATTCAAATATTTTACTAGAATTACTTAAGAGTCAGAATTTATTCTAACTGTACTACTTCTAGAGGCAGGAAGTAAGAAGAAATGCAAAGAAATTAGTCAGCCAACTTCAATGTGAAGGTAGACACAAACATGAAAGGCTAACTACAAAAGCCACTCTACTGCAAAACACCTGGGTTTTCACTGTTTGAAGGTCGAAAAGATTCACATAAGGATTTAAAAACATTTGAATAGAGCCTAAACATTGTCTTCCCTCAATAAGCATTCACTTTCAGCTGCCAGTATCTATATGCTGAAATTAAAATTCAAGTCACATGCCAGGATTCAAGGCAAATTTACTGCCTCAAATATATGGAAAATTAGTTTCCCGAATATCAGGTTTTATATAAATGCTACAGTTTCAATGCTTTTCTGCAGGTTTCACATCTAGACACCAGGCAGCCCCAACTTATCAATCAGTTCCCATTAGACCATAGCCTTGGCTATGGGACCTCCCTCTTTTTACCTCCAAGCTGTTGTTCAGTCTGCCAAGTAACCAAACAACAGTTTTCTCTCCTTTCATCTGCCAAACCACATCAACAGAGCTGAAAGCCCACTTCCTCCAATTAACCCCACCCATTCTCCAACTTCTTTAAATCTCTGAAATCTCTTCTTGATAAAGACTTATTGAACAAATATTATAATGACTTCTTCTCATTAATGTTATTTCCCCTTCTCTGAACCAAAGACCTAATAAAAGAACTAGACACCTTGTATGTAATATGTGTACTGAACTACTAGTCACAGTGTTTTCATAAAACAATAAGACCTTACCATCTTTTCCTACAGTAAGACACACTTTCAATACGTCTACCTCAGAAACCTGACAATCTATTACCTAGAAAATTACCTATACAATGAAAAATTTACTCACCTGGTCAAATTTCAAGAGTCTCTGAAGGTCATTCTTATTAATAAGACTTTTCACCTCATTGGCATCAGGCATGCAAAGTCTATAGTTCAAATCTCCCAACCAAATGACAACACTGAGAATCAAGAAATATATGCACAGAAGTAGCAATAATTAGCATTAAAAAATCAACCAGAGACGAATGAAGAGAAGAAAAATGGGTAATTTATTGATAAGAATTCATTTATCACTATCTGACAAGGGGTTTAAAACTATAATTGATCCTTTGACGCAAGTAATTGCAACACCTGAAAGACTACAAAATAGGTGGGAGAGATAGGCACTCCATGCATGAAAACATAAAGAACTGAAAAGGGGAAATATGTTAAATGTAGTGCCTAAGGCACTTGACTTTTAACCAGAAGGCTGGCGGTTCAAACCCACCAGCCACTCGGAAGGAAGGTTGGGCAATCTACCTCTGTAGACCCCCAAGGAGGGGTCGCTATGAGTCGAGTCTGACTCAACAGCACATAACAACATGGGATTCAGAAGCTAAGGAGTTAACTGACTGAGAATCATGAAGTTTATCTGTTGGACTAACTTCAAAATGTTGCCTGGCTGCTTGCCAGGTCCTCCTAGGGAAAAGAATCTGAACAGTTTCTGCCTCTCAGAGCACTGAGGTTCTGCAGGCTCCTCGTTAAGGTCTGTATGGTCTGGATGATAGCTCTCCCACTAGCAAAAGTTGTCCAGGGCTCTCCTGTATAGCCAGCCTATCTACCTCTACCCAAGATCTGTAGTCCAAGGGTCCAGGCAAGAAGGAGAGTGGCATGGCATGGGATCCTCAGGGTTCCAATCACTCTAACAGGCCCCTAGATGTGTGGAGGGCCCTACAGGGGAAGACCCTGAAATTATACACTAAAATGGATTCTGCTGTTTGTTATCTCAAGCTCCTAATGGGTTATTTTGCCAATCTCAACTACAACATGAAATTTATGGAATCCTAGAGAAATACAATTTATGGAATTTCAGGGCAACTTTATGACCATAAATCTCAATGCCTTGACTTTACCATTGTGAAACAGAATTTCATATGACATTTCTGATTGTTGACATAACGTGCAAACAGTCTGGTATCATTACCTTTCTCTACCCTTCCCTCAATTCCCTGACTACTGATTCTAATACCCTATATGATGAATTACTGCCTTAAATCATGTCTTTCAAATCACCCTCAGAATTTTAATCACTAGTATTAATCTCCTTACGACTAATCATTTCCTACCACTCAATCCATTCCTCGACTGATTTCTAGGTCTATCCTTAATAAGTCCCATTCTTCACTGATCTCTTGCTCACATTATTCTTTTGCTCCATTGGTATCTTTAAATATCCCCTGCCCTTATTCTTAATTTTCACAGGCATAAAAAAGAATAATATAGGTCTCTGTATACTGACACAGGAGCTCTGGTGGCATAGTGCCTAAGGCATTTGACTGCTAACCAGAAGGCTGGAGGTTCAAACCCACCAGCCACCCCTCGGAAGGAAAGTTGGGCAATCTACTTCTATAGTAATACTGCCTCGGAAAACCAAGGAGGGGTCGCTATGAGTTGGATCTGACTCGACGGCGGTGCGTTTGGTTTGGTTTTTATATACTGACATGGAAAGAGATCCACATGAAATAGCATAATACAATCTTATATAACTAACAACTGTGTTTTAATGTATGTACATTAAAGTCTAGAACAGTGCTATTCAAAAGAAATATAATTCAGGTCACAAAAGTAATTTTAAGTTTTCTAGAAGCTACATGCAAAAATAAAAAAGTGAAAATAACTATTTATTCAAAATATCGTTTCAATATGTAATCAATATTTTTTTCAACTCAACATACTTTACATTTTTCCCTACTAAGTCTCTGAAATCTAGTGCATAATTCATGCATACAGCACAGCTTAATCTGGACTACACACCTCTCAAAACCCAACTGCCACACGTGGCTCCTGGCTGTCACACTGGATAGCACATTTAGGAGGATAAACACTAAACTGTTAATGATGGTTTCCTTTGGAGAGAGGGGCTTGGCTGGGGAGGATGCAAGATGAGAAATGAGGAATTTTCACTCTTGATTTTTTATTACATTTATAATGAACATCTTATTTCACAATACCAAACAAACTGAATGAAATTGACCCCTTCAGCATTACTGAAGATGCCCCACTAAGACAAATAACCTTTCCTGTGATGTCCAATCTAATGTCTCTGCTTCAATGAGTCTGCTAGCCCTCAAACACCGTCCTCTTCCTTGTGACCTCAACCCCTACAGGCTATGCCTCACTCTTCACAGCTCCATACTTTCTCCACACCTTTAACCTCTTCTTATCCCCATTATTCAAGGAGCTCTGGTAGCCCAGTGCCTAAGGCATCTGACTGCTAACCAGAAGGTTGGCAGTTCAACCCCACCAGCCACTCTGCGGGAGACTGGCAATCTACTTCCATAAAGATTTACTGCCTCAGAAACCTGATGGGGGTCGCCATGAGTCGGAATCAACTTGATGGCAGTGGGATTTATTATTATTATTATTATTATCCCCATTACTCAGAAACTGAAGGAGAGTTAACCACTCACTCATGTTTCATGATGTTCAGCTGAGGGAGGGTCTGATTTGGGACCACGAAACTCATCCGAGCACAAATGTCCTTATAATCTTGATTCCTTCTCTCAAAGTCCTCCACGTGAGCAGCCAGGTGAGAATTAACAATGCAAAATGCAGTGTTGTGAAATACAAATCTCACAGCTACCCCACCTTTGTTTCCCTGTTAGCAAGAGTAAAAATTCACAGTTAGTTCAAAGACACAAGTAGCAAATGAACTTAACATAGACCTAAATAATAGTAAATCTCATTTCCAAAGTAACTCGCCATTTTCCCCATGATTCCAGTTCCAACTGTTTCTGTAGTAACATCACGGATATATCGCCACTGGTCCTTTCTGGCATATATTAGGAGCATCATCCCAACAAGGCGGACTAGTTGAACCTATGAGTTCCAAGGAGTTATAAAAGGTTAACGTTAATTCCATTCTTTGCCATACATCTAACTTCCCACAAATAATTTTCCCCCGAGAAGATAAAATCATGCCCAAATCTGAATCAAAATTCTCCAATTTCCCTATGGACCCCATGAAGAAGAAATAAAAATTCTCTGGGGAAGCTCTAATCTGACCCTGACCAATAAAAGTTAAAGGTCTTCAGAGACAATGAGTGCACTTAAGCTCTGGATCCATTATTTTAATCACTGCCTAACCTACCAGGAGTAGGCAACATTAAAAGTTTAAATACTCAAGATAAAGCCTCTACCACAGCTTTTTCCTTCCACCTCTCCTTCTAGTTTCTCATTTCCAATTTTCTTTTTAAGCAATTTAAATCTGTAAGACAGCAATCCTTTGATTTTTATTTTATTGTGGTCAAATAAATATAACAACATTTATAATTTGAACAATTTTTACATGTACATTTCAATGACATCAATTATGTTCACCATGTGCAATGCAACCATCACCACTATCTGTTTTCAAATTGTGTTATCACCCTTCACAGAAACCCAGTACACCTTAAGCAGTACCTCCCCATTTCTTCTCCCACCCACAGCTCACTAATTTTTTGGTCTCTTTGCATTTGCCTATTAGAGATATTTAAGTGGGAGCACACAATATCTGCCATTCTGTTTCTGATTTGATTTACTCAGCATAATATTTATAAGGTTCATCCATGTGATAACGTGTGTCAGAACTTCATTTCTCTTTACGGCTGGGTAATATTTCATGGTATGTCTATGCCACATTTTGTTTATCCATCCATTCATCTGTTGATGGACAACTCTGATTCTTTTTAATTTGTGAACCATAACTAGAAATAGGTCTGAAATATGATTAGTCTGGGATCTATGGATCCCAGATATGAAAGGAATATCATCTTCCAGAGTCTTATTACCCTAAGTAAACTGTTAGAAGATGTAGACAAAAATCACTCAGACAGATTACTCCTTCAAAAGGGCTTAGTATGGCAGCTCTGTAATTAAAATAACTCTCCTGGTAGCTAAATGCTTCTACCATATGCCTTCTAAAGACGAACAAACTGGCCCACCTTGGTAGAGTCAACTCTATGCCTCTTGACTTACAACCAAGTTTAGAACTTATTTAAATTCCACAAGACTTCTATTCTTGTTCTGACTCTAAAGCATACCTGATGCACCCATGTCCTTTATGCTGTTTTTCTATAGAATACCCACTTCTGAACATGCCAATGAACAATTTCAATCTTAAACTTTTACTGCACAAATGAGTTACCTTATAGGTAATTATTTTGAGTTAATTATTGATCTGACAACAATAATTCTTTTTTCTTCCTCCTAAAAGATATCTAAGTAATGAAAATATAGGATGGAGAAGCTCAGGGACATTTTCTTCTAGAATTCATCTGTCCTACCCCAGTATTACACACGGGGAAGAATTCAATTAAACTGTTCTGCTGGAAAAAGTTACACATAATGAAATAACTCCTAATGAGTTCTGTTTAAGGAGTTCTAGTGGCACTGTAGTTAAGGCATTGGGCTGCTAACCAAAATGTTAGCAGTTCAAACCCACCAGCTGCTCTGCAGGAGAAAGAAGAGGCAGTCTGCTTCTGTAAAGATGTACAGCCTTGGAAACCCTATGGGGCTCACTATGAGTCAGAATCAACTCGATGGCAGTGGGTTTGGTTTGGGTTTTTTTTTAGTTCTACTTAGTCATGTACTAAAGAAAATGAGTGACTATGGCTTACTTTCTTATACTTGGCCTTAGGATGCAAACCCCTTTCTACAGCCATGGACCACTCTTGTTCCTTCACGGATTCAAAATAGAAAAAGGCTTCTGTGCTCAAGTCCAGCTCTTGAAATCTGAGGAAACAAGAGGATGTGAGCTCTATACATAGCCCATAATGATTTCTGACTACTTCTTGTCCCATTTTCCAAAACATTAGATGAAAGAAAAAGAATGGGGGGAGGAGATGGGATTTTACAGAATTTCTCTGTTCAGCAGGTGATCAGTAAGGACAAACAGCTTTCTCTTCTAAAGACCCCCACCAGCATATTCATAGGCTATGCAAAAAGAAACAAAAATCCTTCATAAGAGGTAATAGAACAGGTTTGCTCTTACAGCTTAGAAATAGTCACTGTTAGAAATATCTTCATGTCTCAATTTCAATGAAGAATATAGTTTTCTATGGGTTTTAAGAGTACTAGATGCTTCCTTAAGGAGCTCTGGTGGTGTAGTGCCTAAGGCATTTGACTGCTAACCAGAAGGCTGGCAGTTCAAGCCCACCAGCCACTCAGTGGAAGGAAGACTGGGCAATCTACTTCCATAAAGATTTACCACCTCAGAAACCCAAGGGGTGGGGGTCGCTATGAGTCAGAATCGACTTGACGGCAGTGAGTTTGGTTTTGATAGATGCTTCTTTACATCATTTTAGGTACGTGTTCTTTTCTGATCTCACAAATTTGACCTATAAGTTAACTCTCACATAGAGTCCACCATAGGTTTCTATCAAACAGTTAAAAAAAAAGAAGGAAGGAAGACAAACACATAAATGAGCACCAAGCATACAGCTAAAAGCAAATTCCAGAAGTATTCTTTACCCAATGCAGTAGATATCAGGAGGAGTTGAATCACAGTTGAGCCAAGGTTCTAAGCCACTATCTGGAGACTGACCATTCACGTTCCAAGTTCCAACAAAAAATCTAATATATAATACCAAAAAAATAATTTGAAAATAAAAGTTCAAATACGAACCAACAAAGTTCCATCTTGTCACTTCTATATAAGGGTAAGTTCATAATAAGCTAAAATAATTTCTCAAGATGTTTTGCCACACACATAAGAAAAACTTCTATCTAGACTACAAAAGCAGGAGGCTTATTTTCTTTAAATTTTACATTAAGTCAACCTAGAGAAAAAAAAAAACTAAATCTCTATTTTAAAAACACAAATTTAACTGCTCTACTACATTTCCTTTCAATTCAACTCCATCCAAATGCATACTTCAACAGAGAGCTTGTAGATAGCAAAGTATTATCTTCATGCTGTAAGCTAGTCAAAGGATTACAAGGACATCCATGTAGAAAATTCTGATGAGGCACATAAAATATTAAGGAAGAAAGCAGAAGGGAAAACTCATGACAGTCTTAATTGTTTACACACCAATACAATCATCATGGGGAACATAGGAAACTGGAGGTTTTAGCATAGGGACATAGTTATGATTGAACTGGAATAAATGAGGCATGATGGGATAGCAGATGGGACTGGAAGCTTAGATTAGATGGGCACATGCTATTCATGAATACAGACCTCCCAATCAAAAAGAGACAATGGGTGAAACTTTCCTTAATTTTTCAAAGTAAGTTAAGATCCAGTGGTGGTGATGAACTTTACTTTTTCAATATTTGCTGGGGAAAAAAAAATCAGCAGGCCAGATAGTTAAACATTCTTGCTTGCGGAATGTGCTACCAGACAACCCTCTGGTACATATAAGCCAGATTTGGTTCTTCAAGAGTAGACACAAACATTAGTAGGTGTGATTAAAGAAGAGGTTAGAGAATACAAGGGATTTTGGATTTGGATACGTATGATACTGACCAGCTTAGAGATAAGGGCTTGAATCAGATGATCATTTTTTTTTATCATGTTCTCATTCTTAATTAAACCAATAACTTCAATGGCAAAAGGCTGTTTTGTACTATACCTACTAATCAGTAAGCAGAAGAGAAACTAACCTGAAAGTCTGAATGTTCACATATTCTTTCTCCCGCTTTGCCAGGATGTGTTTGATGAGACCCTCACGCTGCCCAGACTGGTTACTTGGTACAAAGAGCTTCCGCATGGTGTTGGTCACTTTGGGTTGCTCCTTGTTAGTGGCTTCTTTTTCACGTGGAATCCTGACGAATGAGGAATTCAAAAGTCAAACTGCCTAAAACATAAGTCTCCGACATGGGAAGTATGTCTCTGATGCGGCACTTACATTCTATTGGCAGCAGAGGGTGGGGGTGGGGGTTCCCGATGAGTCCCTGTAGGCTGATTCTGTGAATTAATTTTTCTGTCCAAATTCATAGATGAAAAATTATCCTCAAATCCAAGAAGCCCTGAAGGACACGGACCCCAAAGTCAAAGGGAGGGTAAAAAAAAAAAAAAAAAAAGTCAACATCCAAGATACTCAGGGCAGATGGGGCTAACAATTTCATTGGTGGCGTTACTAAACAGAAAGGTAGAAAGGTGACAATAACTTAAATCTGGGGAAAAAGTGTATCTGTCCCTAAAGCACAGACATAATAACTGGAATAGTAGGTTACATTATTCAGTGATCTGAATAATAATAGGTAGCATTTATTGAAGGCTTAGCACAATACCTTGTATCATTACCTAACTTACTCGTCACAAAAACCTAAGCGCTAACATGCCACAGAAAGACTTAGGAATTACATTAGTCAGAGGCATGAGCTAGCTAAAACCACTCCATAGGAGAATATGTCCGACATTGCCATTAATCCATTATCATTTCATCTACCCACTCTGCAATGAGCATAGCAATGAGGGAAAAAGTATCCTTTCAGTACCTGAAAACCCAGGTTTGTCTTTAGTGTCTAATTTCTGGTACCAGCTGGATGAGTCCTTTTGTTCTGGAACAAGCAGCTGTAACTGAGCTGGAGAGAGAAGGGTCATAGTCAGAATCTGGGGATCCCTTCATTGAGTAGAATTTATTATCATCAAAAGCCATTCACACAACGTTCCTTAAACACAGAGGGCCAGCACCATTCCTGAATATAAGGGAAGGGGCTAAAAAAAAAAAAATGTGCCTGCCATGATATTGAAGATTCTTGCAACTGGCTCAAATTGTTAAAGTTGAATAGGCTTGTTCTCTAATCTATCACTGGGTTCATCCCCTGAAGGGGGAAAAAAAATGTCAGTATTAAGGCCAAAAAGGGTGTGAGGTACTTTGCTAATAGCCACTTGCCTCTGTATCAGCAGGTAAGGATTTCTCTCCCACTTAAATTGTAGAAAGAAAGAGTCTTGAGTTACCTTCCTGAGCAGCAAGGACCTCTGAGAGGAACTTTAAGCAGTGTTCCTCATCAGGGATTTCAAAGCGACGCTCTCTGGTCCAGTCCCCCTGAACTCGAATTTTGCAGCCACCTAAAAACAATTGAAATCCACACACACATAGCTATGAAACACAATATTTTATTTATTATTTTATTGTGAGCATGACCTCAGTTTAGTAGGTTAATAGGAGAAGGTCCAGATCACCAATATTCCAGACCTCTAACGTAGGAAGCACACGTACAAGATCGAGGGATTCAGTGTGTTGGGGGGCAGGGGAGAGGATGCTGCAAGGGAGACCCACGAGAAGTCAGCACTCCTAAAGGCTGACGAATGTGTCAATGAGCAACTCAATCCACTGTTAAGGTATCACAGTTCCGTACATTTTATCTCTCTCTCAGATGTCAGGGTAGAGACCTCTAAACTCTAGGGAAGATAAATTCCCCAACCATCCCCCTTCCATCCCCTGGCTGGAAATTTCGACCATTATAAATCCAGATTAAATGAATTAAGAGTATCTGAAGCATGAAAACAATAAAAGAAGTACATGGCTTTGTTTATAGGTACAGGTTTTACCTGGGTGAACGAATCTATAAACTAATTTAAAAAAATGATTAGTGGGACTGGTTCAACTTATTCTGGAAAGAAGTCTCTACACCTCGTTACTGCAAGTGAAAAATATATGTCTTGAATAAACTTACCAAAGCAGTATAAATGTCCACAGTTGTTTGGTTCAAGGATAGGCAATTAGAAAACAGTGTAATTAGAAGCAAAGTTTTCTATAACATTGGTTTCTTATGTGTATAACATATTATTCTCCCCTTTTCTGATGCCCTATAGTTATCATCTGTAGCACTCTTTTGGCTATGGTGATCCAAGAAATCTATGCCCTTGTTTATATTATTACTTTAACTGATTTATTACATGTATTGCTTTCTCATGCCCCACAAAACTACAAGCTCCTAAGGGCAAAGGGTAGGCTTGCACATACAGACTATCCAACACCACATTTTCGGTGGTCTAGGGGACTAACTGCTCCAGCTTCTCTGGGACTAAGGGGTTCCCGGGATGCAGGGCTTTCAGTGCTAAGACCAGCAAAGTCCCAGGCATAACCAGCATGGTTGGTCACTTGACTAGTGACAGTGATGACAGACTTCAGAGAGGAACAGCATTTAACAAGCAACTGTTGAATTAGACTCTTCACACTTGTAAATAACAAAGAAATGAGAAAATAAAATGAAAATCCTAGTTTTTTATGGTGGCAATGCACTTCTGAACCTTTGGCTCTTTTCACTGTGCACCTCCTAATGATGCTACTATGTTCATAGATTGGGTTAAAAAAGGAAAATAAACGCAGTGATCAGAAAAAGAAAAGTGATTTTTTAAAATGGAGGATAAAAATGAAAAAGAAGGCACTCAAGGGGACCTGAGGTAAGAAAATTAATGAGGGTGCCATGTAAGGAGAAGGGAAAAAAAGGAAAAGAAAAAGGAGAGGAAATGAACAGACTATGTCCATTAGGAGCAGCCTTGAACATACAATGAACAACTCCTTTGGGGTACCACAAATCTCTGTCTCACATAATTTATGTTAAAAGTGTTGTTGTTATGTGCCGTCGAGTCAGCCCTGACTCATAGCGACCCCTCCTTGGGTTTCCGAGGCAGTATCACTACGGAA
>NW_006921840.1:2270207-2275963 GCF_000298275.1 Orycteropus afer afer | reverse complement strand
GGTTCAAACCCACCAGCCACTCCTTGGAAGGAAGGTTGGGCAATCCTACTTCCGTAGTGATACTGCCTCGGAAACCCAAGGAGGGGTCACTCTGAGTCGACTCCACGGCAAACAACAACAACATATCATTTAAAATTTATTCATGTTAAAAGTAGGGGGCAAATAACAGTTTCTAGCTGATAGAAATTTACAACAAAAACATACTCCTTGAAAGATATATTTTAGCAAATATAAAAAATAAACTGAAACTGACCCATTTAATGGCCAAAAGATTCCAGAAACTGCTTACAAAGTAACACATGATAACTATGTTGCCATGTAGTGTGGGAAAGAGGACAAACTACTCCTTGACCCAACCTTCTACTCTTTCTCCCTTTCAACACCCTCTGGGCCACTAACAACCTATAACCTTAACTTCTCAGAACGTTATGCCCTCTACAGCTCAGTGGTTCTCAACTGTGGATGCAGTGGAATCATCAAAGGTGTTTTTAGAAAATACTGACACCTGGACCCCACCCCAGGCCAATTAAGAGAAAGAGACAGAGACAGAGACACACAAACATACAGAAAAAGAGAGAGAGGGAGAGAGGGAGGGAGGGAGGGAGAGAGAGAGAGAGAGAGAAGAAACACTCTCCAGGTGATCCCAATGTGCATCCAGATTGAAAACCAGAGTCAACTGGAAATAAACTGGTCTCTCAGAATAGCATTCCCCTGTGTAATCTGAGGTTGGTGTCTGTATTTTTAAGGAACCCTGGTGGTGCAGTGGTTAAGGCCTTTGGCTACTAACCAAAAGGTTAGTGGTTTGAATCCACCAGTTGCTCCTCGGGTGAAAGATATGGCAATCTGCTTCCATAAAGATTATACCATTGGAAACCCTAATACTCAGAACAGCAGTTCTACTCTCTCTTACAAAGTCGCTATGAGTTGGAATCTACTCAAGGGCAGTAGGTTGGGTTTTTGGTCCTTATTTTTCTTAATGCCACCTCCAGACCATTCTGTCTTCTTTTCCCTGAGGAAAAATCCTTCCTCCTTTGAGGCTTACCCACAGAGCTACACTATCTTCTTTTCTCTTCAATGAGATCGCCTACCACACTGTCAGAAACTTCTGAATCCAGAATTCAACACCTGACTGGAAAGACTTCCTCTCCATTCAAATTCCTACCACTGTTTTTGGGTTTCTTCAAAATGAGCACAGAAAGCCTAGTCAACACCCTTGACTTCTTCATCTAATCACTCCCCACCTCAGCCACCTACTCCCACAGTTACTCCTTGAACTTTTCCAAGGAAGAAACACAACCATCTCATAAATTTCTAATTCCAATGTCCCACTCAGACCTGTTATTCCTTCCAGCTTACTTTTTCATTATCCTCTGGTAACTGGCTTCATGGCAACCTGTTGACCTCCTCTCCACTTTCTCACTATCCATCAGCTCCCTCCTGCTTTCACTTCCTTTTTTATAAAACAGATACCATTATTATTCTCTTGGAAAAACCCAGATGTGCCTTACCTGACTAAATGCCAACTCTCAGAAATCCAACTAATTGCCTTCTCTGTACTTTCACCTGCGCAACCAGCGGGCGTAAACACACAAACAGGCATGCAAGCACACAGGCAGAATGTTATCATTTTAAATTCCTAATTGCCAACCTCTACTGGGCCTTCTATGATAGGCAGCAATGGTGGCATAATGCCTAAAGCATCTGACTGCTAACCAGAAGGCTGGAGGTTCAAACCCACCAGCCACTCCTCGGAAGGAAGATTGGGCAATCTACTTCCGTAGTGATACCGCCTCAGAAACCCAAGGATGGGTTGCTATGAGTCAGATCCGACTTGATGGCATTGAGTTTGGTTTTTGGTTTATAGTGAAAGAGAAGGAGCTCTGCCAACCAAAAAGTCAGTAGTTCAAACCCATTATACCCCCTCCATGGAAGAAAGATGTGGCAGTCTGCTTCCATAAAAATTTACAGCCTTGGAAACCCTATGGGTCAACAATTATACTGTGTCTTTTGGGTCGCTATGAGTTAGAACCAACTTGGTGGCAGTGAGTTTGATTTTGGTTTTGAGTGTCCTAATATCTGGAATAACTATTTCACACCTTTTCATTTATCCTCAAACTTCATGATGCTCCTCTACTTAGCTCCTCTCATTCCAAGTTGATTACTTTATATCCTACTTCAGAGAAAATAGAAGTCATTACATGGAAACCTACCTGTATTTGTACTCATCATCTCCTTTCCCTTCTGATACAAGGAAGGAAGATTACTTCTACCAAAGGCTGCCTTTACTTTCAATCACAAGCCCTCCGATTTGCTCAGGAAACTTATGCTCACATCCATTCCCCAGTCACACACACCCCCCCCCCATCTATAACATTTCCCTTTCACTGGCTCCTTCCCATCAGCATTAAATCTTGCTCTTTCCCATTAAAAAACAGAAAAAAAAAAACCTTCATGGATTCCATATTTCCCTCTAACTCCAGCCCATCTCTCCATCTCTATATTATTCCACAGTCAAGCTTTAAAAAATAAGTCACTACTTGCTCACTAAGGAGCTCTCTTTAATCCATCCCAATGATTTTTATCCCATACTCCTTCTGAAATTGCTTTGCTAAGGTTACCAATAACTTCCATATTACTAAATCCAATGGATACTCTTCAGTCATCTTACTAGCAGAAAGCAACAGTTCACTGACTACTTGAAACGTGCTCGTCTGAATGGGTCTATGATACCATATTCATCTAGTTTGACTCTCTCTCTGGTCACTAATGTTTAGTTCCTTTGGTATTGCCTCTTCTATCTAACCTTTAAAAAGTATAATTCCTTAGGGTTCAATCCTAAATCCTCTTCTCATTGTATACCAGCACTGTCCAATAGGACTGTGTGTGATGATGGACATGTTCTATAACCGTGAGGTCCAATGTGGTAGCCAATATGTGGCTAATGAGTACTTGGTATGTGGTGAGTTCAAGTGAGGAACTGAATTTCTAATTTTATTTGTAAATCATTTAAATTTACACAGGTAGATATAGCTCGTGGCTACCACACTAGACAGCACAGCTCTATATGTAATCACGGGAGCTCTGGTAGCATAGTGCCTAAGGCACTTGACTGCTAAACAGAAGGCTGGTGGTTCAAACCCACCAGCCAGTCCTCGGAAGGAATTAGGGGCATCTACTTCCGTAGTGATACTGCCTCGGCAACCCAAGGAGGGGTCACTATGAGTCGGGTCCGACTCGATGGCACACAACAACAACAACCACAACATATGCAATCACACCATTTCTCTTGGTTTCAAATATAGAGGCCCAGACTTTTCTTCTGAGCTTCAGATGCACACACTCAACTGCTAATTTAACATCTACACTCACATGTCTCAAAGAAATTGCAAACAAAAGATGGCCAAAACGGAATTCTTGACCTCTCCCCAATGAAAACTTATTCCTCCTGCAATGTTTCTTATTTCTGCAAACAGCACTATCAACCACATTCATGCCAAAAAACTGGGATTCATCCTTCAGATCTTGCATCCTGACTCCCTATAGTCAAATCAATTCCTGGGTATTTTATTTCAACTCTGCCCTGGTCTCTCCATTTCTACTGACACCATATTCTCTAGCGTAAACTACTGAAATAGTCTGCTAACTGGTCTCTCTGGGGCCAAGTAAATCAGATGACATACTAGCATAAAATCCTTCATATTCTTAACATTTTTTAAATCTAAAAATCCATATTCCTTACCACGGCTTACAAGATCCTGCCTGATCTGGCCCTTGCCTGCCTTACTTTGGTGCCCAACTTGTTTCAGGTACTCTGGCTTTCTTTCATTTTCAGAGAAAGTGCCAAGCCACTTCCCAACACATGGAGCTCTACTGATGTAATGTTTCAATTTAAATTTACACAGGTAGATGTAGCTCATGGCTACCACACTGGATAGCACAGCTCTATATGCAATCACATCATTTCTCTTGGTTTCAAATCTAGTGGTCCAGACTTTTCTTCTGAGCTTCACTAAGCACTTGACTAGTAACCTAATGTTTGGTGGTTTGAACCCACCCAGGGGATTCACAGAAGAAAGACCTGGTGATCTGCTCCTGTAAAGATTACAGCCTAAGAAACCTTATGGGGGCAGTTCTACTCCATCACGTGGAGTCACAATGAGTTGAGACTGACTTGACGGCATCTAACAACAACTTTACAACTTTAGAAAGGGTCTTTGCATATGTGGTTCCCTTTACCTGGAATAGTGTTCTTATCCTTATCTTCACCTAACTTTCACTTACCCTTCTGCTTTCAATTTAAGTGTTACTTCCTCAAAGAGGCCTTCCCTGAGCACCCTGTCTAATTTAGTTACTCCTCTTATATACTTTTTGTATTTCTTGATAGCATGGATCAAAACTACAATTATGGTAAATATCTATACCTTGTTGGTTTAAAGTTCATTTCTTATACTAAGTTCCATGGAGTACCATGACTGTATTGTTTTCTAATATATCCACACAGCCTAGTACAGTGCCTAGCACATAAAAGGCATTCATAATGCTACAGAATAATTAATGAATTACCAGCATGTATGTGATACTAGTACCAAATAGCACAGAAGCAGGAACCAAAGCAGGAGCAGTAACCTTATCTATGTCATTCTCCATGATTCTACAGCACTTAAAAAAAAAACCACTGCCATCAAGTCGATTCCGACTCATAGCGACTTCCACTGAGTTTCGATGGGTGTACATTTTTATGGAAGCACATCTTTCTTCCACAGAGCAGCTGGTGGGTTCAAACCACCAATCTTTTGGTTAGCAGCCAAATACCTTTACCACTACACCACCAGAGCTCCTTAGAACGTAGAACATGGCTGGAAAACAGAAGATACTCAATAAATATTTGTTGAATAATGAATAAATTAGGGAGAGTTTCACAGTAAGAATGAATTAGTGGCTAAGACACTTGCCTGCTAACCAGAAGGCTGGCGGTTCAAACCCACCAGCCACTCCTCGGAAGGAAGGTTGGGCAATCCTACTTCCGTAGTGATACTGCCTCGGAAACCCAAGGAGGGGTCGCTATGAGTCGGGTTTGACTCGACGGCACATAACAACAACAACAACAATCCATCAATAAGTCAAATATGGAAGACCAATATAACCATCTCTACAAATACTGAAAAGACATTTGATAAAATTCAACAGCTATGATTTTAAAAAACATGCAAAGTTGAAACAGATGCAGTTTCATAATATGGTTTAAAAAAAAAACTCTCAAATTGATAGTCAATAACAACCTTAACAGTGAAACATCATTTGAGGCATTCTCACTAAAATCAGGAGATAAAGGTCATCATCATTATTTAACACTGGTCCCAAAATGCTCATTATTATAGTGAGGTGTGAAGTAAAACTAGTAATTAAACCTACTATAAAGGAGACAAAATTATTATTGGTAGATAATTAGGGATATAAACCAAAAAGAAAAAACAAACAAAAATGTAAAGTAAATTTCAGTGAAATGCTTTCAATGAAAGATAGAACAACTGGAAAGAAACTCAACAAAGACACAGAAGAACTAAACAATATAATCACCAACTTGAACTTATAGACATCTACAGAACACTTTACCCAACAACAGCACAATATACATTCTTTTCCAGTGCACACGGAACATTGTCCAGGACCATATATATTTTTTTTTTATTAGGATTTGGGTGAAGATTTACAGAGTAAATTCACTTTTCATACAGCAGTTCACATATACTTTGTCT
>NW_006921840.1:2261209-2269201 GCF_000298275.1 Orycteropus afer afer | reverse complement strand
CCAGAAGAAATGCTAAAGATTCAAGCAGAGGGAGTTCTGGTAAGATGGTGGAATAGGCAGAAAGACTGCACAGATCCTCTTCAACAAAGAAAAGAGGAACCAATTAACACAGATACAGAAGATAATCCTGGAGCCCTCAGCTTTGAAGGGAAGGATACAGAAGTGGACTAAACTCCAACTAGTAGAAGAATTTGCATGAAAACACCAAAAAAGGAGACATACGGAGCTGTGGTCCAGCAGCGATTCTGACGGCACAGACAGCTTGGATATTGCCGAGTGGTGTTAGAACCTAAAAACTAACCTAAACCAGGGGATACACAGAGGACTGCACTGGTGGCTGGTGAATAAAAGGGGAAGCAGCGAAGAAGAAGGCAGACTGAGATGTGGACTTTTGCCTGTCTGGAGGATACAGCCATTTTGAATGTTTACAAGTGGGTTGACCATTTTGGATATTTAAAGCAACAGTGTTCTCCCAGATTCCAGGGACTTAAGAATAGGCTCCACTTGTCAGAAACCACAAGGACATTCTGGATGCCAACAACTGGAAAGGTGCAATATTCCCCTTGTTACTCTTATACTCCACAACCTCTTGGTGAACAGAGGTGTGGCCATCCCTCACGCCCCCCACCCACCTTCTGGGCCAGCAGGAATTCCATCCCAGTCTGTATGCTCAGACAGAGCCTGGGTGCCCTGCCCCTCCCTGTCCAGACTTTTTTCTTTAGTTTGTTTGTTTTTGTCTGTTTTAAAATTATTATTATTATTATTGTCCTTTTTATTATTATTCTTTATTCTTCCCTTCCCAGGTTCTAGTTTTCAGCATTTCTCTTTTTCCTGTTTCTGGTTTCAATTTTTTTCTTTCTTGTGGTTAACCCTATTCCTTGTTTTTCTTTTTGAGTTTTTCCCATTTTTTTTCTTTTTTGATGGTTATTCAATTGTTATTTTTGTCTGAGTGGAAGACATCAACAGTCCCCATATGACACAACTACACTCACACTTCCTGCAGTTTCACTTACTGGGAGAGAGCCACCACTTCCTTTTCCAACAGGCCAATGATAAAAGATCTCCAAGAAGAGCCTGACTCACCCTTATCTGCTCTTCACAAACAGTTAATAGAGATCTAAATACAACAACATCACAATGTCTTGGAGATAACAGATCATCAAGGTCCACCCAAAGAAGCAAGATAAAGTGGTAGAAAAAAGGAAGCAGGATACAGACCCAGAACACATCGCTGAGGAAGCAGCAGCAGCATTGGAACTCCCTGATACTGAATTCAAAAGAATTATATTTAGGTATCTTCAAAGGATTGAGAAACAGATCAAAGAAAACACTGACAAAATTAAAGAAAGATTCGAGCAGACATAAAAGAAACAGAAAATAGACAACAGAAAAAAAATCAGTAAGAGTAGAAGTTACTTCTTTGAAAAGATTAATATAATTGACAAACCACTGGTAAACTTAGTGAAGGAAAAGAGGGAGAGAACACAAATAACATGAATAAGAAATGAAATGGGTGACATCACAACAGAACCAACTGAAATAAAAAGGTTACTACCAGGGTACTATGAAGAATTCCAACAAATCTGAAAATCTAGAAGAAATGGACAGATTTCTAGAAACGTACGATTTACCTAAACTAACACAGATTGAAGTAGGAAATTTGAAGAGACCCATAAGAAAGACAAAATTGAACAGGTCATTAAAAAATTACCAACAAAAAAAGTCCTTGCCCAGATGGTTTCACTGCAGAATTCTACCAAACTTTCAGAAAAGAACTGATACCAATCCTACTCAAACTATTCCAGAACACAGAAAAGGATGGAATCCTCCCAAATTTATTTTATGAAGCAAGCATAACCTTGATACCAAAACCAGGCAAAGACACTATTAAAAAGGAAAACCACAGACCAATATCTTCATGAACATAGACACAAAAATCTTCAACAAAATCCTAGCCAACAGACTCCAACAACATATCAAAAAAATAACACATTATGACCAAGTGGGGTTCTTATCAGGCATGTAAAGATGGTTCAACATTAGAAAAACAATCAATGTCATCCATCACATAAAGAAAACGAAGGAAAAGAATGACATGCTTATATCAATCAATGCAGAAAAGTCATTTGATAAAATCCAACACCCATTCCTGATAAAAACTCTCAACAAAATAGGAATACAAGGAAAATTTCTCAAAATAATAAAGGGAATATATGCAAAACCAACAGCCGACATTATTCTCAATGGAGAGAGACTGAAACCATTCCTCTTGAGAATAGGAACCCGACAAGGATGCCCTCTATCTCCACTTCTATTCAACATCGTATTGGAAGTCCTAGCTAGGCCAATAAGGCAAGAAATGGAAATCAAAGGCATCCAAATTGGTAAGGAAGAAGTTAAACTATCCCTATTTCCTGATGATATGATCCTATACCTAGAAAACCCAAAAGACTCAGCAAGAAAACTAGTGGAACTAATTGAAAGATTTAGCATCATGACAGGATACAAGATCAACATCCAAAAATCACTTGGATTCCTCTACAACAGCAAAGAGATTGCTGAAAAGGAAATAAGAAAATCAATACCATTTACAATAGCTACCCCCCTCCAAAAAAAAACCACTTTGGGAATAAATCTTACAAGGGACATGAAAGCCCTATACAAAGAAAACTACAAAATACTACTTCAAGAAACCATATGAGATCTACATAAATGGAAGAACATACCATGCTCATGGATAGGAAGATTGCATATCGTGAAAATGTCAATACTACCCAAAGCAATCTATATATACAATGCAATCCCAATCCAGATCCCATCAACATTCTTTAGGAGATGGAAAAAGCAATCACTAATTTTGTATGGAAAGGAAAGAGACCTTGGATAAACAAAGCACTGTTGAAGAAAAACACAGTAGGAGGTCTCACACTCCCAGATCACAAAACCTACTATACAGCTACAGTAGTAAAAACTGCGTGGTATTGGGTACAGCAGACACAGAGACCAGTAGACTAGAATTGAGAACTCAGAAATAGATCCACTGACCTAAGGTCAGCTGATCTTTGACAAAGGGCTGAAATCCATTAAATGGGGAAGAGAAGGTTTGTTTAATAAATGGTGCTGGCAAAACTGGATATCCATTTGCAGAAAAATGAAACAAGATCCATACCTCACACCACACACAAAAACTAACTCCAGATGGATCAAAGACTTAAATGTGAAACCTAAAACTACAAAGTTCCTCAAGGAAAAACTAGGGGCAAATTTAGGGGCCCTATTATATGGCATAAATAGACTATCAAGCATAACCCAAAATGCACAAACAGCAGAAGAGAAACCAGATGATTGGGACCTTCTAAAATTAAACTTTTATGTGCTTCAAAAGACTTCTCCAAAAGAGTCAAAAGAGAAACGACAGATTGAGGAAAAATTTTGGTAATAACATACCTGATTTATCTCTAAAATTTATAGAAAACTCCAACATCTCAACAACAAAAAGACAAACAATCCAATTAAAAAATGGTCAGAAGATATTAATAGACACTTCACCAAAGAAGATATTCAGGTGGCCAACAAACACATGAAGAAATATTCACTATCATTAGCCCTTAGAGAGATGCAAATCAAAACAACAATGAGATACCATCTCACTGCAGCACTAATAGCAAAGTTCAACAAGACAGAAAATAACAAATGCTGGAGAGGATGTGGAGAGCTTGGGACTCTCATACACTGCTGGTGGGGCTGTAAAATGATACAACCACTGTGGAAATCACTATGGCAATTCCTTAAAAAGTTGGGATTAGATATACCATCTGATCCAGCAATCTCATTACTAGGTATATATCCTAAAGAAGTGAGAGGCAGGATGTTGTTGTTGTTGTTGTTATGTGCTGTCAAGTCGGATCCGACTCATAGCGACCCTTCCTTGGGTTTCTGAGGCAGTATCACTACGGAAGTAGATTGCCCCATCTTCCTTCTCAGGAGTGGCTGGTGGGTATGAACTGCCAGCCTTCTGGTTAGCAGTCAAGTGCCTTAGGCACTATGCTACCAGAGCTCCTTGGATAAGAAAAGATATATGCATACCCATGTTCATCACAGCACTATTCACAATAACAGAGAGATGGAAACAACCTAAGTGCCCATCAACAGAAGAATGGATAACCAAACTATGGTACATACACACAATGGAATACTATGCAACACTAAAGAATAATGTAGAATCTGCGAAACACCGCATAACGTGGATGAACTTAGAGGACATCATGCTGAGTGAAAGAAGTCAATCACAGAAGGACAAATATTGTATTAGTTCACTATTATAAAAAGTCAAGGGAAGGTATATATATGGAAGAAAGCTTTCTTTGTTGGTTACCAGGGGATGGGAGGGGAGGGGAGGAAATACTGCTAGATAGGTAGAGACAAGTATTGATTTGGGTGAAGGGAAGGGCAACAAAGCAAAAGTGAGTGATCAACACAATGGCGCTGAGGAGGAAGAAGACATAGAAAGGTACATGGGAGGTTTAGGCAACAAAGATGAACCCTTCTACATGTACAGTACTGCACTGTCAGTGATGGCAAGCACTGATCTACAGGTGGATAGATGGGGGGATAGGCTGAACAATTAGGTATGTCTGTTGTTGTTGTTATGTGCCGTCGAGTCGGACCCGACTCATAGTGACCCCTCCTTGGGTTTCCTAGGCAGTATCACTACGGAAGTAGATTGCCCCATCTTCCTTCCGAGGAGTAGCTGGTGGGTTTGAACCGCCAGCCTTCTGGTTAGCAGTCAAGTGCCTTAGCCACTACGCTATAGGTATGTCTAGGCAGGGGGAAATGTGCCCACGACCATGTATAGGGTTAGCAGAAAATGTTTCTACATATGTATTTATATGTGCTGTAAGGATGGCTGGGTATATAGTAGAGCTGACAAGGGGCAAGGCTGTGGTGGCTTCTTGGTCACAGCAGCTACCCTGAGGGAGCAAGTAGTTGGACCTGTGGGTTCAGGACCATGGTCACAGGGGACATCAACCTCAATTGGCATACCATACTACACAAAAACATTGTTCTACATCCTACTTTGGTGAGCAGCAACCAGGGTCTTAAAAGCTTGCAAGCAGCCAGCTAGATCCAATGATGGGTCTCTCCACATCTATAGCAAAAAAGAATGAAGAAAACCACGCATGGAAACAATTAGTCCAAGTAAATGGTAGACCACGAGATCCTCAGACTATAGAACCATGAGACCAGAAGAACTAGATGGTGCCCAGCTACTACTATCAACCACTCCGATGGGGTCACTGCAGGAGATCCTGGGTAGAGTGGGAGAACAATGTGGAACAAAATCAGAATCACTAAATAAGAGACCAGTTTGTTGGTCTGATAGAGCCTAGTGAGACCCCTGAGAGTATGGTCCCTAGTTACCTACCCTTCAGGTCTGGAATTGAACTCACTCCTGTGGTTTCCAGCCAAACAATAGACAGGCATATGAGGTGAACATTTACATCAGGAAGATACACTCCTTGGAGCGATCAATCATGGGAGAACAGAAGGGCAGTGTTTGCACAGGGAAATAGCTCGGGGGGCTGGAAGTGCATGGGAGGTAAGGACACAGGGAAGAAGTAACTATGGGGAGGAAGCGGAAAGAGAGCTGTTACACTGTGGGGAATTGCAATGTCATGAAACAAAATGTGTATGAACTGCTGTATGAAAAATGAATTTGTGCTTCTAGGACTTCAGCTTCTACTCCCACTGAAATTAAAGAAGTCCCCTGCAGGTTTTTGGTGATGAAAAAAAAAAAAAGAATTTGCTCTGTAAACTTTCACCCAAATCAAAATAAATTTTTTAAAAAAACTCAGTGAAGTGGCTGGATAAAAGATAAATATCCAAAACACAACAGCTTTTCTGTAAACTAATAATAAGCAATTAGAATATAACAGAAAAAACATTTCACTCACAATAGCAGCAAATTAACAGGTAAAATCTATCATAAGATACTTAACCGAAAAAAAACTGCATATAATGAAGATGTAGTACCTTTATAATCAGAAAAAAATATTTAAAAACCACTTACTACCAACATACAGACAATGGGAAAGCACCAATTTACAGTAAAATCAGGCCTGCCATACATATAACCCAGGGTCCTCCCGCTGCAACACACTCTGTACCCAGAAAGTTTACGTATAAAACCCAAGGATGGAGATAACATCTACTACCAGTCCTCATCCTGTTGACCTCGAGTAGATTCAGACTCACAGCAACAACAGGACAGAGGAGAACTGCCCCAGAGAGTTTCTAAGGCTATAACCTTTACAGAAGCAGACTGCCTCATCTTTCTCCAGCAGAATGGCTAGTGGGTTCGAAACACCAACCTTTCAGTTTGCAGCTGAGAGCTTTAACTACTGTGCCATCAGGGCTCTTTTTTTTCAGTGCAAATATTACTGAATGGGCAGGAATAAAAAAGGATTTCATTCAAGTGGTCACTTAACTATGTTTCCTTTATGATGCAGTGTCTTGACTCTAGACACAACAGTGCATGGCTAATTTCTACAATGTGGGACAGGTTACACAACAAAACCAATGCTGTCAATTGAGTGTATGTCAGAGAGGAGAAAAGGCACAACTCACTTTAGCTCTTCAGCTTTAGATTAAATACCTAACTCCACACCAAGAACAGGATATTTCTGTATCTTATTTCAGCAGCGATGTCAGTAGCTACTGAACTGCCCTTGCTCTTAATTTTGTTTTTTCAGTGCTATTTTTCCTTCTCACTTCTCAGCAGAACAGGGCATAGGTATTAAGCTATTTTCTCTCTTGGATACTTGCAGTAGAAGCTAGCAACTGGGTTTACCTGGCCTTTCAGGATCAACCCTTAAAGCTTCTAAAATCCATGACCAAAGAAAACAATAATAAAACCAGAAGCCGAAAAAGACAACTTAAGCAGGTCAATGTAAACTGATGGTGCTAAGGTCAGGAAGTGTGTTTAAACAAAATTATATATAGCCCATAGACCCTAGCTAAGTGCCAAGCCCCATTTATTCCAGTGTTAGCTGATAAGGTGACCTGTTTGATTTAAATTCATGGGCTCAGATAGTCTTTTCCATAGTAACCTCAGAGCCGTCACAGTAGCCGAGTGCCCATTTTCTCTCCTCCATAACACAGTACAGTTAGGTGATAAATAAAGAACAGCTTGTACAGAAAGTCAATGATGATTTGCTTCAAACAGATAAAAATGAGAGAACAGAAGACAGCAAGAAGGAAGACCATGTTCTCTCTGATAAAGAATCAGATGTGTTGAAGAGACCAAGCATAAAAAAAAAAAGACGAAAAATACTTCAAGAAAAAAAGGTATGCTGAGGAAAAGTAATTGAATGGGCTCTGCAGCCTGCCAGAATAATAAAATAAAAAACAAAAATAATAATAGGGTAAATATCAAAGCTGAAAACATTAACAGAAGTTAAAAAAATAAAATAACAAACAAGCCATAAACCTCAAGTTCTTTAAATAGTTTATTAGGCCTTCCTACAATTGTCAATT
Source organism: Orycteropus afer afer (assembly GCF_000298275.1). Classification (NCBI taxonomy): domain Eukaryota; kingdom Metazoa; phylum Chordata; class Mammalia; order Tubulidentata; family Orycteropodidae; genus Orycteropus; species Orycteropus afer. The sequence continues at coordinate 2,261,665 of NW_006921840.1, read as the reverse complement.
CAGTGACAATGATTTAACTGATAACAAGAATTTTGGTAGCTTAGAGAAGTTCAGCCTTAAAAAAGCAGATCATGTTTTCAAGTTGGATAAAGATTCATGCTAGCTTAAATATTTTTTTAGCATTCCTCCCAATGCTAATGTATGGCTGCTTTAAGAAAATGAAGACTAATACAGGATAAGAGGGTAAAATAAAAGATGGGCCAAAAAAGGTGTCTTACATAAAGTAGGTATTCAAGTAAATATTTGTTGAATGAAAATCAACTCCATGCAGAAAGATACTCACTGTTTGAGGCTATGTCAATCAGAAGTGTTTCTTCTGCTTCTGAAGGGGAAAAAAAAACTGGATCAGGGCAGAGAAGACCATTCATTACAACCAAAAGAATTATATGCTTAAGTACATAACTGCTCTCTTAGTCACCACTCCTAGGTCTTGGAACACACACACAAAAAAAATTC
>NW_006921840.1:2254941-2261108 GCF_000298275.1 Orycteropus afer afer | reverse complement strand
ACGGAGTAGAACTGCCCCCATAGGGTTTCCAAGGCTGTAATTTTTACACAAGTAGACTACCTCATCCTTCTCCCAGACAGCTGCTAGTGTGTTCAAACCACTGGCCTTTAGTTTAACAGCCAAGAGTTTTAACCACTGTGCCACCAGAGCTCCTTCAGTAATCAAATTGAACTCCTCAAAGTAAATTGAGAAATGACAAATTAATAGTAGGGAACATAACAGCATGTAAATAATTCCCCCCAACTATAACATACTGATTTAAGATGCTGTAACTGTGTCATTTAGATTCTTCTTAGAGATGGGCAAGAAAGCGACCCCAAAGGCCCAGAAGTGAATTACATTCTTAGGTCTACTCTCGGAAATTTTCCAGTGATCTCAATATGTCTGCCCCTGCCAGGAACAGATGAAGAGTACCCCTGAAGTTCTTTAACTGATTTCATGTTATAGTTAACATCTGTGGCCCCAAGACCCAGTACACCCCAAAGAAAGTATAAAACAGGGCAAAGCACAGTACACAAGTTATGCGTTATCTGTCAATGGCTCTGTGGGATGTCCTTCCTTACCTCTACTGCCCAGACCCAATCTACGCCCTCCTCTCTAACTTCCAGCACCTACCAGAACACTCCTGACTAGCTGAACTCTTGAGTATTGACGCCTTTGGATGAGGCAGATCTACCTTCGACAGATGGAATAGCCTCAGCCTTTTCTAGCTCCCTCACTAGACTGTGTATTTGGTTCCATTATTCAGGTACAACAGAAGCAACTGGTAAGGAAATGAATTGACTAATATAAGAAAATAGTCTCATTACTACTACTACTAGCGTGATGAACCAAGGGAAAACAGAGCTCCAAGACACAGGTATTCATGTTTACCATTGTTCACCAGTAACTTTTAGTCCTGTAAAACCTGAGTGTTTACAGACAATTTCCCAAACTGATACACACGTCAGGAAAAAGAAAGGATGTGGAATTCAAAGGAGGCAATTGTCCCTTTCATCATGGGAAACTGCATGCACATATTTTCCCAGATCCCAAGAAGCAGCATCACAATCTACTGTACAATGTGGTTACTATTCATTGCTCACTCACTGCTATCTAGTCAATTCCCACTCATAATGACCCTCACTGGGTTTCCAAGGCTGTAAATCTTTATAGAAGTAGATTGCCCCATCTTTCTGCCATGCAGCAGCTGGTGGGTTTCAACTGCTGACCTTCCAGTTAGCAGCCAAATGCCTTACTCACTGTGCCACCAGAACTCCTTAGTATTCATTGCAGGTATTTTTAATTCTTAATATACCCTGTCTTTAAAAAAGAACCATATCCCCTAACAAAGTACTTGCACTTATAGGAACATATCTTAAGGAAATAAGAGATGTGAAGGAAGATTTTTGTACAGAAATGTTCATCACATTATTATTTCTACTAGTGAAAAACAAGGAAAAACACTAATGTCGAACACAGGCAAATAATTAGACTACAGGCCATTCATAAAATGAATAGTATACAGCCACTAATAGCAAAGAAAAGAGCTCATAATATGATGGCACGTGGAAGAGACAAAAAACCATATATATAGTATGAGTCCCGCCTACCCCAAAAGTGACATGCAGAAAAAAGAAAAAACGTTAAGTGTTTATCTCTGAAGGATGGAATTTGGGCCACTTATTTTCATAGTGATGCCGCCTTGGAAACCCAAGGAGGGGTCGCTATGAGTCGAAATAGATTCAACAGCAGTGAGTTTGGGTTTTGGTTTGGTTTATTTTCTTTAGACTTTTCTGTAATTTCTAAACTTTTTACACTATGTATATTACTTTTATAATTAAAAAAAGTTAAATGCAGTTTAAGAAAAAAATCAATGCAAAACAGGATTCAATTAATTTTCCTAAGGCTCTCCCAGGTTTTCCAAGAAGCCACAGCTGATATGCAATGTTTCTGCCTGATGAAGCCAACGGACCCAGCGGAAACAGAAAGCACCGGTTCTCTACTAATCAATTTCTTTTCTAGAGCAATTTGAGATGACAGAAGCAACACATCCTACACAAACTTCCCAATTTTTGAGTCTCATTGTAGCAGATGAAACAACAGATTTTCTGTTCTCAGTCCCCAGATCTGAGGGCAGGAAGCCAAATATTTCCTCACTGGAGTCAATCTTCTTATGACTCACCAATATCAAGGTCTGAGAATCAGCACAATGGAGTGTAAGGTATAAATCTGGCACGACTTGTTGCCAAATGTTTTAATTTCAAATAGTATAGGAAGAAAGTGCTGAATGTGTGTGAATCCAGGCGACCTTGATACTTTATAATGAGTAGTGTGTCAGTTAAGTCCAAAAACGTCATTTAAATCCAGATATAAGTCAATCAGCATAAAAGACTATACACAGATAAGAGACTACATACATCTCTCACCCCAGCCAGAGAAACAGGGAAGGCAATATATATACAGTTTACTATAACCCTTCAGTGCTCTGAGACAAAACAACATCATTCTCTTGATGGTACATTAGTAATGTTATCTTTTTATGCAAAGAGTAATACATTTCATTTTACTTGCAATGATACATTTTTTATATGTATGATATTACACAATGCAGTAATGACCAAGGAAAACATTATAAAATTTGCTAAGCAATTAAGGCTAGTACCTTGAACACATCTAAAGTGGCTATTTATAGGAATGATATCTTGAACATGCTGTCCCTTTTCGTGCAACTGGATTATTAACCTAGGAAACAGAATAATGTGTCAATGAATAGTTTGTTGAAAAACCCAAACATTTAGCAACAAAATACAGCACTGTTTTGTTATATAAATCTCATCTGTATTTATTAGACTTGAGGTATTTAGTTCTCTGAATCTAAGCATTATACATCCAGATATTGCTCTAGTTCTAAGAGGATGTTACTGGTGATCAGGATCTGAATACTGACACTTTAACAGTGTTTGTCTGAAAAACAGCTTACAGTCTTCAGAGCATGAAATACACATGATACACTTTCAGAGTATGCACACCAGAGTGGAACCAAGAGCTTGATGTGCCCTCCATGAGGGCACAGACCTCGTCTGCCTTCTCAACACAGTATTTCTAGCACCTAGCACAGTGCCTGGCACATAGCAGTCACTCATGTTTGTTGAATGAATGAATTAGAAAATTCACATGTCAGCTTTCCAATTCTATTCCCATGGCTTTTACCAAAGAATGGTCCTATTTCTTCAAACAAGTATGCAAGTTCATGGAGAAGAGAGGGTGGCCAGGCAGCCAAATCAGTCAAAATAAGCCAGTGACCAGCAAGGTAGCAGATATCACAATCAGACTGACTTCACATCTCTTGTGCTTCTACTTTGGTTTCCAACTTCATGCTGGAATTTCTAAACAGGGATTACTGAACTTGGCTCTCCAGTATAAAATGCAAGACTTCTAAAATCCATATGCATTCAATTTACTACTTCTCTTTAGTGGCCCAGACTCAAGGTAAAACCTACTGGTAAACAACCAATCTGATGTCTCCCAGCTTGCCCAAGTCAAGTACTCTGCAAGTGGTTCTTTTTGCCAGAAATACCCCTCTCTTTTCTTTTTCCTGGAGAATGTCTACTATCTTTCAAGGCCCAGCTCAAATACCACCTCCTCTGTGACACTTTTCCCAATATAGGCAGAAGCAATGGCCTTGTCTCCTTTGCTTGCCTCTCTAGTACAGCATGTTATTTATAGTTATATTTATCCAGAGTTATATTTATTTCCTCTCACTGATTTGACCTCTTTGAAAGCAAGGACCCTATTAAATTCAGTTTTGTCTCCTGCCTAGTAGGTGTTCAAGAAATATTTGTTGAATGGATGAACTAGCTTAATTAAGCTATAGAGAGGCTAATTTTTAAATATGTTGAACTTCTGACATCAAAAGTATTTGTTTAGAAGGTTGTGATTGTTATTGTGTTGTCTTTTGAGGGCTTATTGTTCTAGCTTTTTGGATTTTTAAATGTGTTGATTGTGAAGGGGATAACCTGGGAAAGGAATTCCTAAGAGAGAACTAAACCTAAACCTACCACTGCCATTGAGTTGATTCTGACTCATAGCTACCCTACAGGACAGAGTAGAATTGCTCCATAGGGTTTCCAAGGCTGTCAATCTTTATGAAAGTGGACTGCCTCATCTTTCTCCTGCGGAGTGGCTGGTGGGTTACAATCACCAACCTATTGGTTAGCAGCTGAGCACTTTCACCACCATGCCACCAGGGCTCCTAGACAAAACTAAAGGAAATAAAAGTACTAATGCTGGCTTTCAGTGATGATCTTGTTTGCCTAATTTGCGGAGGTTCACCTTTTAAGGTAACTGGAGAAAATAGGGTAGGCCTTTTCAACGCAGAAAATTCATAAATCAGAGAGCCCCGTAGACCCACATGGAGATCAGCAACTTGAAAAAAAGCTTACTTATCAAGGGTCAAAGAAGAAAAGCTTACTTTGAGGAAAACTACCATACTCCTACATAATCTCAAAACAAATAATGTAGGATAGAAATGATATTGAACCATTTCAACTAGACTGTATTCAGTCTGGAGGCTGCTTTCTAGTTGCAACCAGACTATATTGCTAAAGTCATCACAAAACAAAGAAACTGGGGATTTAAGTCAACTCCACAAACATTTCTTTAATAGTCACTATGTGTTAGTCACTATATTTAGTAGTGAAAGAATAGGGCTAAAAATAAGCATAAAAATTCTACCTAAATGTAATGACTTGTTTTAGAAGAAAAGGTACATGGCAAAACAACAGAATCAGAATTTGGCAGTTTCAAACAAAAAAGAGTATTTGACAAACTGTCACTGTCGACTCAGCATTATCCCTAGGAGAAAAATGCTTTGATTTGTTCCAGGTTCAAGGTGAATCAACAGCTTCTATCATAATCCATTATCCCTGAAAAGAAAAAATGGAACCCTCGTGTTTGACTCTCAATCCCAAAAAACTTATAGTTAGCTGTAATTTTGGCCTTTCAAGTAAAATTCTCCTATGGTTGTGAGCAAGAGCTACAGTCTTAAAGATTAAGCTAGGCTTCACGTTTTAGGATAAAAAGGCCAAAAGTTTTTTAGAAAAAAATTCTGGACACCCAAGTCAGAGAAGGCACCCAAAAGACATGAATTTGAGATTCTGGGTAGTATTATGGTATTAGGGAGTCTCCAGGAAATGATTTCCAAACTTCTGAAATAACGTATTTCTGAGCTAGGTTACTGACTGAGACTGAAGCCGCCTTACCCAGCTGGTAGGGAGCACAGAGTAGCAGCTGGGAGCTGGGACAGCAGAGCTGTGTTGCAAAACTGAGCGGTGACACTTCCTGTGAACAAGTGACTTACCTTCTCTGTACCCTCAATTTCTACACCTATGGAAGAGGGTGATGATGAACATTTTACTATTTCATAGTAATCCTCATCTGAGGGCTAAATGAACTGATTCATGAAAAGTGCTTTGAACAGCATCTGGCACATATTAAGCCATTAAATGGTGGTTGTTGCCATAGTAATTCATACAGAATTAGAACATAAGAATTTGCTATCTCTGTGGGGAGGATACAAATAGTCAGGTAACCTACTGTTGTAAGTTTAAAAGTACTTCTAGTAAAAGAGCTCAGATAGGATGAGGTACTTATCTCAAGGCCAGGGGCTCACTCACTCATTAGCTGAGCAGCATTCCAAACCTACCAAACAAGGGACCAGATCCTGGGCTGTGGTCATCTCAGGAAGGGAGCTATTTTCTTTAACCCTCATAATCTTGTTTTCACAGAAGTAACTGAGGCACAAAACATTTACTGGTTTGCTCAAAGGTCACCTTTCAAAAGTGGCAGAACTACACTAATCTACAGGTGGATACACAGGTAGGGAAGATAAATGATCAGGTATGGGCAGGCAAAATGATCAGGTATGGGCATGACCATACATAAGTTTGGCAGATGATATTTCTATATACGTATGTGTGTGTGCTATAAGAATGCCCATATACATAATCCAGCTAACAGGGGGCAAAGTTATGATAACTGCTTAGCCACAGCCAAACACCTTGAGGGAGTGAGTCGCTGGGCCTGCAGGCTCAAAATCATGGTCACAGGGGACATCAAACTCAATCAGCTTAACATACTACACAAAAACATTGCTCTACATCCTACTTTGGTGAGTAGCAAATGGG
>NW_006921840.1:2252631-2254841 GCF_000298275.1 Orycteropus afer afer | reverse complement strand
GAGCAAAGAAAAAGGAAGAAAATCAAAGACACATAGAAAGGATTAGTCCAAGGCACTAGGGGACCATGCGAACCTCAGCCTCTATGACCCTGAGATCAGAACTAGGTGGTACCCAGCTACCAATGCCAACCACTTGGAAAGGGATCAAATTTGGAAATCCTGGATAGAGTAGGAAAAAAAAGTAAAATCAAATTCAAAATCATAAAAAAGACCAGGCTTACTGGTCTGATAGAGACTGCTAAAACCCCTGAGACTATGGCCCCTAGTCACGCTTCAGGCTTGGAATGGAACTCATTCCCACAGCTTCCAGCCAAACAACAGACAAGCCCCCAAAATGAACAATTATACCAGGTAGGCACACTCCTTAGAACAATCAACCACAGGAGATCACAAGGGCAGCATCTGCACAGGGAGATAGCTCAGAGGGCAGGAACGCATAGGAAAGAAGGACACATGGACAAGGTAACCACAGGGAAGACGTGGGAAGAGAGCTGTTACATTATGGGGATTGCAATCAGTTTCATGAAACAAAATGTGTATGAACTGTTGTATGGAAAATGAATTTGCTCTGTAAACTTTTACTCAAATCACACACACAAAAAAGGTGGCAGACTGAGACTTCAACACAGGTGTGTGGATTCTAAATCCATTGTTCTCTCCACCTCATCCTTAGCCTTTCAAAGAGGCAGTGTTCCAGGTTTCTATTCACTTTTCTCTTGCATTGGCTTTTATTACACTGGTCTTCCAGGATCTGAGGAAACTGGGAAAATAACATGAATTTCCCACATCAACAGAACTGACCAAGCAGAACCTAAGGAAGAGCTATTCACAGAACCAAATGATGTTGTTAAAAGTGGTCCCAACAGTCTCAGAAGAGGGCAGGCTAGGTCTGCGTAAGTTAGACAAGCCAGATAGAGTCTGGAGAATATGAAACAGTCAGCTGAGAGAAATTGTTTTTAGGCAGAACCAAATATTGGAAGATGGCAGGATTTAAGGGGTCAACACTTAAACTCAGAAGAAGTCTGAAGCCAAGAAACCAGTGGACACCCAAGGGACGTGACTTGGGCACACAAGGATAGGGGCCTATGATATGTCATGGTCACTATGGATATTTTTGAGATAAGGTATCAATGGCAAGGGAGTGAGTGAGATTAGCAGTTATAGTGATAGCTTATCAAAATAATCTTTTGATCAATCCCTCAACAGTATTTACGTAGCTCCTATGGGCAAAGTGGAAGGTGACACACACTGATAAAATGTCAAATGACATTTACACTTGCACAGATTTCACTACCTTTTCTCACACAGTCAAATCAAAGTGTGAGGCCTCAACTGTACCGTAACTGAATTAACGACTATGCATGCCTTAGAGCAAGTTGAAATCTTTGAATTTTGTGGAATGGGGACTGGGGACACTAGAGGAACCAGTTGAATGGAGTTAAGAGAAGGCAGGTCTGTAACTTTTACTATGACGCATTTCTATAGAATTTTCAGTTTTTGCAAAAACACTTTCTCATTTACTATTCCCCCAGTTATAACTCCAAAGGCAATAAGGTAAGGCAGTTCATGTATTTATTTAACTGATGAGAAAACTAAGCAAGCTTTATTGACTTGGCCAAGGTTATATGTTGTTGTTGTTATTATGTGCCATCGAGTCGCCCCCGACTCATAGCGACCCCTCCTTGGGTTTCCGAGGCAGTATCACTATAGAAGTAGATTGCTCAACCTTCCTTCCGAGGAGTAGCTAGTGGGTTTGAACCGCCAGCCTTCTGGTAAGCAGTCAAGTGCCTTAGGCACTACGCTACCAGAGCTCCTCCAAGGTTATATAACACATGTCAATTGCAGGGGCAGGCTCCTAAGAACCCAGGCTTCCTGCTTCCCTGCTGGTTGAGTCTCCCCATTGAGCAACACTGCCTCGGGCAAGCCGGTGGCATTAAAATTCAGGGCAGTCTCGTTGTTACTGAGCACTGGCGCTTCACACCTGGACCTGAACCTGTTGTCCGCGTGGCCTTGGTGGGAGAAGGATGGCTGTGAGGTCGCGCATTGGGGCTGGGGTTAATGGCAGACTCCCCTCCTCTGTGGGATCAGGTGGTTACTTACTCATACTGCCCGTTCCTCTGGGCCAGGGTGAGGGAGCAGGGCTCCCGGAGGGGCCCCTTCATCTCCACACCCTCAACAGTATGTGGGCATTGGTTAAGGGTCTCCTCTGG
>NW_006921840.1:2251499-2252515 GCF_000298275.1 Orycteropus afer afer | reverse complement strand
CGGCGTCGTCTTCGGCTCCACTCCGCACCCCCTTGTGTTGCTCTGAGTCCGACTGCCCCCTATCCCCGTCCCCAAGATTCCGCAGTCCCCTGGCCCCCACCCCCGACTCGGCCTCCCCTCCCCCTCCTCTCGGGCGGATACAGCAAGGGGCTGGGCTCCGACCGGGAGCTGCGGCTCCATCCGCGCGGCCTCCGGACTCAGCGGGGCTGCGGACTGCGGGCAGATCCGACGACGCTGCCTCCCGCGTCCTCTCTCCCACCTGCCGTTACTGCGTGTCGTTTGAGGAACGGCTCCGCGCCGGGCGCTGGGAGCCGGGAGCCGAGAGCCTGACCCGAGAGAGAGCGGCGCCTCGCAGCCCCGCCGGTTTTCCAGGCCGCCGCAGATTCCGCCCCCTGCGGCCAAGCCGCGGAACTGTAGGGAGACACCCGACGGACTGGGGGCTTCTCTTCCAGATCCAGGAAGGAATGCGTTTTAAATGCTACTTGTGACGCTACAATAGTTCCGTGAACTTTGAAAATGACTACAGAAACAAAACCCAGTGATACTTACGATGGAACTCACAACGTGTTTGGCCAATAGGGCCTACATCATCCAGTCAAAAAATCCCCATTAATGTTGTAATGCACCATGCTGGTTACCCCACCTCTCAAATATTCTTCTTGTCCTCTTCTTTCTTCCACTCCCTAAATCGGAAAAATCCCCCAAAACGTCGAGCTTTGTTCCTCCATTGCGCCCCCTCCACGGCAACTCTAAAGGGGCAACGTCCAAATCTATCCCTGGACACTGTATAACATAAAATCTCATCATAATTTCACACAGCCACCGAGACTTGAAACTGCAAAACCACGTGTTTTCTTCCTTTCTCCTAATTTCTCTGAATCCAATTGGTCAACAATTCTTGCTAATATTTTCTTTGCAATTACTTTTTTTTTTTCTTAATTGTGATATGGGTGAAAGTTTACAGAGCAAATTCACTTCCATACAGTAGTTCACATACACTTTGTCTCATGACATTG
>NW_006921840.1:2248449-2250939 GCF_000298275.1 Orycteropus afer afer | reverse complement strand
AGTTGCTACTCGCCAAAGTAGGAGGTGGAACAATGTTTTGTGTAGTATGTTATGCCAATTGAGCTTGATGTCCCCTGCAACTATGGTCCCAAGCCCACAGGTTCAACTACTCGTTCCCTCTGGGTAGCTGGCAAGAAGTGACTACAACCTTGTCTCTTATCAGCTCTACAATACCCCTGGGAATTCTTACAGAACATACAAATACACTTGTAGAACCATTGTCTTCCAACCCTATACATGGTCTTGGGTACACTCCCTGCTGCATAGACATACCTAATAGTTCAGCCTGTCCACCCATCTATCCACCCGTATACCCGTATTTGCCTTCACTGACAATGCAGTACTGTATGTTCTTTGCAATTACTTTTACATTCCTTTTTTCTATCAGGTTTTACTATCAGTGCTTCTGAGTTACCGCATATTTCTGTAATAAGTCATGTTGGCTTTAATCTCTCCTTTAACCACTTTACTCTGTTCACAGTCATAAGAATATTCTTTCTAGAGTAATGTTTTAATTGTGTCTTAGTGCTGCTATAACAAATATTACAAATGGGTGGCTTTAAATAACATAAATTTATTTTCTCACAGTTCTGGAGGCTAAAATTACAAACCAGGGTCTTCGCTGTGTCGATTCCTTCTTTACTGATAGTCCAAGACAGCTCCCCCCTCCTGTTCATATCTATGTGTTTTAAAACAAACAAACCAATTGCCCTCGAATTAATTCCAATTCATAGTGACCTCATATCTGCAGATTAGAACTAAGCTCTATAGTTCCCAAGATGGTGACCTTTCAGAAGCAGATCACCCAGCCTTTCTTCCAAGGTGCCTCTGTGTGGACTCTAACTGCTAATTTTTCGATTAGTAGACCAGCACTTCACCATTTACACCACCCAAGCACTCCTTTTCTGTGTCTAATCTACTCTTTTTATAACTCAGACGTGATTAGATTTAGAACTTATCCTACTTGGATATGCTCTACTTAACATAACAAATAAAACTATTTCTAAACAAGATTACATCCACAGGTATAAGGTTAGGATTCCAATACATATCTGGGGGGTAGGGAGAATTATTTAATCCATAACAAATTGTGCTATTCATCTGTTCAGAATCTATACTGGACAAGATATCAAGACTGATTTTCACTTCTGGTAAGATGGAGGAATAGGTAGACAAGCCACAAAGACCCTCCTCAACAAAGAAAAGAGAAACCAATTGACAGAAGATAATTCTGGAGCCCTGAGCTTTGAAATAAAGTACACAGAAATGGATAAGGCACCAACTACTGGAAAAACCTGAACGAAAACAATGAGTACAGAGACAGTTGGAGCAGTGGACTGTCAACTACTCTGATGGGACCAGCAGGCTGAATATTTCCAAGTGGTGTTGGGACCTGAGAATTGACCTAAAGATTGGCCCTGGTCGACAAGGGCTGCAGGGATGACTGTGCTGGTGGCCTGTGACTAGGAAAAGAAACAGCAAGGAAGGAGACAACACGAGCTGTGGACGTCCCGCTGTCCAGAGGGCAGAGCCATTTTGATTGTTTACACACAGCAGCCATTTTGGATATTTAAATTGACCAAGGGCACAGCCATTTTAAATCTTTACAAGTGGCAGCCATTTTGGATTTTAAAGTGACAGCATTCTCATTCGGATTTGCTCTGATAGTGTAGTGCCTAAGGCACTTGACTGCTAAAAAGAAGGCTGGTAGTTCAAACCCACCAGTCACTCCTCAGAAGGAAGATGAGGCAATCTACTTCTGTAGTGATACTGCCTCGGAAACCCAAGGAGGGGTTGCTATGAGTCGGGTCTGACTCAACAGCATATAACAACAACAACAACAAAGAATAGGCTCTGTTTGCCAAGGATGACAGGAACATACAAGAGGCTGACAACAGGAAAGGAGACAGGTGGTGAGTGTATAAGTGCTGTCAACTAGCGAATAGAGGAGCACAGCACAGTACCCTGCTTACATAGATAACATACAAACAAAACAAAGAAAATGAAAATCGTGGGCGAGGCACTCCAATGTACAATCGCCAATTAAATATAAACACAAAAACATCACAATGCCTTGGAGGAAACAGAGCATCACAGTCCACACAAAGAAACAAGATAAAGCAGGAGAAACAAGGGATCAGGATACACACCCAACACACATCCCTGAGGAAGACGCAGCATTGAAACTTCCTGATAAGGAATTCAAAATAATTATATTTAGGAATCTTCAACGAATTGAGAGGCAGATTGAGGAAAACACAGAGAAAACCCTAGAACAATTTTGGAAGACAATACAAGAACAAAATGACAAAATAAATGAAAAATTATATATGATACAAAATCTACACACTGAAATCCAGAAGATTAATACTACATTTTCAGAGACACTGAACAGGCAAAGGAGTAGAATTGAATCAATGGAAGACAGAATTAGTGAGATTGAAGGCAAATACCTGAATACTTCTTTGGAAAGGGATCAATCAGAAAAAA
>NW_006921840.1:2241338-2246292 GCF_000298275.1 Orycteropus afer afer | reverse complement strand
AAAATGCATTGACCCACGTCACCTTAGTTTTGTGTATTTCACTGTATATACATTATATTTCAATAAAATGCATTTTAAAAATAGACTGATTTTAAAGCCATAGTAACTAAGATAGTATGGTATGGAGATAGACAGTCCAACGGAATAGAACACAGCCCCAAAACAGACCTACACATATATGGAAAGCTGATATTTAGCATACGTGAAATGTCAAATCAGTGGGAAAAGAATAGATTATCCACTACATAATGTTGGGGCTACTGATTATCCACAAGTGAAAATTATAAAACTAGATCCCTATCTCATGCTATAGATGGAAAAAAAAAAAAATCAATTCCAGGTAGAGTAAAGATCTAAATGAGGAAAACAAAACCTTACAACTTTCAGAAGAAAATAGAATATCTTTATGATCTTGGAGTAGGGAATGAGAATGATCATTTAAGATACTAGGATGCACAAACAATAAGGAATAGACTGATAGATTTAACTTCATTAAATTTCAAAATGTATATATTTCAAGACATACATTAGTAAATAAGGAAAACAACACTGTTTACAATAGCTACCCAAAAAATAAAATACTTGGGAATAAATCTTACTAGGAACACAAAAGACCTATACAAAGAAAACTACAAAACACTACTACAAGCAACTAACTATAAGAAACCCACATAAATGGAAGAATATGCCATACTCATGGATAGGAAGATTGAACATTGTGAAAATGTCAATACTATCCGAAGCAATCTATAGGTTCAATGAAATCCCAATCTAAATTCCATCAACATTATTTAAGGACATGGAAAAACCAATGACTAATTTTATATGGAAAAGAAAGAAAGCACTACTGAAGAAGAAGCACAAAGTAGGTCTCACACTTGCTGATCTCAAAGCCTACTATACAGCCATGGTAGTCAAGACAGCCTGATGTTGGTACAACAATAGACACACAGACCAGTGGAACAGAACTTAGAATGCAGAAACATCTATGGACAGCTGATTTTTGATAAATGGCTGAAACCCATTCAATGGGGAAGAGATCATCTCTTTAACAAATGGTGCTGGCAAAACTGAATATCCGTTTGCAGAAAAATGAAACAAGATCCATACCTCACAATATACACAAAAATGAACCCAAGATGGATCAAAGAACTAAATATAAAACCCAAAACTATAAAGTTCATCAAAGATAAAACAAGGGAAAACATAGGGGCCCTAATTTATGGCATAAATAAACTATCAAGCATAACCCAAAATGCACAAACAGCAAAAAGAAAACTAGAAGACTGGGACTTCCTAAATATTAAATTCTTATGTGTATCAAGAAACTTCTCCAAAAGAGTATAAAGAGAACCTACACATTGGGGAAAAAAAATATTTGGCAATGACATATGTGACAAATTTTATCTCTAAAACTTATAGCAAACTTCAACACCTCAACATCAAAAAGAAACAATCCAATTAAAAAATGGGCAAAGGATATGAACAGACACTTCACCAAAGAAGATAATCAGGCATCGACCAAACACATGAAGAATGCTTGCAATCATTAGCCATTGTTGTTGTTGTTGTTGTTTGCCATCGAGTCGGCCCCGACTCATAGCGACCCCTCCTTGGGTTTCTGAGGCAGTATCACTACGGAAGTAGGAATGCCCAACCTTCCTTCTGAGGAGTGACTGGTGGGTTTGAACCGCCAGCCTTCTGGTTAGCAGTCAAGTGCCTTAGGCACTATGCTACTAGAACTCCTCATTAGCCATTAGAGAGATGCAAATCAAAACAACAATGAGACATCACCTCATCCCAGTAATAATAGCAAAGTTCAACAAGACAGAAAACAACAAATGCTGGCAAAGGTATTGAGAGTAGATCTCTCTACACTGCTGATGGGACTGTGAAATGGTACAACCATTGTGGAAAATGATATGCCACTTCCTTAAAAAAGTTGGAAATAGAAGTCCCATTTGATCTAGCAATCTCACTACTAGCAATATATCCTAAAAGAGATGAGATCCGAGACACAAATAGATTTATACACATCCTTGTTCATTACAGCACTATTTACAATAGTAAAGAGATGGAAATAACCTAAGTGTCCATTGACAGATGAATTGATAGCCAAAATATGATACATATACACAATGTAATGCTATGCAACATTAAAGAATAATGAAGAATCAGTGAATCACTTCATAATCTGGATGAACCTGAAGGACACTATGCTGAGTGAAATAAGTCAATCACAGAAGGAAAAATATTGTATGAGTCCGTTATTAAAAAAAGTCATGGAAAAGTTTAAATGGGGAAGGAAATTTTCTTTGTTGGTTTCCAGGGATGGGAAGAGAGGGAATAGAGATAGTTAAGAGACAGGTATTGATATGAGTGAAGGGAAAGCAATGTAACAAAAGTGTGCGACTAGCATAATGTCACTAATGAAAAGGAAGACATCACAAGAGATACAGACACTAAAGGTAAATAGTATTGCATACAAAATATTGCATTATCAGTAATAGTAAACACTGATCTACAAGTGCATATATAGATAGACAGGCAAGATCTGGTATGGATAGGCAAATGATAACATACTCATGGCCATACATAGGTTTGGCAGACTATGTTCTTCCATACGTATTTCTGTGTGCTGTAAAAATGTCCATATTCATTTAAAGCTAATGGGGGCAAAGTAGAATAACTTCTTAGCCATAACTAAGCATCTTGAGGGAATGAGTCACTGGGCCTATGGGCTGGGAACCAAGCTCAATTGGCACATCATAGCACACAAAAATATTGTTCACTGAGTAGCTCACAAAAATATTGTTCACTGAGTAGCAACTTGGTCTTAAAAGCTTGGAAGCAGCCGTCTAAGATGCAACTATTGGTCTCTCCTCATCCAGAGCAAAGAAGAGTGAAGAAAATCAAAGACACATGGAAACAATTAGTCCAAAGGACTAATGGACCATGAGAACCTCAGTCTAGAAGAACTAGATGGCACTTGGCTACCAATGCCAACAATTCAGAAAGGGACCAAAATTGGAGATCCTGGATAGATCAGGAGAAAAAATGTGAAACATTAAAACAACATAAAAAAGACCAGGCTTACTGGTTGGATACAAACTGATGGGAGCCCCGAGACTATGGCTTTGAGTCACACTCTGGGCCTGAGGAAGCAGTGGCAGAGATCCATGTAAGGGGAGGGACCCAGGCCCCACCCCCAAGTGGCAGGAAAGAGGCAGGGATCTATGTAAGGGGAGGGTAGAGAGGTTTTGAACAGCTAAGGAAGACAAATCTGTCTGTCGATTTGTCCTACTGTGGTAGCATGTTGCTGTGAGGCTTGAGGCTGTGCCACCAGTGTTTCAAACCCAGCAGAGTTGCACATGGTGCACAGGTTTCAGCGTGGCTTGCAGACTGAGATTGGGAAGAAGGAAGAGGCCATCCACTTCTCACAGAATTGGCCAGGGTAAACCTTATGAATAGCAGAGAAACATTGTCTGATACATGACTGTGCAAATTTATGAGTAGCCCAAAAACATTATCTGATCCAGTGCAGGAGGATGAACCAGTTAGGTTGGAAGGCTGTCAAAATATGACTGGAAAAGAGCTGTATCATCAGAGGAGAACCAGCTTTACTGATATGTATAAGGTAAAGTTATCAAGACCTCCATTTACTGACGTGGCACAACTCAAATTGAGGAGAAACAGCTGGAAACACCCATTAATAATCAGGGCATGGAATGTACAAAGTATGAATCTACAAAAATTGGAAGTTGTCAAAAATGAAATGGAACACATAAAGATCGATATCCTAGGCATTATGTGCTGAAATTAACTGGTTTGGGACATTTTGAATCAGACAACCAAATGATCTATTATGCCGGGAATGACAATTTGAAGAGGAATGGTGTGGCATTCATCATCACAAAGGATGTTTAAAGATCTGTCCTGAAGTACAATGCTGTCAGCAATAGGATAATATCTGTGGTAGTTAAGTTTGTGTGTCAACTTTACTGGGCCTGGTTGAGTGTCTGGGCAGCTAGATGTAGTAATCAACTCCATGGTGGAATCTACTGTGAGCAGCTGAGTAGCTGCCCTAGGGATGTGGTCTGCTCCTGTGTATAAGAAGAAGCCTTGGGGAATGGTCTCTATCTTATTGCATGTTCGATACGAACATGTGATCAGGGTATGTTAATTATCACTGGTGACTAGAATATAAAAGTTGGAAACAAAGAAGAATCACAGGTAGTTGGAAAATTTGACCTTGGTGACAGAAATAATGCTGGAAATAGCATGATAGTATTTTGCAAGACCAACAACTTATTCATTGCAAACACCTTTTTTCAACAACACAAACGTCGGCTCTACACATGGACTTCACCATATGGAACACACAGGAATCAGACTGACTACATCTGCAGGCCAGGAGCTAATTGAGGAACAGACCATCAAATGCTCATATGCAAGTTGAAGTTAAAGACAATTAAAACAAGTCCACGAGAGCCAAAATATGGTCTTGAATATGTCCTTCCTGAATTTAGAGACCATTTAAAGAATAAATTAGATGCATTGAACACCAATGACAGAAAACCAGAAGAATTGTGGGATGACATCAAGAACATCATCCATGAAGAAACCAAGAGGTCATTAAAAAGACAAGAAAAGAAGACCAAAATGGATGACAGAAGAGACTCTGAAACTTGCTCTTGAGCAGAGAGTAGCTAAAGCAAATGGAAGAAATGACAAGATAAAAGCTGA
This sequence comes from Orycteropus afer afer, assembly GCF_000298275.1. Classification (NCBI taxonomy): domain Eukaryota; kingdom Metazoa; phylum Chordata; class Mammalia; order Tubulidentata; family Orycteropodidae; genus Orycteropus; species Orycteropus afer. The sequence continues at coordinate 2,241,546 of NW_006921840.1, read as the reverse complement.
ACAGAAGCTCGAGCAGACAAAGCCAATTACTATAATGAAATGTACAAAGACTTGGAGTTGGAAAACCAAAAGGGAAGAACATGCTCAGGATTTCTCAACCTGAAAGAACTGAGGAAAAAATTTAAGCCTCAAGTTGCAATATTGAAAGATTCTATGGGCAAAATATTGAATGATGCAGGAAACATCAAGAGAAGATGGCAGGAATACA
>NW_006921840.1:2237780-2238873 GCF_000298275.1 Orycteropus afer afer | reverse complement strand
AGAATACTCTTTAGAAGGAAGAACGGCCAATCTTTTCACCTATGTTGGTCTGGTTGTCAGAAGGGACCAGTGCCTGGAGAAGGACATCATGCTTGGTAAAGTGGAGGGTCAGAGAAGAAGGGGAAGGCCCTCCATGAGATGGACTGACACAGTGGCTGAAATGATGGGCTCAAGCATGGCAAGGATTGTGAGGATGGCACAGGACCTGGCAGTGCTTCATTCTGTCGCTGTGAGTCAGAGCCAACTCGAGGGCACCTAACAACAACAAAGATTCTCGTAGAAATTCAGGATGTGCAATAGAATGGCTATCGAATACATCCAGTAATGGAACCTATTAAAATGTTTTAACCCATTTATTTTTTTTTTCTCAGTTGTGTCTTACATGGAAACACTAATTTTTGTCTTTCCCCAACTCTCATAGAGAATGTATTCAATGGAACACACTTTGGTAAATGTTGGAGCATATTATTTTCTCTAATGATCTTTCTATTTGCCATATTCCTTGGTTTTTACTACTTTTATCCCTTTCATATTGTAAAGCTATGCCTTCAACAAACTCCCAATAATTACTTATTATTTTGTGGGGTGGGGTGGGGAGTAATATCATTGGATAGAGTTAACTGTATCAGTACACTTTTGGATGCAAATAGAAACCATTAAGTTGTTGTTGTTATTAAGTGTTGTTGAGTCGGTTCCAACTCATAGTGACCCTATGTACAACAGAACAAAACACTGCCTGGTCCTGCGTCATCCTCACAATCCTTGCTATACTTGAGCCCATCATTGCAGCCACTGTGTCAATCCATTTAATTGAGGGTCTTCCCCTTTTTTGCTGACCCTCCACATTACCCAGCATGATGTCCTCCAGGGACTGGTCCCTTCTGACAACATGACCAAAGTAGGTGGGACAAAGTCTGGCCATCCTTCCTTCTAAGCAGTATTCTAGATATACTTCTTCCAAGACACTGGTTCCTTCTTCTGGCACTCCATGGTATATTCAATATTCTTTGTCAAAACCATAATTCAAAGGCATCAATTCTTCTTTGATCTTTCCTATTTATTGTCTTGCTTTCGCATGCATATGAGGTGATTG
>NW_006921840.1:2233814-2236751 GCF_000298275.1 Orycteropus afer afer | reverse complement strand
CTTCTGACATCCATTTTGGTCTTTTCTTCCTTTCTTGTCTTTTTAATAAGCTCTTGCTTTCTTCATGGATGATGTTCTTGATGTCATCCCACACTTTCTCTGGTTTTCAGTCATTAGTGTTCAATGCATCAAATCTATTCTTTAGATAATCTCTAAATTCAGGAGGGATATTATCAAGGTCATATTTTGGCTCTTGTGGACTTGTTTTAATTGTCTTCAGCTTCAACTTGAACTTGCTTATGAGCAGTTGATGAGGAATTGACAGAATACCCATTGAATTGTTTTAACAAATGGATGCTGTGCTGAAGGCACTCACTCGGTTATGCCAAGAGATTTGGAAGATAGCTACATGGCCAACTGACTGGAAAAGATCCACATTTGTACCGATTCCAAAGAAAGGTGATCCCACAGAATATGGATATTATTAATATCACATGCAAGTAAAATCTTACTGAAGATAATTCAAAAATGGTTGCAGCAGTATGTTGACAGAGTTTCCAGAAATGCAAGCTGGATTCAGAAGAGGATGTGAAATGAGGTATGTCATTGATGATGTCAGATGGATCTTAGCTGAAAGCAAAGAATACCAGAAAGATGTTTACTTGTGCATTATTGACCATGCAAAAGTATTCGAATGTGTGGATCATAACAAATTATGGATAACATTGAGAAGAATGGGAATTCCAGAACACTTTATTGTACTCATGAGGAACCTGTACATAGATCAGGAGGCTGTCATTCGAACAGAACAAGGGGATACTGCATGGTTCAAAATCAGGAAGGGGGTGTGTCAGAGTTGTATCCTTTCACCATACTTATTCTATTTGTATGCTGAGCAAATAATCTGAGAAGTTGGATTATATGAAGAAAAATGTGGCATCAGGATAGGAGTAAGAATCATTAACAACTTGAGATACGCAGATGACACAACTTTGCTTGCTGAAAGTGAGGATGACTTGAGGCACTTACTGATGAAGATTAAAGAGTATAGTCTGCAGTACAGATTACAGGTCAATATAAAGAAAACAAAAATCCTCACAACTGGTCCAGTAAACAGCTTCATGGTGGATGGAGAAAAGATTGAAGCAGTGAAGGACTTCATATTACTTGGTTCTATAATCAATGGAAGCAGCAGTCAAGAAATCAGATGATGTATTGTATTGGGCAAATCTGCTGCAAAAGACCTCTTTCAAGTAATGAAGATCAAAGATGTCTCCTCGAAGACTAAAGTGAGCCTAACCAAAGTCATGATATTTTTAATTGCCTCTTATCCTACTTCCGTAGTGATAACTGCCTCAGAAACCCAAGGAGGGGTCGCTATGAGTCGGGGCCGACTCGACGGCATATAACAACAACAACAACATGCATGTGAGAGCTGGACAATGAATAAGGAAGACTGAAGAAGAGTTGATGCTTTGGAGTTGTGATGTTTTGAGAGGAATGTTAAGACTACCTTGGTCTGCTAAAAGGACTAACAGATCTGTCCTGGAGGAAGTGCAGCTGGAATGCTCCTTGGAAGCAAGGAGAGACTTCATCTCACTTATTTTGGTCATCTTGTCAGGAGTAACCATTCCCTGGAGAAGGATATCATGCTTGGTAAAGTGGAGGATCAACAAAGAAGGGGAAGGCCCTCAATGAGATGGATTGACACAGTGGCTGCAACAATGAATGGGCTCAAGGATCATGAGGCTGGCACAGGATTGGGCAATTTTTTGTTCTGCTGTGCATAGGGTTGCTATGAGTTGGAGATGATTCAACGGCACATAACTGCAACAAGTAGATTTGATTCCGGTGCATTCCATCTGGTGAGGTTTGCATGTATAGTTGCTGTTTACATTGCTGAAAAAAGATATTTGCAATGAATGAGCAGCAAAATGTAATCATGTGATCTTCCACATAGTGTCTATAACCAAAGCCATATTTTCCAACTACTGATCTTTCTTTGTTTCCAACTTTTGCATTCCAGTCACCAGTAATTATCAATGCATCTTGATTACACGTTTGATAAATTTCAGACTGCAGAAGTTGGTAAAAATCTTCAATTTCTTCATCTGTGGCATTCGTGGTTGTTGTGTAAATTTGAATAGTAGTCATATTTACTGGTTTTCCTTGTATGTGGGTATTATCTTATCACTGACAGCATTGCATTTCATGATAGATCTTGAAACATTTTTTGTGACAATGAACACACAATTCCTCTTCAATTGATCATTTCCATCATTGTAAAACATATGATTATCTGATTCAAACTGGCTAATGTCAGTCCATTTCCACTCATTAATGCCCAGGATATCAATCTTCAAGTGTTCAGTTTCATTTTTGACAACTTCTAATTTTCCTAGATTTATATTTTGTACATAACATGTTTCAATTATTAATGGATGTTTGCAGCTGTTTCTCCTCATTTTGAGATTTGCCACATCAACAAATGATGGTCCCAAAAGCTTTACTCCATCCATGTCTTTCAGGTTGTCATTACTTTGAGGAGGTAGCTCTTCAATAGTCTTATTTTGTGTGCCTTCCAACCTGAGGGGCTCATCTTCAGCAGTATATCAGATAATGTTCCACTGTTATCCATAAGGTAAATCCATTAGACAATTATAACCAAGTGCCTAGGACTTATGAGCTTTTTAGAGACAAAGTAAGATATTGAGATCTTAAAAATATGGCTATAGTATAGAACAATCCTGCTCCAAACAGGGGGAAATGCAGAACAGAATTTCAAATCCTCATCAATCATGGAAGAACAGAAGGGCAGTGTTTGCCCAAGGAGACTGATCGGGTGGTGTGGCGGGAGTGCATGGGAGGGAAGGGCACAGGGAAGAGGTAACTATGGGGAGGAAGTGAGAAAAGCTGTTGCATTGTGGGGAATTGCAGTCAATGTTATGAGATAAAATGTGTATGAACTGCTGTATGGAAACTGAATTTGCTCTGTAA
>NW_006921840.1:2232736-2233714 GCF_000298275.1 Orycteropus afer afer | reverse complement strand
CTGTAAACCTTCACCCAAATCACAAAAAAAAAAAAAAAAAGAAAAGAAAGAAAGAAAAAGAAAAGAATTTCAAATTCTCATAGAATTCAGAGTTTCTGGATCCATTGGACAAATTTCTGGACAAACCCCCAAAACTATTGCCCTGAGATAATCTTTAAAGCAGAAAACAAAAATATCCTCTCAAGTCTTGTTTAAACTAAACAATTATTTAGCTTAATTGGTAAAGAATGTCTGCCTTGAGCATTTTGCTCTTTTCAAGACTTATCTCTACTGGATCAAGTTGAGGACAGTAATTTGAAAGGTTAGATAGGAAGCTTACGGCACAGTGAATTTCTATTAATGGGGGAAAGACCAACTCAGAGAAGAAGAGTGAGAATGGTTGCAGAACTGGAAGAGTACAATCAATGCCACTGACTTGTACATGTAGAAATTGTGGGATCGGTGTATATCTCACTGTGTATATTTTCAACACCAACAAAAATAAAATACACTATTAATAAAACATGGCTGTAAAACACTTAAAATGGCAAATTCAAAATTAGTAGCAGTTTACTTAAGCGGCTACAAAATGTAGTATTGTATCAAGCTCATTAATTGCTCAATTTAGCATTTATTTTAAAAATTCCATTATATTTGAAAACAATTTTTAGGTTGGATCTTTCCACTATCCAAGAATTTTCAAGTATGCATGATGATTATGGAGAAATCACAGCCATTATAAATTTAATTAGTTATGCACAGACAAATAATTCGAAAAGCAAAATTACAAATACCCTTTAAAAAAAATTATAGCAAAATATAAATATTTAATGCAGCATGTAGATTCATTTTGATATGTTTAATATGATGCCGGCTGAGGCCTCCACAAATGAGAGTGCTTGGGGCCTACAAAGGCCTTAAAACAGTCCTGCCCAGAAGAGTATGAAGGGATAGACACTGGGAGGAGGTAACTATGGGGAGGAAGTGGGAGGGGAGCTG
>NW_006921840.1:2231964-2232636 GCF_000298275.1 Orycteropus afer afer | reverse complement strand
GGATTCTGCATAGGTGAGTCAGCAGCCAGAGGCTGGAAGGCAGGCCAAACAGAGGCATAAATGATTCATTGATTTTTTAAATCACCACTAGTTGAAAAGCCTCACTTTTCATAAACAAAACTCCAACATAGACATTGCTTTCCATACAGGGCAGCATAAACAAATATTCATTTTTATTTGACCTCATTATTACATATTTCTATTTAAATTTTTTAATCCTTACAGAATTTGAGGTAAGAGAGTTTCATTATCTGGGGTTGTAGCCTAACACCCATACTTCTGATAAGATGGTGACAGGCACAGGAGGTAGAAGCAGACCTCCTTTGGCACATGAAGCCCTCTAGACTTCTTTCTTCCCCTCTAAGTCTCATCTTCCCTTTGCTCCTTTATTCCCATCCTGGCTAGTTTGTTAATTTCCTTCACCTTCCATCCCATTCCCTTTCTCACTCTCCTAGATTAGGTCCTCCTTTCCGTTTAGCGAATCCCACATCCAGGTCTGACATTGTCTTGGCCGCCTCTCTTCCTCCTCTCCGAACTTGGAGATGCTAAATTGAATGAATATGGATTAGCCTGGCATGTAAGGCCTAAGCATCTGTCCTGAACGTATCCTTTCACAGTTATCGAAGAGATGCTGATGTTAAAATACAGAGCATAAAAACTATTAAAAAAAAA
>NW_006921840.1:2226487-2231689 GCF_000298275.1 Orycteropus afer afer | reverse complement strand
AGGCAGTATCACTACGGAAGTAGATTGCCCAACCTTCCTTCCAAGGAGTGGCTGGTGGGTTTGAACCGCCAGCCTTCTGATTAGCAGTCAAGTGACTTAGGCACTATGCTACCAGAGCTCCTAAAACTACTATATAGCACATAAAAATTTTTCTAGCATTTCAAAAACTCTAAAAGAGAAAATAGAGTTGTGGCTACATTCAGTTTGGTTTTTCAGTTATTGGGAATAAAAGTTATCCACATCTGTAAAGGAAAATTGTATATCTAATCTCATCATTTAGAAACAAAGCACAAAAATTACTAAAGTAAAGAAGTGAATATTTTTTAAAGTACAGAATTTAAGAATTCCAAACATCAGGTCTTGAAAGCATAGTTTGTCTATTTGGGTATGCTGCAAAGCCTAGTAACTAAATGTTACTACACTCTGATGGGTGTGGTGGGATGATCTGTGAAGATCACCTGAGCTTCCTTCTTCCCTCCTCAATGCAGATAGTGGGACACAGGCTGGTACCACCCCCAGTGCAGGTGTCATGAAGAAATTGGAGAATACATTCTTGGTTTTTAGGTTGGTGTTTTAAGTCTCAGTCCAGGAGGTAGGACACAAAGATTTGAGAAGACAATCTGTTGAGAAAACCATGTTATGTTCTTCAGCTCATTCCCCCACCTCCAATAGATCAAAACTGAGCAGATGAAGGAGGAGAGTAAGAAAAGAACTTAGAAAATGGGGTCTTGTGGTCATGACAAGGGGAAGCAGCATTGGGTGGTGGTAGGACGATGCCATTAGAGGCCTGATGGGGACTTGTTCACTTTAGTGAGTGGCAGCAAGGATGGATGACAGTACTTCCCAGGGAAGGCAAACACAGAATATAATAAGAGCACAAGAAGTGGGCATCCCCTCCCCACTATCACTATTGCAGTCTTGCATAAAACCTAAAGTTCAAAATCAACACTGGGGTCATGGAGGAGAGAAAGAGTGAATCCTAAATCTAATTGAGTTTAAAGAAGGAATACTCAAACCAAATCCACTGGCATAGAGTCAATTCCAACTCACAGTGACCCCCACTGGGTTTCTAAGGCTATAAATCTTTACAGAATCAGACTGCCTCATCTTTCTCCCACAGAGCGGTTGGTGGATTTGAATCACTGATCTTTTGGTTAGCAGCCTAATGTCTTAACCATTACACCACCAAAGCTCATTAAATAAGGAATACCAAAAGAAAAGAAAACTGTAACACTGAATCTATTGAGTTTACACAGATCAGTCCAGATTGTTTTCTGCTCTCAGGTAAAATAGCGCCTCTAGAACAACTTTGCTCTTCAGCACTTTAAAGAGATTTTTGCCACAGATTTGCCCAACCCAATACATCATCTGATGTCTTGATTGTTGCTTCAATTGGTATTGACTATGGAGTCAAGTAATATGAAATCTTGGACAAGTTCAATCTTTTCTCCATTAATCGTTATGTGCTTATTGGTCCAGCTGTGAGGATTTTTATTTTCTTTATGTTGAGGAGTAATCAGACTGTAGTCTTCAATCTTCATCAGTAAGTGCAATATCCCTCATTCTACATCCTCTTCTGAATCCAGATGGCATTTCTGCAAGTTCCCTGTCAATATACTGCTGCAACCATTTTTGAATTATCTTTAGCAATATTTTACTTGCATGTGATATTAATGATTGTGATAGTTGGAGCTGTGTGTCAACTTGGCTGGACCAGAATTCTGTGTGGTTTAAACAGTTGTGATGTGGTTATTCCCATGATGGGATCAGATGAATATGTTTTGAGCAGCCAATCCATTGAAAGGGAGTTTCCCTAGGGGTGTGGCCTGCTTCCAGTATATTTATGGACATCCTCGGAAAAGAGACATTCTTCTGTGGATCGGGATTCTGTTGTGCTGCCTACAATGATCCATGAGCAAACAATCAACCATTTGGCCTGGAGATCTTGGATTCATCATTTGTTGGAGTCAACAGCCAGTATACTGCCTGCCAACCTGGAGCTCCTCAGAACCAGCAGCTGCGAGAGTCAGGAAAAGCCTCCAGCTTGACATTTGATCCAAGAACTTTGGTCTTGCCAGTTTCTATAAGTGTGTGAGCCATTTTCCTAAGATAAATTTCTCTTTCTCTCTCTGTATAAGCTTTACTGGTTTTGTTTCTCTAGAGAACCCAGGCTAGCACAGTAGTTAGGAACTCTGGTAGCGTAGTGCCTAAGGCACTTGACTGCTAACCAGAAGGCTGGTGGTTCAAACCCACCAGCTACTCCTCGGAAGGAAGGTTGGGCAATCTACTTTCTTAGTGATATTGCCTCGGAAGCCCAAGGAGGAGTCACTATGAGTGAGATCTGACTCGATGGCACATAACAACAGCACAGTAGTTGGTCTATAGGTATCTGTGGAACATATAACACTCCCTGCCAGAAATTATCAAATGATTTAATATTTTCCTAAGGATGTTGAGCATCAAAACAAATTGGGGAATGCTGCCTTAATCAATTTGACTTATTGAATTTCTCAATCACATTTCTAACTTCCATCTTGTTGTTAATGCTCTGTCTTTCCTCCAATTTCCTCTGCAATAGTACCTGCTGGAATCTTCTCTTCTTCAATGTTCACCTAAAATGGTACTTCCCCTTTGAGGCTTTTCTCTTGTCACTTCTCAGCTATAAAGGAATGCTCGCTCTTCTGAACAATAGTGTCTCTGTATACTTCCTAAAGAACTTCTTGAAACTTCTCAAGGTCTGTTTCATGTCATATTGTTACAGAATGAAGAAGCACATGATGTGCTTTGAGCATTCTTATCTCCATTTTCCCACCATCTCCTCAATGTTTTATAGATACATTTTATAAAAAGAACATTTATAAAATATTTATTTATATATTCCTATGGTATGTCCTATGGTCAGCCAAAAAGAGGAAGACCCTCAACCAGATGAACTGACACAGTGGCTGCAATGATGCACTCAAACATAGCAACAATTGTGAGGATGGCACAGGACTGGGCGGGGTTTCATGCTGTTGTACACAGGGTTAAAATGAGTCCAAACAAACTTGATGGCACCTAACCACCAGCACCACAGCAAAATACAAACATCCCTGGAGTAGGATATCATGCTTAGTAAAGTTGAGGGTCAGAGGAAAAGGGGAAGACCTTCGATGAGATGGATTGTAATATGTGCTCTGTTGTTGTTGTCAGAGTACAACTGTGCTCCACAGGGCTTTCAAACCTATAACCTTTTGGAAGCAGATTGCCAGGTCTGACTTCTAAGGTGCTTCTGGGTAAGTTCAAACCACTAACATTTTGGCTAATAGTTGAGTGCTTAACTGTGCCACCAAGTGACTCCTATGTACTCTGTTGTAGATTGCTTATTAAGGTCAGTATTATGTCATGCATGTTGTTGCATATAACCGTCATTCATTTTCTCTGATGTATAACATTCCATTGCATAAATACATTATAATTCATTCATTCCCCTGTCAATGGATATGTAAGTGGTTTCAAGTATTTAGCTATTACAAATGGTGCTATGAACATTTTTGTATATGTCTTTTGGTACACATACAAATTATTTTCTCTAGGGAATTGTTGTTGGATGCTGTTGAGTCTATTCCAACTCAGCCAGTCTATGTGACAGATGCCCCCATAGGGTTTTCTTGGCTGTAATCCTTATGGAAGCAGATTACTAAGTCTTCCTCCCATGGAGCGACTGGGTGAGTTCAGACCGCCTACCTTTTGGTAGAGTACCTAACCATTGTGCCACCAGGACTCCTTCTAGGGTATATAATCCTAGTGGAATTGCTAGGTCAAGGGTGTCACAGGTTAGGACCTCCAGAAGCACAAGCTGAGATGGCATGCTGGATCCAAGATATTTATTGGGAATCAACAACTGTGAAAAAAGGACAGAGCACATAGGAATGGGCAGAGGAAGAAGATGAACTGCGATACAAGTCTGGCAAAGCTTGAGCGATCCTAGCATGGAACTTTGGAACAAACAGTGCTTATCAGTGTGTTCTGCATCAACACAAAATGGTCCTGTGCACCCCTGCCTTGCTCAGTCACCTTAGGAAGAGCATGACTTTAGGCAAAGAAGCTCTCTGCATTTAAGGATCTGATCTCAAGGATCTGATAGCTAGAGGCTATCTGCTGACTGCATTCCCCATACCTGGGCAGAATGTCCTTCTGTGAAGGAGAATCTGGGTGGCATATCTCTGTGCCTACCATAACACGGTACACAGGTGCTCAACTCTGGTAAATACTGCTAAACTGATTTCCAAAGTGGTTGTAAAATTTACATCCTCATCTGTACTGTGTGAGACTTCTCATTCCTCCTCATCCTCACCAACTCTTGGTATTATCAGTCGTTTAAAAATTTTAGCCATTCTAATGGATGTGTAGTAGTAGCTCGCTGTGGTTTTAATTTGCATTTTGCTGATGACTATTGAAGAAATGCCTGGGTAGCACGAAGAGTTAAGCACTCAACTACTAACCAAAAGGTTGGTTGTTTGAATCCATTCAGAGGCATCTCGGAAGACAGGCCTGACGATCTGCTTCCAGAAGGCCATGGCCTTGAAAATCCTATGATGCAGTGAGACTCTGACACACATGGGGTCACCATGACTTGGCGTCGACCCCACCGCCACTAACAGCAGCAACAGCAATGACTAGTGAGGCTAAACACCTACTCATGTGTTTATTGCTTTACTATGTCTTTCCTTTTTCCACTTATGTTGGTTTTGCCTTTCCTTCCATGATGAGTCTCAGGCAGGGGTTGGCAAACACAGCCCAATGACAATTTTTTGTATAGCCTTCTAGTCAAAAATGGCCCTAACATTTTCTGATCATTGAATTAAATCAAAAGGAGAACAATATTTCATTATATGAAATTCAAATTTCAGCACCCATGTTGTTGTTAGGTGCCATCGGGTCAGTTCTGACCCCTAGCGACCATATGTACAACAGAACCAAATAGTGCCTGGTCCTGCGCCATCCTCACCATCAATGCCATGCTTGAGCCCTCACTGCAGTCACTGTGTCAATCCATCTCATTAAGGGTCTGCCCCTTTTTTGCTGACCCTCCACTTTACCAAGCATGATATTCTTCTCTAGGGACTAGTCCCTTCTGACAACATGACCAAAGTAGGTGAGATGACGTCTGGCCATTCTCGCTTCCAAGGAGCATTTCGCCTGCACTCCAAAACAGATTTG
>NW_006921840.1:2220970-2226197 GCF_000298275.1 Orycteropus afer afer | reverse complement strand
TACACAGTGGCTATAAATAAAATTTAGTTGGAACCCAGCCATGCTCATTCATTTACCTATTGGCTGCTCTCATGCTACAGTGGCAGATTTCAGTACACTCACTCCTCATTTATCGACATGGTTAGGTTCCAAAGACCAGGTCGTTATGTGAAATCGGAGTTATGTGATAATCAGTGGCCAGAACGTCTTTGGTGTCAATGTTGCCTTACCCCTTTTGGGGAAGTGCCATGGAGCCAAATGGCTGATCCTAGTAAATGATAATGAACACAGAGAAAATTAACTTGGCAAACAACAGTTCTGCCCTACACCCATTTTGGTTTAGGATCGACTTCCAGATTTACTCTCATAATCTGGCTTTTTCCTTGGCTTAGTCTAAAGCTCAAAGCATCCTCGACACTTTGTCTTTTTGTTAACTACCATCCATTGATTGCATCATACATGACAAGACTATGATAAATGTTTTACATATACTTTTTGAAAAATGCTTTATTATGATTTGGGTGAAAGTTTACAGAGTAAATTCATTTTCCATACAGTAGTTCATACACATTTCGTTTCATGGCATTGACTGCAATACCCCAAAATATAATAGCTCTCTTCCCACTTCCTCCCCATAGTGACCTCTTCCCTGTGTCCCTCCCACCCAGGCACTTCCACCCCCCCAGCCATCTCCCTATGTAAACACTGCCCTTCTGTTCCCCCATGATTGATCGATTGATCAAGGAGTGCATCTGCCTCATGCAAATGTTCACCCCATATGCCTGTCCATTGCTTGGCTGGAAGCCACAGGAGTAAGCCCAGTTCCAGACCTGAGGGGTAACTAGGGGCCATAGTCTCAGGGGTCTCACCAGACACCATCAAACCGGCAAACTTTGTCTTTTTTTTTTTTTTTTTGAGTTTTGTTCCACATTGTTTCTCCCACTCTATCCAGGATCTCCCGCACCAATTCCCCCTCCGAGTGGTTGACAGAGGTAGCTGGGCACCATCTACTTCTTTTGGTCTCATGGTCATGTAGGCTGAGGATAACGTGGTCCACTAGTCCTTTGGACTAATTGTTTCCATGTGTCTTTGATTTTCTTCATTCTTTGTTTTACATATACTTTTTCCTTTAATCCTCATAAAACTCCTTTGAGTTAAGTATTGTTATGTCCATTTTATAGATACAAATCTGAAGCTTAGAGAGATTAAACAATTTGCTAGAATTCCAACTCCAAGTCTCTCTGACTCTAGAGCCCAAGGTGATAATTACTGTGCAAGTCTGCCTCTTATAATATCCCACAGAGATAATGTTGTGCCTTTAGCAAACCCATTTCAGATTATTTAGCATCTGTTTCTTGTTCTAGGGCATGTACTGGTGAGTAGAACTTCAGGGAAGAGAGCATTCAAAAAATCTGCTATATATTTTCCTCATCTAGGTTTTGTGTGATAATTTTTAAAAGTAGAAAAATCACTTTACATACAACTTAAAAACATAACGTCAAAAACATTTCCTTAATCAAGTAACCCTATTGCAAACAGTACAATAATTTATATTGTGCTACATGAAACAGTAAACAACTGCACTGTCTCTTCAGTATGAAATTGGTCTTTTTCTCTTTCTGACTCACCCTATTAGCACATATTCTGTTAGGGATTATTTCAACTTGTCCAGTTTTGAGCAATATTTTCTGACTCATCTTTTAAAATGTTATTTATTGATTATAAAAATAATACACCTTCATTGAGAAAAATTAGAGTAGAGAAGCAAAAATGGGGGGGGGGGAATTCATTCAAAATTCTATCACCTTGCTGTAATCACTGTTAACATGTGAAGTAGATAGGACCTTCCAGGCTTTTTCTTTCGTGGAAATATATTTTTGGAAATGGTTTATTTTTTTAAATGGACTCATTCTATTTTATTGTCTGCCTTTTTTCATGGAATGTGTGAGGAACATATTTTCCATGTCAGCAGATATATATATTTAGATAAACACTCTTAACGTCTACATAGTATTCTGCTTATAATATATTATATAATGTTTTGCCAATCCCCTCTTGGATCTCTAAGTGTTTCCATTAGGTTTTACCCCTCCCATACTCTAACTAAGGAGCTGTGGTGGCACGGTGGTTAAGCACTCAGTTGTTAACGGAAAGGTTGGTGGTTTGAACCCACCAGCTGCTCTGCAGGAGAAAGATGAGGTAGTCTGTTTCCATAAAGATTACAGCCTTGGAAACCCTATGGGGCAGCTCTATGCTGTCCTATAGGGTCACTCTGAGTCGGAATCAACTTGACAGAGATGGGTTTTGCGTACTTTAATTGTCCCAAGTCCCATTACTGTTCTGAGAGTTTATGTTAGGTACATGCAAGAATTCCAAATTATTCTCCAACTTCCACCTTACAGACACTTCTACGCAGAGCTAAAGAAGTTATCTGGATAAATACATACCAGTGGAGCTTCAAGAGTGACAGTGCCTCCTGATAAACCCAAAAATGGATGGCAGACATATTTTTCAGTCATTTTTTCAATATGATTTCAACTGTCAAGGAGAAAGCCCTGTGAAGAACTGAGAACTTAATAAAGGTGAAGTGGAAATATGTGGTTTGAAGCCAGACAGTCTAGGATTTGAATCTGGCTTTTGTCACTTACTAGCTGTGAAACTTTAGATGAATTATTTACAGGGCTTCAAACCAGTTTGAACGGGTTCAGTTATGGCCAATGCATCAAAATAGGAATGGACTGCAATTTGTTAAATGTGAGTGTGTCATAACAGTAACCAGAATGGGAAAAATTATGGGTCAAAGCCCTGGAATGGGAGACTTGGAAAAAACATAGTAAGACTTTTCAGGAGCCTTATGCAGGAGAGTGGATTATTGCCAGAACTGTGGAGAGCGACACACATTCAACACTTTGCAGTCAGCCGCCATCTTTGAGTGGTACACCATTGTTTCCAACTCTGCTGTTCAATAAATTTCGTTGCTATGCAATGCACTTGCGGCCCTTGTTTTGTAAGAGGGAGATTAAGTTTCTAGCAGGGGGTCAACATGTAATTTTTCCCATTTTAGTTATCATTACAGTTTATCCACATTTTACAAATTCGACTCCTTTCCGATTTTGTGTTGTTGGCCATGACTGAACTGGGAAGAACTAGTTCAAAGCCCTGGCTAGTTATCCTCCCCAAGTCTGTTTTCTCACCTGTAAAATATAGGTAATACTATTTATGTAATGGAATTAGTATGGGGATTATAGCATATGTAAAGAACCTAGCACAGTGCCTGATACAACAGTGGATGCTCAAAAAATGGTAGAAGTATACTACCTACTACTATTTCCTTTTCTTTAACATACAGAGCACCAAGGAAGTATCACATTTTCAAAAATGCCACTATAATAAATGTCTTCAAGAAGAATGGCAAGAAAGCTTACTGATATAACAGAATAGTCACTAGAGATAGCAAGACAGTGTGACCAGCCAGAATCCTTTGTATTAGCTTCTGAAGAACAGTGACCAGTGGGATAACAATAAGATTTTAAGTTGTGGTTTGGGTGACACATCTCAGATATAGGGTAAGAGGAGGAACATCAAGCCCTTGACCTTGCATTGATGAAGTTTACACAAGTATTTAATATCACCAGTGGGTATGTGCTCTGGTCGGTAACCAACATGGGCTATGTGAAAGGGACCATTGTACAACCTTCTACAATGTTCACAACCTGCCAACATGGACACATTGTCCAGAAGACTAGGATTTGTTTTGAGGTTCCCAAATATGGCCTCACAGTTCGTGGTAAAATGTGCTTCATTCTCCAACCTCAGTGGAGTGGAGCAATGAAAGATCATTTCAAATGAAGAGACATAATAGGAGAAAGTAATAACATTATAGAGCAAGGAGATGAGTAAGATCAGAACTGAGGCAACTCTTGTTGAACAAAGTTTATAGCTCATGAATTTGAGGCAGGTTTGCAAACAGGGATAGCACATGCTCTGTAAACAGCAGCTGTTGCCACAGCCAAAGGGCAGTGTTTACATGAGTCCTGTGGCAAGGACTATTGACCAAGCATTGATCTTTACAGCCAAATCCATATACTTGGTAGCACTTTCAGCGGTGTCATCTCGAAAAGGAAGGATCACATAACACATACATGGACAATTCCAAGGTACAAATAGGTTCTGTCCCTAAAGTAACTTGCAAATTCTTTTTTTGGAACATGGAACACATGTTCCCACAGAAAAGATGTTATAAAGGGATGTGAGTTTCCTAGATTTCCTCACAAAAGCCCATTTAACCCACGATGTAATGAGAAAATGGTACATTTGCTGGGAGAAATACAATGGAATAAGCTTCCTTGAGAGCAGGAGCACATCAATACACAACTACACACACACACACACACACACACACTAGATTTTATTGAGTTTTTGGTGAAAGCTTACATAGCAAATTACGTTCCTATTTAACAGTTTTTTACACAACTTGTTCAGTGACATTGGTTATTAGCAAATATTTCTTGAGACTTTTTCCTTTGAAGCCTCAGGCAAGGAAACGGGATTCTATCCTCCCATGGCTGCAGTTTGGTGGAAAAGAAATCTTCCACTGCCGTTATCTGGAAGGGGCCTTCTTAAATAAGGTGGCTTCATGGATCACAGCATTGCCTATTACAGTGCTTCTTGAATTTTCCCACCAAAGAACCTTTAGTGACTGAGAAAACCAAATGGGGCATGGAAAAGGGTGAGGATGCCTAACTAGAAGTCTCAAGCTTTTCTTTGGAGACACTTCAAAATCTGCAGTCCACTGCTTAATACAGCTGCACATTTTAATAGGAAAACAACAACACTGTTTCAAAGAGTCAATGAGGTGTCTTAAGTCTGTCCTGTTTGTGAGTAATGTTGATGCTCCAGATATACGAACCATGTTTCACTGAGGCTCCCTATTCCCCTGGGAGAGTACACAGGTGCACTCCAGGCTGAGAAACACGGTGTGTGTGGGGATCTAAAGTAAATGGGGGGAGCATAGTAAAAGTAAAATCTGAGCTAAGCAAGTATCACCAGCCTCCCCTTTCCTCTTTGTCTCTTTTTTTTCTCACTGAAAACCTGTTCCTGGACAGAATCATACACTCATTCACACTAAGGTAAAAAGACCAATAATAGCTAAAAGGCCATAAGGTTTTTTGCATATTAAGGATTCACAATTTTAAAGCAGAAAGGAATAGAGTATAATCCCAGGGAAAAAGGATGCATGGGGCGTGGG
>NW_006921840.1:2220006-2220847 GCF_000298275.1 Orycteropus afer afer | reverse complement strand
TTTTTTTTCCCCCCACTTTGGGAAGCACTTGTTTCATTTTGGAAATCGTAGAATTTGCAGCTGTGGCTTGATATATCGTTTTCTATATGTTATCTTTTGTCCCTAATGACTGACATTTAAAAGCTTGGATCGAAAGCTTCCCATTATGGATCAAAAACACGTGGTGAGGAGAAATAATAACCATAATATTTAACAGTGCATTTGCATAGTGTTGCACGCTTTACAAAGTGCTTTCATACCCATGATTACGTATATCATCAGTGCTGAATAACTACTACACAATAACCAGGGGAGTGTGCCTAGAACTCGCACCAAAAAACCACAGCGGTGCAATCCAAGTACACATTCATGGTACCCACCATATGCTACCCCAGGCTCTGTGGGGACCTTACCCTTGGCTCCCAGGAGTTTTAGAATTCACTGGCAACGGCAAAAGGAGGGCTCTGCACATGGGTATCAGAGTTCCAAAAAAAGGCTAACGTGCCTGAAACCCAAGAGCCAGGCTTTGCCTTGTAAGTCAGTGTTTGCAGCTGCAATCAAGAGATGCAAGGCATGCTGCTCCTCGTGCAGAATTTAGGAAGGTGGGAATAACACCACTCATCCCCGTTTAGGGACCTGGCAAAGGGCTATCCCCAGAGGCATTCTGAGCTCTGTAAGCAGTGAAGAATGACCTACACTATAGTTACAAGCCGAGGAAAAGTTCTTTGTGCAAGAAGGCGAGAGCGCCCTGAGGTACAAAGAGCAGATTTAAGGGAAAAAGGATTCCTCGTGCACACATCTGCGAGGGGAGCTGTGCAGGCTGCTGGGGGCGCGTGGGGAAGATCTGCAGGGGGCCGCGGCC
>NW_006921840.1:2217599-2218856 GCF_000298275.1 Orycteropus afer afer | reverse complement strand
TGGGGAGTGTCACCCCGAGAAAGTGAGCTCTCGGCGCCGTGCCCCCCAACCTCAAACTGAGTAACCATGGACGTTGGCTTAGGAAAATTTCCAACGTCTGCACCCCCACTCCCTCCTGCCCCGCCCCCGACGGTATAGTGTTTCACTCCAGGGCCACCCAAATGGTCCCCCAATCCGGCCCCAAGCCTCCCAGGCTTCCGCCTCCCTCTCCTAGTGGGCGCTGCTGGCTCCTGGACACACACAGGTTTTTTTCTTTTCTTCTTCTTTTATTTTTTAAAATTGGGCATCGCCAGGATGAGCTGCTGCTAATGTACATAAGGATACATAATGTCCATGAGACTTGACACTCACTAAAGCCAAACCTAGAAAACATGTATTATCTTCATATCGCATATTTCACGTGGAAGCAAGGCATGCAAATTCAACTATGAAATGCGTTGAAAAATTGAGGCTTTTTTAAAAATAGGATGTGGTGTATGGATTTTTTATGTCTAATCACATTGCGGAACGGATCATTTATGGGTGGATTTTTTGCGTTCATGAGTAACATCACAATTTAAAAAATGGTAGGTAATTAAAATTACGCTTTAGAGATCTCTAGTGGCTTTGTCTGCATCATTATGTGATACTATACAACCAAATGAAAGGTTTTTGAGGGAAATTAATACCTTTTACCTGGAATTAAAAGAGTAATTTTCAAATCAGCAGTTGTTTAAGTGACATATTTTACTATTACAAGGTTGACTAAACAGAAAGACAGTTGTAAGTGCTAAGTGAAAACGGTAGAAAACACAGGCGTATTTACATCTACGTGGTCCTTGGGTCAGTAAGACAATATTGATGATTAAAGCTGGGCAAGTACCAAGCATCAGTATACATCAAATATTGGGAAATTTAAAGAATGTGTTTATTGTAAAGGTGCCTCTCATTCACCAGATTGGCCAATTTTGCTAAACTGCAAAGCTTGCTTTCACATGGCAGTCATGGGGGTCAAATTTTCTAGGTTGTATAAATTTTTTGATTTGTGAAAAGACTGAGACTCAATAATAATAATAAACCCTTAGTCTATAGGTAACACTGAGTTGATGCGTAGATTGAAAAGGGCTGTAGCCTCATGAGAAACTCCATTTGGCCCCCACTCACCACAAGGAGATGTGGCTGTGTGAAGGGAACATTCTAGATAACTGAAGTTTACTACTTTGATCACTACATTTTCCCCCCAGTTTTTTGCCTTGAAAATCTAAATACATTGCACCC
>NW_006921840.1:2208617-2217339 GCF_000298275.1 Orycteropus afer afer | reverse complement strand
CGCCCCCTCCTTGGGTTTCTGAGGCAGTATCACTACCAAAGTAGATTGCCCAACCTTCCTTCTGAGGAGTGGCTGGTGGGTTTGAACAGCCAGCCTTCCAGTTAGCAGTCAAGTGCCTTAGGCACTACACTAAGCTGTCAGTTACCACTTTTTAAACACCTCATCTACATTCATCAGTAGGAACTTACTAGTTTATGATGAAGGACATAAATGAAACAAAACCGTTTGAAACTTTTGTAAAATGTGAAATACAAGTGATGAAGCAGAGGAGGGGAATGACCCCTGAACGCCAGGGGTGAGGAGTGTTGTTGTGGCAGGACACAGATGCTAGTCCTGTGTTCCGGCCATCTCTTCTCACTGTGGACAGTGTGTTTTCTCGAAGCCCTTCCCATGTCGTCTGCTACAAATTTTCTTCTCTGCGGTATGGGAAGCCAGATTATCAAACTGGGTAGAACTGTACAGTCAAACCTGTGAAAGCCGGAACCTATGTAAGGTGAAAACCTGTCAGGGAAGGAAAACGCAAATATTTTCCACTAATGGAGCACTAAAGAAAAGTGATGAAAGACTGCACCCCACCAAAGGTGGAAAACTTGCAAGACCGGGAAAAACAAGTCAGCCCTGCCAAGTTGTGCCTCTCACAGGTTTCACTGTATATCAACTAAAATAGGCTCTGAACGAGAGCACGTTTATGGTGAACAGAGCAGATGAGGTTTAGCAGATTGACTTGTGATATTTAGCTGCTCAAAGGTATTTTTGCTTACCTTCTGGGTCTTGAACTTAACTTGGTTCAAGTGATGGTTGGATAACCTAACACGGAAGAAACTGGAGATGGTATTTTTGGTAATGAAAAGGTCAAGAGAAAAGTCATGGGCTTTTAAGACAAGGCATTTTGATGACCTTAGACTGCATTCTCATGGCATCTAGAATACTAGATGATAAAATCCATGTGGCATTCATTAGAATCTTAGTCACCTTTTATCTTTTTTTTTTTGTATGAGAAATTTGTTTTTAAAAAATACAGCTTGTCTTTATAAAGGATGCAATGCATGTGCTGCCTTCCAGAGAATTCCAGTATTTTTAAGTAATTGGTTGCTGCTAGTTTTCACTAAATTACAACTTTTTAAATATCTAAGATTAATAGTTAACAGCCCTGATAAATTGCCTCTATAAAATATGTGTGTAATATAAATAGTTTGAAGCAGTTATTTTCCAGCTTGGAGAAAATAAACATAAGCTGTTTGAAAATAAACATAAACATAGTTTGAAACTGTAGTACTTCATTATTGTATATATGTATATATATATAATCACATGGTATTAAAAAAGTTTAAATATTCTGATTAAAATATAAAAACAATTATAGAAAAAGTGTCTTTTCAGGAATAGAAATCACATTCTTCTGAGAAGTCTGGCATGTTTCCATAATATCAAGAAATGTTTCTGATCATTAATATTTACTTCCCTAGAAGTCTTTGGTTTGTGGTTGATAATCTTAACATAGTCTAGATTTTAAATCTCCTATTTAATGATTATATGCTTTCTTATACTTTAAATTCTGAAATAGGTGAAAAGGCTCAGTGTTTCACCTTCTGGTTTTTTTTTTTTTAATTGATCCTCAGGTGTGCAGAACTAGATTAATTATAAGCCCTACTTCGTGACATTCTCTCATCATTGGTCCTTAAATGGCACGCGTTAATTTATTTAGTTAGTTAATTACTTTTTACTTCAATTGAGAACGCTGACCATTTTTTAGACCTTGGTGTGTAATTTGATGATTTATTTTCTTTGAACTTGTAGAAAAGCGCTGTTCCATTTCAACTCAAACTTGCTGCTAAAGCTTCTAAGTCTGAAAAGGAAATGGACCCAGAATATGAAGAGAAAATGGTAAATATATTCTTGAGTAGAATAGTGAATACTGTAAAGTTTTGTACAGATATGAAAGGTGAAAAAATACATGTGTATAAAGAACGTGGTGGAGAGTCATAGATTTTAGAATTAGAAAGTAATTCTATAATTCATCATCCTCGATTTTTGTTGAATAAATGAGTCTCCTTATTTTAGATGAGGAAATAAAGGATCAGAAAAGGTATACACAATAGTTGGGACTAGAAGCCAGGTCAGTGTTCCTTAACCAAAAATAAGGTGTTTTATGCTAGAAATACTTTATCCACCCATGAAAATGTCAGTGGCGACAATATCAGCCCTCCTTTGTGACCTGTTTTCCTTCTTCTTGCTTTGGATAATGAATGAAGATATGACTAAATACTGCATGTTCTAAAACATGTAATATGGCAATACATTTTCTTGCGAGATGGCTCTTTGCCCATTGCGTGAAAATAACAAATTTTTAAGGAATATCACCTTAGTTATTCATACATACTGCTTTGCTATACATGCAAATTATTGAAATTTTAGTCATGAAAATTTGTATCTTAGCTTTAATTGTAATTAGACTTTTATGCCCTGAGATCTTTCAAAATCAGTGAACTTGATTAACAGGTTACAGCTAGTTGGAACAACAACAACAACAAAAAAAAAAAACCCTCAACTCCATTAAGTAGATTCTGACTCATAGCAACCCCCTTTGGGTTTCTGAGGCAGTAAATCTTTACAGAAGTAGATTGTCCTGTCTTCCTTCTGCGGAGCAGCTGGTGGGTTTGAACCACCAACCTTCTGGTTAGCCATCAGATGCCATAGGCACTGCACCACCAGAACTCCTTTACAGCTAGTTGGAGCTGACCTTTTTCTTGGGGTGGTTTTTGCATTGATAATATACACGTTAAGTAGAGATGAACCATGCTTTTTGGTTGTTGGTAACTATTTTGCAGAATTCTATACCTTAATGTTTAAGGCCACATCTAATGTAGACATCAAGGTGCCCTGATGATGCAACACTTAGGCGCTCAGCTACTAACCTAAAGGTTGGGAATTTGAAACCATCTGGTGGCTCTGTGGGAGAAAGACCTGGTGATCTGCTCCCATAAAGAATACAACCTGGAAAACCCTCATGGGCCTTTCTGCTCTGGCACATGGGGCTGCCATGGATTAGAATAGACTTGACAGCACCCAACAACAATAGCAACAATGTGGAATGTTGCTCTGGTTCCCTAGTGCCGCTCTGACAGGAATATACCACAAATGGAATGCTTGAACAAACGGGTTTATTCTCTCATAAATGCCAGGCTCTAGGGGCTGTGTGAAAGCTGCTTGACCTTGGGCTTCAGCTCCACCTCTTGCTCTCAGCCCACCGAAGCTAGAGGCATCTCTTCACTCAGACAGCTACTGGCTGCTGAGGCTAACTTAGCCCAAGGTCGACAAGTAAAATGGCACAGTTCTGATGTTACCAAACCACATGGCAGGCCATTAATTCAAGTCCATTGAAAGTCCCAAGGTCGGCAGAGCATAGCAGGCTGCTGAACAACAACACGACTACATGCAGGATCCAAGCGTGCCATAGTCTACAGACTGTTCCCCAAGGCTTATCCTTATATACGAGAAGCAGACCACATCCCTAGGGCAGCTACTCAGCTGCTCACAGTAGATTCCACCATGGAGTTGATTACCAGTCTCGTCATGGGGAATAATACTACGTTCAGCTGCTCAGCCACTCAACCAGGCCCAGCCAGGTTGACATACAAACTTAACTGCCACAAACATTAATGTTTTAGCAACTCATAAGAACAACGTTCTAGTGAGAATAACATAAAATGGAAAGTTTTTGGCCTCCTTCCAGCTACTGTTCTGATTATATTTGTCTGGAAAATGGGGCAATCTACTTCCGTAGTGATACTGCCTCAGAAACCCAAGGAGGGGTCGCTATGAGTCGGGTCCGACTAGACGGCACATAACAACAACAACAACAACCCTTATGTTAATAAACTCTTCTGGAAGTTCTTGGTGTTACTAATTATGTATTAACAATCAAATATTCTCTACCCTGTGGTCAGAAAGTTACTTGGAGTTAAAAGATCATCTTCATTTTTTTTCCATTATCTAGAATGACGTATCTGTTGAATTTTTAAGACTTTTTCGTTAACAAAAAGTTTCGTTGCTTTTATATGCCCTTTTAAAAATTACTGAGAAATTGTAATAAATGTTAGCTTTTGATAATAATATGTATTAATCGCTTCATTATTAACTATACATGTGGGCACGTGTGTCTTGCTCACTTTGGGAAGAAATTTCACATACTGTTAGCATAAAAAATAATTTTCCAGATCACTGTAATTGAAGAGAGAAATGTTTATTACATTATTTTACCATCACGTGGAAAATATTTTGAGAAAAGATGACAATGCATTTTAAAATTTTAATGATTTCTAAATGCAGCTTAAAAATTCTCAAGAGTTTAGTCTATGGTACATATGTATCAGAGTATCAGAGTTGATCATTTATTTTTCTATTTTTAAGATAGATTATTTTGATGCTTAGTTCTGTTACTGTTTAAGAAAAGAAAATCATTGTGGTTTGAAAAGAGGATTTACTTCTTGTCCCAACTTTTTAAAAAGGGTTCTTCTTACTGGGCCATTTACTAAGTCTGTCAGATCATTTGGCTTCTCTTGAATGCATTTGAAAACACCATTTTCAAAGTTTGCTACTTAAGTAATTGTGGGACCTTGGGCAAGTTACTTACCCTCTCTGTACCTCAGTTTTATCATTTGTAAAATGGGGATGATGCTAGTACCAACCTCAAAGGATTGCTAAGTGAAATTAACTGAATTAGTACAAAGTAAGTGCTTATTTACCAAAAATATTTGTTAAAGAACAACATTCAAAATTGGGAGTAATGTTTTCAACATTTTTTTTTTTAATTAGAAAGCAGACCGAGCTAAGAGATTTGAATTTCTCCTAAATCAGACAGAACTCTTTGCACATTTCATTCAACCCGCAGCACAGAAATCTCCAACATCTCCTCTGAACATGAAATTGGGACGTCCTCGGATAAAGAAAGATGAGAAGCAGAGCTTAATTTCTGCTGGAGAGTATGTTGGCATGGCCTTCTCCCTCTCTCCCTCGCTCCCTCCCTTTCTCCCTCTCTCCCTCTCTCCTCCTCTCCTTCCCTCCCTTCCTCTCTTTCCTTCTCCCCCTCCACTCATGACTCTTTCAGTCTTACTCAGTATAACTTTATATTTAAAAAAAAACCCAACAACTTAATGTCAGCCAATGAGTAAAACTGTAGGCTCTTTCTACCAAATTCCAAATAAAATCCTTGGTAACTCAGTTTTCCTCCCCTGAAAGATGTTAGTAATGCATACTGACTTAAAATGGACACCTTAACATTTGGATTGAATATGAAGGTATTTCTGTCTTCCTTTCAGCTACCGCCACAGGCGCACAGAACAAGAAGAAGATGAAGAGCTACTGTCGGAGAGTAGGAAAACGTCTAATGTGTGTGTTAGATTTGAGGTGTCACCTTCTTGTAAGTACTTTATCACTTTGGTGATTTTGTTTTCAATTTGGTTTGAGAAAAAATGTCATTTGACTGGATTAACAGTGCTATGAGGCATGCTTGCTATTTTGTTTTTTCCTCCCAGATGTGAAAGGAGGCCCACTAAGAGATTATCAGATTCGGGGACTGAACTGGTTGATATCTTTATATGAAAACGGAATCAATGGTATTTTGGCCGATGAAATGGTAAGAAATTCGTTGCTAAAAACTGTCTCAGTTAGCAGTAATTTTTTTATGTCAATTTGAAATGTCTGAGCTGACCTGCCCCCCCCCCCTTCATGCCTGGGCTGATTCTTTCGTTTGTGCATTATCATGAAAAATATATTTCTAATGTGTAAAATTGTTGTTTTAAGAACCTCTGGAACATGAAATTTCACAGGCCACAAAATTCTTACTGAGATTTCCTTAAAGGGTACCAAAACCTCCTTATGTTTTTGTTTTCCCTTGTGCTTTAGTTTCCAGGAACCTCAGAGCCCAGTTAAATGTCAAAATGGAGCATCTGTAACCCATGCTTGTCTGCCCATTGTGTCCTTTCCCACTCTTTTCCTTCTCGTCTTCTTTATTTTTCTTAATCCCTGTTTGTTTCTATTGTACCATTAATTTATGTTCCACGTTTTCATTGTAGGCCACCTGAAGCTTATTTTCATTATAGGCTTCCAGAAATCCTTTTGAGAATGAGGTGGGGTATATAAACTAAATATTGAATAAATGAATGAGAGAATGAATGACTGTAACACCTGGATTTCTGAATGATCAGGAAGTAAATAGATGGAATCAATAAAAAAGTGAAGAACACTGTTGACTGGATACAATAGAGTGCCAGGTGGGGGTAGGGAAATAAACTGAGGAATCATGGCCATGTAAATAAAATGACCAAAGATAAGAGGTAAGGACATATAAGGAAGGTGCTCTTTCAGTAGATAGTACATGAAGGCCTAGATGGATGTTTTAAGACCAAATGAATAGGACAGGATTGAAGAGAGGGCAGGGGAAGCTCTCAATCCGTATGACCTAGTGGTACTCATGTGCCTCTGGAACCATATTTGCAGTCACCATCATCCAGAAGAGCCACGTGACTATGTATGCCCTACATCATGTAGTGTAGTATTCAATCCCATAGGTACTCATCCCTGGCTGAGCAATTGTTAGGCGTGTGACAGCAGGTCCTTTAAATCAAGGGTCTGTAGCTCCTCATATCTATGTATTCAGGGATGGGGCCTACAGTCCACTCAGAGAGTCAACAGTATGGTTACTTGGACAACAGAAGGACTGGGGTTATTTGCCCTGGGTTCCTCTTGACCGCAGCCTGTCTAAACACAAAGGATCTAAAGGTCTTTAGTCTAAACACAAAAGAGCTAAAGGTCCTTAGTATTGAGTTTATGCTGATACCAGATATATTTTGATGACTGAAAAATGGAAAAACACTTGAAACATTACAGAAAATTAAGAAAAAGGAAAGAATAAAATGAAAAGCATATTAGAATTCTGCTATCTAGAAATAACTTCAGTTAGCATTTACACATACATCCTTTCATTATTTTTTCCCCGTATGTATATATTTTGGGAGTTCTAGTGGTGGAGTACCTAAAGTATCTGACCGTGAACCAGAAGGCTGGCAGTTGAAACCCACCAACCACTCCTCAGAAGGAAGATTGGGCAATCTCCTTCCGTATAGATACCGCCTCGGAAACCTGAGGGGGGCTTGCTATGAGTTGAGTCGACTCGACTCGACAGCAATGAGTTTGGTTTGGGTATATATTTTACCTAGTTGAAATCATGTTGTGTATATATAATTTGGCATCCTGATTTCTTCTCATTCAGGCATATTTTCCACATAATTTTTTACAATTCTTATAAAACTGATTGTTGCATAGGAATTAATCCTGGGAAGGCACCATCATTTTCTTCACCTCCTCCCCTATCACTAGTTACTTGGATTGCTCGATGTGTAGTATAAGTAATGCTGTGGTAAAAATCATAGTAATTTCATTTTTCTGCACTGCTCAGATTATTTCCATAAGATTCCTGGATGTGAAATTACTTGTTTAAGGAGTATGAACACTGTAAGACTTTGGATGCACAGTATCTAACATAAAAACCATCTAATTCAGTGAAATCACAAATAGGACAGACCCCATAAAAATAGCTTTGAGCTTAGGTTTATGAAAGGAAATGTATAACTTGCATAGATTAAGCCAGAAGGTGTAGGACAGGCATTCCCATTCGTTAGGTCATGGGTGTCCAGTATATTATTAAAAAAAAAAAAAGTCTACTGGACTTAGCTCATCTCTTAGGTTCTTTCTAGCTGCAAAGTCCTGTTCTTCTGTGGTTCCTTAGGTCCTCAAGAGGTAAGATGCCAGTACAGAGCCACAAGCCTCTTGAGACACAAAGTGTAAATATTTAATGCCTGGGCTGTAATAATTTTGGGGACAGTGGGAAAGAAAGACCAATATATTTAAGCAGTTTGCTAAAGGAAATACACACAAAAAAGTTCTTAATTTTGTTACAAGTAGATAAAATTACATAGTGGATTGCTTGCTGTTTTAGGAATAAAAATATCTTTGTTGAGCAGCTGTCTAACTGCAGTAGTTCATGGTTTCTTTTTGTGCTCAGTAAGTACTGAATGGGAATGACTTCACTTTTGAAAAAGGCCTTTCACCTCTTCATGGGTAGGAACATAATTCCCTACGTGAGCTAGTTGGCAAATCATCTTTGGTAATGTTGTTACTCACAAAATGTTTCATTAACCAAAAAACATTTATGGATTTTCCCCTTTGTGATGATAATACAGGGTCTTGGTAAGACTTTACAAACGATTGCTCTGCTTGGTTACCTGAAACACTACCGAAACATCCCTGGACCTCACATGGTTTTGGTTCCAAAGTCTACTTTACACAACTGGATGAATGAATTTAAACAGTGGGTCCCATCTCTCCGTGTTATTTGTTTCGTTGGAGACAAGGATGCAAGAGTAAGTGCAAAATAAGTTAAATGAGGCATTCAAGAAGTATTTTCTAGAGTTGTTTAAGTTGACTATCGCTGCCACCAATAAATAACACTTAAGTTGTGCTTACTTTAAGTTAGGCTTTGTTGTAAGTGCTTTGCATATATTGATTTAATTCTCCCAACAGTCCTGTGAGGTAGATGTATTACCTATTAAATTTGACTGCTGTTCTGATTACCTAGTGCCGCTCTGACAGAAACATACCACGAATGGGATGGCTTAAACAAACAGGAGTTTATTCTTACAATTTGGAGGCTTTAAGTCCAAGT
>NW_006921840.1:2199219-2207532 GCF_000298275.1 Orycteropus afer afer | reverse complement strand
TCCTCGGAAGGAAGATGGGGCAATCTACTTCTGTAGTGATACTGCCTCGGAAACCCAAGAAGGGGTCACTATGAGTCGGATCCGACTCGACGGTACATAACAACAACAACAACAGGCTTTTGTCAATCCTAGTCTTTTAAATTAGCCATTTGTCAAATCTAGTATTTCAGGACTGTAGAATTAATCTGAAAATAATAAATAATGCAAAAATACCAAAATGAATAATTAGCTTCAAAGGCATATTATTAAACTTCGTCTTTATTTTGCCTCCAGAGAGCATAGTTTAAAGATTTATTCTGTTTTACATATTTAGATAGGTTATCAAAAAAAGATACTCTCAAAAGAATGATAGCATAATGAATTATGTAATTTTATTCTCATCATTTTGCTGGGAGAAAAATTACTTAAATTTATTTAAATTTAACTTATAAATAATTGAAATATTGAAATACTGAACTCATAAATTTAGAACTACAGGCTTTATTCTTCCTCATGTCTGGTATTTCTTAGTAGCAAGTTAGTAACTTACAACCCTTTCTGGTGACTGTTGTCATTTAATGTAATACCAGTTCTCATAATACTTTGCATTTCTGAAGTACTGATCTTTTGCTAAAATTATTTCCTGATTATATGACCAGACGAGAAATATCTAGGCTTGTGTTTTCATAATGCCTCAGTAAAAATCTAAATCAGGGGCTTTTAATGATACTATATAGAAGAAAGAGTGGGTTTATTTGTGAGTACCTTACCTTTATCATGTGGGATGTGGGATTTTGGCAGTTTTAAAGTTTTCTTAAGGTTAAAAACCAGTCTTCAACGTCAGTGTGCTTCAAATTGTCGGTTGCTATCCATTAGTGAGTTGTGAATTTAGCTTAATGAATTGTGACAATTATTGTTTAAAACAATGAAATAGAATTTTTCTGTTAATGGAATAGAGAATTTCATACGCAGTAAGAATAATTAATTGCTTTGAGAAACTTTTAAATTACCAATTCTATGTACACGCACCTAAACATATATGTTGTTGTTATGTGCTACCGAGTCGGCCCCGACTCATAGCGACCCCTCCTTGGGTTTCCAGGGCAGTATCACTACGGAAGTAGATTGCCCCATCTTCCTTCCGAGGAGTGGCTGGTGGGTTTGAACAGCCAGACTTCTGGTTAGCAGTCAAATGCCTTAGTCACTATGCTACCAGAACTCCTTAAACATGTATATGTATACTGAATTGTAATATAAGATGTATTAAATGTATTTTTACTTTGGGCCATGGTGAAAAAGTGTGAAAACCAGTGTTCTAGATAGTTGTTGTTGTTATTGTTGTTGTTGTTAGGTGCCATTGAGTCAGCTCCAACTCACAGCGACCCTGTGTACAACAGAACAAAACACTCCCAGGTCCTGCGCCGGCCTCACAGTCCTTGCTGTACCTGAGCCCATTGTTGGAACCACTGTATCAGTCCATCTTGTTGAGGCCCTTCCCCTTTTTCACTGGCCCTCCACTTTATCAAGCATGGCATCCTTCTCCAGGGAATGGTCCCTTCTGACAACATGACCATATTTAGAGAGTACCATATTTAAATAATTAATATACCATATTAAATACTTACAGATTGATGTTAGTATGTATAAAGAAATTCTGGACCCTTATTTATAGACAAATTTGAACTTTGGTAGCACATGAGATAGATATAGTGGGGTCTTTCTATTTTCCTGGCTTTCTGTGAACATTTCACAAGGTCAGTATGTTAGTAATAAAATATTTGATGTCAGGCTAGGATAGGTATTTAATTGAGTTGGAATGTTACTAGAAGTACTCTCAATTGTATCTGATACTAATGTAGTCCTGAAATATATAGAGATGTGATTCCCAGGCTTGGTTTTATGACCCATTTCTTGTCTACCCCAGAAGGATCAAAGATAGTGGATATGGAAACAGGAGAAGTAGGTTTTAGTTCTGGCTTTGCTACTGACTGATGTTAAGTGAGCCTCAAAGGGCCTTAATTTTGTCATCTATAAAATGAGAGCTCTTGGCTTATGTGACCTTAGCTGTTTCGTCAAGAGCGCCCTGGTGGCACAGTAGTTAAAGTGCTTGCCTGCTAACTGAAAGGTCAGTGGTTCAAACCCACCGGCCATTTCGTTTCATGGGAGAAAGATGAGGCAGTCTGGTTCTGTAATGATTTATGGCCTTGGAAGCCCTCTGGGGCAGTTCTACCCTGTCCTGTAGGGTCACTATGAGTCAGAATTGACTTGATGGCCATGGGTGGGTAGTGTTCTGTCCAGATATTTAACTCTGAATCTGTCATGTAGTTCCAAAAATTTCAAAGCAGAGCAAATTTAAATTTAAAATTATGTATACACTTCATGAAACTTGTGGTGGAGCCATCAAACTGTGTGTTTCCCCAAATCAAACAAGGGCAAGTTGTTAGCAGGACCAAGTCATGCCTGGTACTCTTGCTCTCTTCCCTTTGTCTCTAATCCCCCAGTATCTTAAGTAGCTTTTTTAATATGACCATTTCCTGGGGTACAACTGAGATCTCGCCAGAGGCCTTTTTTCTATGCTCTACTTTGCTCTAGGTGCTCTTCTTTTACATAGTAGGCACTCAGTATTTGTTGAATGAGTCCACAGTGTGTTTGATTGCGTAACTGTGAATTTATGAAAAAAGACTTTGCAGCAAACAGTAAATTTTGTTTAGACATTGTAATTTCAGATTTATCATACTAATCAGCCCCATCTCAATATAGATTTTGATGCTCACCATTAATTTTTATGGTTTTATTTTGACCCATAACATCTGAATTCAGTCTGTACAAATTAAAATGCTCCTAGTCAACTTTGGCTATTGCATTATCCACTGCCTGTGAAGATTTAAAAATAGTTTTAAATAGTCTGATCCAGTTTTAAATAGCCTCCTATGCTAGACAGTATAAACCCCATTTGTAGCCTCTTCACAGCGCCAGGAACTTGACAAAAACATTAATGGACTTTCATGAGCCCTTAACACAGTATATGACTCATCCATGGTAGGAAGAGAAGGAACATATAAGAGATTTTAAAAGGTTGTAATCATGCATGTATATTGAGTACATTGTAGTTGTTGAAACTATATTATGTTGGTAATGCTTGGGTCTTGGTAAGAATGTACTATTCAGAAAGCAGTTACTTTGCCTGTGACCTTTTGGACACCTTGTGGTAAAAAGACAGACCCTAGTAATTTCTTGATCTTCTGGTGGTACGACGTTTTTCCAGTTCATGGAATATACTGTACTCATGTAAGGGAAACCTTTGATGCTTCTCTGTTGATGAACATATTAGCATGCCCTCCAGATATTTGACCACAATATCTTTGAACCTCTGTGTTCTCATCTCTAAAACGGATGAGATTAAGTGATGCTCACAGTCACATACAACTCTTAATACTCTCTTGATGCTTAATTCCGTGATCATCTGCTCAGCCCCTTCTAATACAAGGAACTTTATTTTGCATTAGGCTGCTTTTATTCGGGATGAAATGATGCCAGGAGAGTGGGATGTTTGTGTTACTTCTTATGAGATGGTAATTAAAGAAAAATCTGTATTCAAAAAGTTTCATTGGCGATACCTAGTCATTGATGAAGCTCACAGAATAAAGAATGAAAAATCTAAGGTAAGCCATTTCTCAGTATCTTTATTATAAAGTTTTCTTTTAACGACCAGGTCGATTTCTTCATGTCTCTGTATTCAAAATAAAAAAGTGATGGGAGATTGTGACTTTATTCATGGAATGCGAATGGAAGTCAGTTTTTAAATGGTCTTAAAGTCTAAGTTATTGAATACAAGACAAATAAAAATTGAGCACAGTTGTTAATGTAAAGAAAACTGGGTGCTCATTTGCTGTATACCTTGGTTGCAGCCTAACTCTTCTATGCTACCGTATTTTAATGTTGTTGCAAATTTTTGGTGTACAAATATCATTTGCACTGACTTATTTTTTATTGAGGGGCTACCTATGTGTATTCATATGGATTAGAAAAAAGAATTTCCTGGAATTCTCTGCTTATGTGAATTAGAGTGTGGTGTTAACGTTGAAAAATACCAATATTTCTTGCCATTCAACTCCATCAACAGTAGGAAAAGCTTCAATTATTATGATGAACCTCTCTTTGGATCACTGGGCTACTTTGGGAGAAACAGGGACAGAACTGGAGCAAAACCAGCAGGTGGATCATACTAATTTCAAATTGGAACTAATACCTGATAAGAGGACGCATGTTAGAGAATTAATTGTTTGTTTAAGAGCATTATACAGATGTATTTTTATTGATAAGATTACTGCTATTTTATGATTTTTTTGTATCTTAATTCTTGTGGTCTTATATTTTGAAAGTTAATATAAGGTATTGGGGAAAATGGGCTTAATTTTGGTACTTAAAAATTCTGACCAGCCAGTGTTAGAACTTGGCTAAAGCATGTAGATGAACATGGTTGGTCAGGAGAAGGGAATATTATTGGAGAAAGTAACTAGCCTGGATGTCATGGAGAAGGTCTGGAGTATTTTCTGTAGACCTAAATTGGACAAAATAAATATTTGGAAATAAGGTGGGAGGATCTCAGGGGGTCTCAGGTGTGAATATGATCTGCATTCTTTTAGGTGTAGAAATGCCTAGAATACTTTGCTCAGTTGTGCTTCACTGCAACAGTGTCACCTGAAATGGGATATTTTCCCATAGAGAAGGGATTTTCAAGTTTTATTTGAAAACAGTGTGTTGGTTGGATAAAGTAGAACTAAATGTTGAGCATCCTAATAATAAGACAATGTTAATATAGCTATTTTTTTTTCTAGCTTTCAGAGATTGTTCGTGAGTTCAAGTCAACTAACCGTTTACTCCTGACTGGAACACCTTTACAGAATAACCTGCATGAACTCTGGGCATTGCTCAACTTTTTATTGCCCGATGTCTTTAATTCGGCAGATGTAAGTTTGTCATATTTTTTAAGTATGGTTTTCTTAGGTTCGTACACATTTGTTTTGGAAGCATGGAATGTGGATTGAAATTCATTGCTCATTTGTACCTCTTTGTAGGTTTAGGTGCTCAGGAAAGAGTTCTTAAGTACAAAATTGTAAAATAGGGATATGTAGAGAAATTGTATTATTTTATCTCTGAGATTAACCTGTCTGTTCCACTTTGCTCATATCACATTGCTACCACAACTGCTGATATGTGAGATAGGCCAGGTTCAGAATGGTGCATTAACAGAACTAGATGGTGGCTGGCTACCACTGCCAACCACTTGGAAAGGGACTAAAATTGGAGATAGAATGGGAGGAAAATGTGGAATGAAACTCAAAATCATAAAAAAGACCAGGCTTACTGGTCTGATAGAGATGGTGGAATCCTTTTGACTGTGACCCCTAGTTACCCTTTGGGCCTCAAATTCAACTAACTCCTATGGCTTAACTTCTAGCCAAACAATAGCCAGGCCTATAAGGTAAACAATTATACCAGGTAGGTCCATCCCTTCGAACAGTCAACCATGGGAGACCAGAAGGGCAGCATTTGTGTAGGGAGATAGCTCAGAGGGCAGAAATGCATAGGAAAGAAGGGCCCAGGGAAAGGATAATCACAGGGAGGAAGTGGGAAGAGAACTTTTACACTGTGGGGATCGTAATCAGTTTCATGAAACAAAACGTGTATGAACTGTTGAATGGAAAATGAATTTGTTCTGTTAACTTTCACCCAAATCTCAAGAAAAGAAGAGAACAAAGAATAGTGCGTTCTACATTTTCTTTTCATTATATTGGAAAGATTTGAAACACATTTACTGAACACTAGTTTGGCAGGTGGACTAAACGTCTTTAGAATGATATTTGTTGTAGACATTAACATTTGGCTTGTGCTAAAGAAATCATAGTATGTGATTCACAGAACAAAGTATTTTGTAAATGCATGGTTTATATTGTTTTTATCATTAACACAAGGTTACATTAGGACAGCAAACTGAATTGAATGATTTAAGGACTTTGGTGCTTGATTTTCCCCATTAATCTTATTAATTAATAAAAAATACCAAATTTATTTGTACATTTTAGCTTGCTTTTATTATTTGGTAAGATTACCATTTCGTTAACATTGTATGTCTTCAATTTTATATTCTTACTCTTCCTCCTCTTAACTAGATATAACTATGGTATCAGGAATTCTATTAAATACCTTTTAAGAAAGAAAAAACTGATGGAATTCTTATAAAATAGGTTCAAAAAGTGTTGCCTGTGCATGTATTTATTTTTTAAATGACTAATATTGACCATCACAATGAATAATTTTTGAAAGTGCCTTTAAATTGAATTTTTCTATATTATATAAAAATTTATAGATATCAAGTTCATTTAAAGAAAAACAAACCTTGTGTACTTATTGCAGATTTTCTACCCCCTCTCCCCACAGGATTTTGATTCTTGGTTTGACACTAAAAATTGTCTTGGTGATCAAAAACTTGTGGAAAGACTTCATGCAGTAAGTAATAGTCAACCAGAAAATTCAACAATTAAATATATATAACTGAGCCAGAAAACAAGCTGCCAGAATCGCTACTATGTTCTTAGCCTCCTCTCTCTATGACCAAAAACCAGGCCGCTGCCATCGAGTTGATTCTGATTCATAGGGACCCTGCAGGGCAGAGTAGAACTGCCCCATAGGGTTTCCAGGGCTGTAATCTTCACAGAAGCCAACTGCCTCATCTTTCTGTCACGGAGAAGCTGGTGGGTTCAAACTGCTGACCTTTTGGTTAGCAGTCCAGTGCTTAACCACTGTGCCCCCGTAGCTCCTTAATGTAATCACAGAAGTCCCTATAAATGAAAGAGTGAGTCAGATTGAGAGTGATACAGTATGAGAAAGACTCAACTGACCATGACTTTGAAGATGGAAGAGGACCACAAGTCAAGGAATACAAGCAGCACCTTTTTTTTTGGCTTTGCCTCTCTTCCCTGGGTAATGTGGTCCTCTCCGGTAGAGGCTATTCATTCTCCCTGCCCCAGAGGCCTTTGAGATAGGGTCAGTATTCTCCTAGTTTCCCAGTGCCATTCTCTGTTACTGCTTCTCTGCAGTCATGTATAAAAAACTCTTTTCCTTTTGAGGCCCCAGCTATCTTGCAGGCCCACTTTCCTTCCATTCTCTTCACTATCATCTACTCAACACTCCTTCACATGCACTGAAGACCAATTTTCCGTTCTTTGATAACAACCTTTTAAATCCTTCTGGAGTCCCTGGGTGGTGCACATGATTTAGTGCTTGGCTGTTAACCAAAACGTTGGAGGTTCAGGTCTACCCAGAGGCACCTGGAAGAAAGGCCTGGTTATCTACTTCTGAAAAATCAGCCAGTGAAAACCCTATGCAGCACAGTTCTACTCTGACACACGTGGGGGTCCCTCTGAGTTGGCCTCAACTCAGTGGCAGCTGGTTTTCATATCCTCCTACCTCCTTCAATCATGTTAGTCCTTCTGTATCTTTTCTTTTACCTTATAATAGAGACCTCCAGTTCCTGGATCCCTCTTTTTCCTGCCCACCATCAGCCCATTTCTGTTATTTATTTATTTTTCTTTATCCAGCCTTAAGCTCATTTTCTGTCGCTTGAACCACTCTTTTGCCAGTACTCCCAGGCTCCCTTGTGTCAGGTACTGTGGAGCCGGTTCTGACTCACAGCGACCCTGTGTACAACAGAATGAAACACTGCCTGGTCCTGTCCCATCCTCACACAGTCTACTAAACCCTAAGGTTGCAGCCACTGTGTCAGTCCATCTTATTGAGGGTCTTCCTCTTTCTCACTGACCCTCCACTTTACGAAGTGTGATATCTTTCTCCAGGTACTAGTACCTGCTTATAGCATGACCAAAGTATGATAAACAAAGTCTAGGTATCCTTGATTCAAAGGAACATTCTGGCTGTACACTTGTTCCGAGACAGGTTGGTTGGTTCTTCTGACAGTCCATGGTATATTCAGTATTGTTTGCCAGTGCCATAATTCAAAGGCATCAATTCTTCCATGATCTTCCTTACTCATTGTCCAGCTTTCACATGCGTATGAGGCTGTTGAAACTACAATGGCTTGAGTGAGTTGCACCATAGTCCTCAAAGTGACATCTTTCCTCTCTAACATTTTAAAGAGGTCTCTTGCAAGAGATTTTCCCAATGCAATACGTCATTTGATTTCTTGATTGCTGCTTCAACGGCCATTGATTGTGGATTCAAGTAAAATTAAATCCTTGACAACTTCAATCTTTTCTCCATTTATCATGATGCTACTTGTTTGGTCCAGTTATAAGGATTTTTTTTTTTTTTTTT
>NW_006921840.1:2194935-2197997 GCF_000298275.1 Orycteropus afer afer | reverse complement strand
CACCTCCCACCCCTGGCAACCAACAAAGAAAGTTTCCCTTCATATATAAACCTTTCCTTGACCCTCCACAACAACAAACTAATACTGTATTTGTCTTTCTGTGATTGACTTACTTCTCTCAGAATAATGTCCTCCAAGTCCATATTATGCAGTGTTTTGCAGACTCTACGTTATTCTTTAGTGCTGCATAGCATTCCATTATGTGTATGTAACATAGTTTGGTCATCCACTCTTCTGCTGATGGGCACATAGGTTGTTTCCATCTTTTTGCTATTGTAAATAGTGCTGCGATGAACATGAGTGTGAATGTATCTGTTTTAGTTTTCTTCAGCTTTGGCTTGAACTTGCATATGAGCAATTGATGGTTCCACAATCAGTTCCTGGCCTTGTTTTGACTGATGGCATTGAACTTCTCCAGCACCTCTGTCCACAGTTGTAGTTGATATGATTCCTGTTTATTCCTGTTTATTTCATCTGGCGAGGTCCACACACACACATATATATATAATATATACATATACACACACATATATATAATATATACATATACACACACACATATATATAATATATACATATACACACACACATATATAATATATACATATATACACACATATATAATATATACATATATACACATATATATTATTTTATAATATATATATATATAAATTTGCAATGAATAAGTCATTGGTCTTGCAAAATTCTATCATATGATCTCCCATGTCATTTCTTATATCAAGGCCATCTTTTCCAACTACTAATGCTGCTGCTTTGTTTCCAACTTTCACATTCCAATCGCCAGTAATTATTAATGCTTCTTTATTGCGTATCTGGCCAATTTCAGACTGGGGATTTTTTTTTTTTAAATTGTGCTTTGGGTGCAAATTTACAAAAGCAGATGTTTTACATTCAATAGTTCATGCACATTGGATTTCACGGCCCCCATTACCATCCTCAACTATAAAAAAACTCTCCTCTCCTGTCTTCCCTGTGACTACCCTCCTCCCTTTATCTTTCTTATCTGTGTGTTCCTGTCTGTCCAGCTTTCCTTGTATGTGAATGCAGCCCCTCTGATGTCTCATGGTCAGACTGGAAATTTTGGTAAAATTCTTCAATTTCCTGATCTTTGGCTTTAGTTGTTGGTGCATAAATTTGAATAATAGTCATATTATCTGGTCTTCCTTGTAGGTATATGGATATTATCCTATCACTGACAGCATTGTACTTCAGGAGAGATCTTGAAATGTTCTTTTTGATGATGAATGCAACATCCTGTCTCTTCAATTTGTCATTCCCAGAATAGTAGTCCATATGATTGTCTGATTAAAAATGGCCGGTACCAGTCCATTACATCTCACTGTTCCCTAAGATACTGACCTTTATGCATTCCATTTCATTTTTGATGACTTCCAGTTATCCTAGATTTGCACTTAGTACATTCCGTATCCTGATGATTAATGGATGTTTACAGCTGTTTTTTGTTGTTTTGAGTCATGCCACATCAACAGATGAAGATCCTAAAAGCTTTACACCATTCATGTCATTAAGATCCACAGAAGGAAGACTGGGCAATCTACTTCTGTAAAGATTTACTGCTTCAAAAACCCGGGGGGGGGCGATCACTATAAGTCAGAAGCAACTTAATAGCAGTGAGTGTTTTCTTTTCCCCTACTTGGAGAAAACAGCTCTTCTGCAGTCATATTTTGAGCGCCTTCCAACCTGAGGGGCTCATCTTCCAGCACTATATCAGACAGTGTTTCAGGGCTATTCATAAAGTCTTAGTGGTTAATTTGTTCTTAAGTGGACTTCCATGTCCTTCTTCCTAGTCTTTCTCAGTCCAGAAGTTCTGCTGAAACCTGTCTACCATGGATGACCCTGCTTTTTTTGACATACCAGTGGCATATGGCATACGAGCAACACACAGGTCATCACAGTACAACAGACTGACAGATGAGTGGTGGCCATCTACCATACTTGCCCTGAAAAATCCTAAAATGAAATAATACGATCTTTCTGTCTTCTGAGTTTGAGTTCCCCTTTTAGCACTTACTAGGACAATGACTATCTCTGTACTGGAGCTGCTCAACCCTGATAAAGATGATACAAATGTGCAGGTTGGAACCACTATTGTTTCATGGTTTCTAACATAAGCTGGTAATGTGTGTTACCCTTCAGCGTGGTCTTCTACACTTCCTCATTTCTGAAACCTTTTTAGACCTTCCCCAAGCTGTCCAATCCCACGTATCCCCTGCCCTTCTTCTTTTTCAGCAGATAACACTCTTCCTTTCTCAGAGAGGAAATAGTGTTTGTGAAATGCTTTCAGCTTCATCTTCCATTGATATCTGCATCAGTGTTATTCAAGTAGAAGAGGTATCCTTTCTCCTGTTAGTGGTTGATTCTTCATGTGAACCCTGGGTCTCATTTATTTCCTTATGGACCATTTCCCATGATTGATTTATTTGATTAAATTTCTACCTCTCTCTCCATTTTTAGCTCTTTTCACTCAACATGTAAACTTGCTCACATATCTCCCTTTTTAAATATAAACCCACATCTGTACTCATCCCTAACCACATAGAAAACTGTTCCCTCAAAAAAAAAAAAAAAAAGAAAGAAAACTACTGTTCTCTCAACACTGTGTCCTTCCTTGGTTGTGGTTCTGTTTCCCTCCCTTGACAGTTAAGCTTCTTGAAAGAGTAGGTTTTTCTCCTGGTCTCCACTACCTAATCTTCCATTCATTCTTGAGCCCATTGATAGGCTTCTGTCCATTCCATATGACTGAAACTTACCTCACAAGGTCTTCATTGACTTTCTGGTTGCTGCATACAAGTAGACTTTTGGTCAGTGTCTTGACTTCTCTACAATATTCACCATTAACCTGCATGAAGAAACTCTTTGCTGCTTGGCTTCTGTGATTGGCTTCTTACTTTGACTGTCTTCATCAGCCCATGTTATGGGCTTCTCTTTCTTTGTCCCTTCAGGGTAGTGTTTTATAGGGCGTCACTTTTTTTCATCGTGCTCTCCCTAAGATCCACTGCCATGGTTTCAGAGATCAC
>NW_006921840.1:2164860-2194616 GCF_000298275.1 Orycteropus afer afer | reverse complement strand
GAATCAGAAAAGTTAAAGGAACCAACCCAGGTTCATGACAGCTAATTGGGGATTGAGCTGAATTTATAATTAGCCTTATCTGGTTTGAATTCCATTTTTATCATTGATCAGCAAAGTGACCTTGGTCAAGTTACTAAAATGGGAATCATCACATTTTCCTCCAAGATTTTTTCAATCCAGTGCTATATGTGAAGTTCATAGTGCAGTATCTGGCACATTATAGGTCTCTGTAAATGGCAGCAGTGTATTTCTTTGCAGTAAGACTCTGTCCTACAGGTCTACACTGATTATTTCCTCTTTTTTCTCTGTTCATATCTTCCTTAACACGGAACCATTTTCTCATTCATACATTTAAACATTTTGAAACAGTCTGAATATATGCTTCACTTTTGGAGACTTTCTCATCCATTTTCTGACTTTAGATTTCCTCTAAGTTTTAAAAATCTGTATTACAGAGAGTTTTTTCCTTCAAAGCCTCCTTATTCATTAGTCATTAGTGTTGTTAGCTTGATATTTAATGCATTTTTAATGTATTTTTTTGTCATCGAATCATGGATATGTAGTTTAGGTCTCTTATTCTGATTTTTGAGGAGCCATGGTGGCACAGTGGTTAAACTGCTTGGCTACTAACCAAAAGGTCGACAGTTTGAACCCAACAGCCATTTGGTGGGAAAGAGATATGGCAGTCTGCTTCTATGAAGATTTATAGCCTTGGAAACCCTATGGGGCAGTTCTGCTCTGTCCTGTGGGGTTGCTGTGAATTGTAATTGACAGCGGTGGGTTTAGTTTGGTTTGGTGTTCTGATTTTCTAATAGGCCGTTATTTGGTTCTTCTTTACTGAGAAAGTTGGCAACTGGTATTGGTAGTGTTTTTCAGATGGTAACGCAAATGCAACACACTGCCATGGAGTCGGATCCGACTCATAGCGACCCCTCCTTGGGTTTCCCAGGTGGTATCACTATGGAAGTAGATTGCCTAACCTTCCTTGCAAGGAGTGGCTGGTGGGTTTGAACCACCAACCATTCACATACCAAACGAAACTTATTGTTGTCCAGTTAATTCTGACTCCTTTACATTTCATATTACAGTGTTTTTTAAATACATATGTGGTTCATAATATTAAATATTTTATATAAACGATTACCTTTTAGGTTTTAAAACCATTTTTGTTACGTCGTATAAAAACTGATGTAGAGAAGAGCCTGCCTCCTAAAAAGGAGATAAAGATTTACTTGGGACTTAGTAAGATGCAACGAGAATGGTGAGCTATTTTATTTCCATTAAAATTTGCTTGTTTACAAGGATTTATTAAAAATAAGCTTTGTAGTGGTTTGGTTATACTTTTAGTTCAAAAATTATATTTTATATTTAAATGAAAAATTTAGTACTTCTGATATTTTAATAAAAAGTTGATAAGTATTTAACTTTTGGGAAAAAATGTGGACTTTGAAGTCATATAGATCTGTGTTTGAATCCTGTGCTTTGCCTCTGAATAGCTGTTTTAGCTTGGGCAAGTTATGTAAACTCAGTTTCCCTTCCATAAAATGGGGATGATAATACTTACCTTATGAGAATGATGTCAGGATTAAAGGGGATGATGTGGCTGGCACAATTACTATTCTTGTTTTTTCATCAGTGAAAGCCATGATAGTAGTATGAATGAAATGGTCAGTGTGGAAATTACAATAACAGAAGCTGGAATGGTTTGATAAATACAGGCAAAGCAGGAAATTGATGAGAAATCTTACACTGGACATGCTATTCATGTAGTAATGCTGCTAAAAGGAACAAAATATTGCTTGTATAGATTAGCCCACATAGAAAATCGATAGTGATTCCAGTACAGTAAAAGCCAATACATAGAAGAGGTCAAGAATATGTTCTTTGGACTCAGACATAAGATCACATCCTGCCTTTTTCCCTTACTGTGGCCCTGAGTGAGTTACTTAACTTCCCTTAGCTGCCTGAATTTCCATCTGTAAAATGGGGATACTAGTACATAACTCAAGAGTTGTGACGATTTAATGAAGTGAATCATATAAATCACTTGTCATGATACCAAGCCCTTGCACTCAGTACAAGTTGGTTGTTATTATAATTGAATATTACAGTTCAGGTGCATATAGAAGTCCGTTTTTGCCTGGGAGAAAGTCTAGGAAAGATAACTAAAATTATTAACAGGATCAGGAAACGAACGACCTAAGAAGGCAGGCATAAGAAACTGGGATTGTTTTTAGCACAAATAAAACATGGATGCCAACCATCAACAAACACAAGTGGTAGCATATAGAAGAATTATCAGCTGACGGCAATTTCTAGTAATGGGTACAGCCGGAGGAAACAGGCTTACAGGTGCCATCCCAGTTCAAATGGATGACTAGTTTCTTGTTTTTACTGATTATTAGATTTAGTCTCAAATCAAATCCTGCTATTGATCTTTAAATGAGACTCTAAGGTAGTCACCAAAAGGACACTACTCTATGGCATTGACCTTTCTAACAATTGATGATTAATTATAGTTTTAAATTTTAGGTATACAAAAATCCTGATGAAAGATATTGATGTTTTAAATTCTGCTGGCAAGATGGACAAGATGCGACTCTTAAACATTCTGATGCAACTTCGAAAGTGTTGTAATCATCCATATCTGTTTGATGGTGCTGAACCTGGTCCACCTTATACCACTGATGAGCATATGGTCATCAACAGTGGTAAAATGGTAGTTTTGGATAAACTGTTGGCCAAACTCAAAGAACAGGGTGAGTAAATGTTTTTTCAATTTACATGTAATAAATTCATATTAATGACTTGTACATGAGTGAAATTGTCCATATTCATTCATCAAATAAATGCATTCTCTGATTTAGTAAACATTATTAAGTTCTTTACTATTTTCCAGGAATTGTCCTGTAGGCTGGGTATACAAAGATGAGCAGGACAACAATCTTTGCCTCGGAAAAGCTCACAGTGTTCCATTTCACTTTTGACAAACTTCCAGTTTTTCTAGATTCATACTTTGTATATTCCACGTTCTGATTATTAATGGATATTTGTAGCTGTTTCTTCCCATTTTGAATTCTGCCACATTAGCAAATGGAGGTCCTGAAAGCTTTACTCCATCCACATAATTAAGGTTGACAC
Source organism: Orycteropus afer afer (assembly GCF_000298275.1). NCBI lineage: Eukaryota > Metazoa > Chordata > Mammalia > Tubulidentata > Orycteropodidae > Orycteropus > Orycteropus afer. Next base: position 2,191,475 of record NW_006921840.1, on the reverse strand, counting down.
TACTTCGAGGAGGCAGCTCTTCCCCAGTTATATCTTGAGTGCCTTCCAGTCCGAGGGGCTCATCTTCCAGCACTGTATCGGACAGAGTTTCCGGGCTATTCATAAAGTTTTCCAGTAATATCTCAATGTTTTACTGCTGTGCATAAGGTTTTCACCGGCCAGTTCTTTGAGAAGTGGATGGGCCCTTCCTTCTTCTGAGTCTGTGTTAGTCCAGAAGCTCCACTGAAACCTGTCCACCATGGGTGATGTTGCTGGTATTTGAAAAACTGGTAGCATAGCCTCCAGCCTCAAAGCGACATGCAAGCAATCACAGTATGACAAACTGACAAATGGGTGGTGGAGCAAGGAGAATAGACCTATAAAAAGTAGTTGTAACTAGTGGATACATTGATAGACCCTCAAGCTGAACAGGGGTGGGAAGACAAATGAGGACTATACCCATGAGTGTGTGTGTGTGTATGTGTGTGTGTATGTAGGTTTGGCAGAGGATATTTCTACACATGTATTTATATGTGCTGAAAATGTATCCACGAGTGTATAGGGGGCAAAGTTATGAAAATTTCTTAGCTATAACCAGACATTCAATGGGAATGAATTGTTGGGCCTGTGCACTCAGGACTATAGTCTCAGGGGATACTAAGGTCAACTGGTATAACATAGTCCATGAAAACAATGTTCTACGTCCTACTTTGATGAGTAGTGACTGGGGTCTTAAAAGCTTGTGAGCAGCCATTTAAGGTACACTATTGGTCTCTCCCCTTCTGGAGCAAAGAAGAGTGAAGAAAGTCAAAGACCCATGGAAATAATTAGTCCAAAGGACACTAATGGACTGCATGAGCCTCAACCTCCATGACCCTGAGACCAGAAGAACTACGTGGTACCTGGCTACCTGTGCTGGCTGCTTTGAAAGGGATCACAGTAGGAGTTCCCAGATAAAGAGGGAACTGTGGCGCAAAGGTCAACAATCATGGAGAAGGCCAGGCTTACCGGTCTGATAGAAACCCCCGAGACTGTGGCCCTTAGATATCCTTCATACCTGGAACTGACCTCACTCCCATGGCTTTAACTTTTAGATAAATCTGTAAGGTGGAAAATAACACCAGAGAGATGTCAGAACCACCACCTATACAAGATCAAAAGGGCAATAATGGCCATGGGATAAAGCTCAGAAGGCAGGAAGGGATAACAGAGAAGGATGAAGGGAAATGGTAACCATGGGGAGGAAGTGGGAAGAGTGCTGTTACATTGTAAGAATTGCAATACATATCACAAAATGTATGAATTGTTGAATGAAAAACCATTTGGTCTGTAAACTTACACCCAAAATATAGTTGCAGTTCATTGTGATAATTCCTGTGATAGAGGCACAAGCAAAATATCGAGAAACTTGAGTTGGGCAAGTGTTCACAGAGATGACATTTGAGGTGAGCACTGGACAATGTGTAAGAATAAACTGTGAAAAAGGAAGGGAAGAGTTTCCCAAGGCAGAGAATCAGAGATGTAAGTAAGGGAGTAGAGGAGCTTATGACATTTGGGGTAGAGTTGGGGAGATGAGATAGAGCCAAATGACAGGCCTTTTAAACCAACCTTTAAAGGAGTTTGGACTTTATTTTGAAGATGAGATAGGAGTCATTGAAGATTTGGCTGTGGAGAGTGACACTATTGGAATTGCATGTTAGAAGGAGAACTCTGGAAGCTGTGTGTGGGGAATCTATTGAATATGAGAGACCAGTTGAGATTATTGCAGTAGTCCAGTGAGAGATCTTACAGAGATCTATTCATTCTCCGGACTGAGTAAAGGCCAACTTTAAATCATCTCAGTATGTTTGGTGGATTTCCAAGACCCTAAAAATGCATAATTGAACAAATGCCTAATTCTGAACAACATCCCTAGACAGGTAGAGGTATGTGTATAATTGTGCTGAGTGCTTGTGCTATGTATGTATGTTGCATATGATGGTATATATTTCTTTAACTTTCCAGTTAGTTTCAGACAGGTTGCATAACATCTTTTATTTTTGGTGAAACGTTTTAGGTTCAAGGGTTCTCATTTTTAGCCAGATGACTCGTTTACTGGACATTTTGGAGGATTATTGTATGTGGCGTGGTTATGGATATTGTCGGTTGGATGGACAAACCCCACATGAAGAAAGAGAGGTGAGCAAGAGAACATAAAGCAAGACCTCAAAAATCAGAGTTCATTTAAGCAGTATTGTTCGTAGTTGGGTAGTTTTGAACTTTTGCCTCTTCTTTACCTTGGTACATTGAATTTCTCACTACCATCTCTTTCTCTCTTAGATCTTCAATTTGGTTTCCATTCCACCGACTCTATACAAATCATGCTTTCCAAGATCTTCAAAGGCGTCCTCACTTATCTAGAGGACTCCACTGTTACATCCTTATCTCCTCTAGCCACTGCTGTCTCTCACCCTTTGGATTACTAACTGTTTCTCGGCTTCCTCTCTGACCTCTGGTTCTGTTATTTTCTTGATTTGCCTCCTGCAGTAGACCCTCGCCATCCGTGGAGTTTCACGGTTGAGATTTTGCCAGTTTATAAGCAACCCTACAGGCACATGAAACATAATAATCTGTAAAGGGAATAATTTTTAACTTAACAGTTTTTGCAAAAATTAAGTGAGCTAACATAGGTATAGGTGCTTAGCATATATTTGCATCTTTGAACACTAAAAGGTTAGTGTGCAGTTGTGAGTAAGTTAGTGAGTAACTCTACCTAGCACCCAGTTTCTTTGTCAAATTTGGGGATTCCTTCAGATGTCTAGATTCTCTCTCACAAATGTCATGGGTTGAATGCATTTTAAACCCTTTAAAACACTTTTATATTCTTTGAAGGCTTTGCTGTTTGCTTTCTATTTTCTGTGATCTTTCAGGGCTTTGTCTTTGGCTTCTGTCTTAAGTCTGTAGTCATGCTCTGGGCAAAGACCCTGATATTACGGTATGGTGGAAAATGCACTGAACTTGGTTTCAGAAGAACTGAGTTTTAGCACTAGCCTCACTACTTTGTAACATATGCAAGCTGTTTAATTCTCTGCGCCTCAGTATCATTAACTGTATTCTGAGGATAATATTAATATCTATGCTACTTTTTTGATAATGTTGTTAATGACGATCAGTGGATATATTAGGTACAAATACAGCTTTTAAACTACAGCGTGTACTGCATGTCATGAAATTACACACAGGGCCTTTCATCTCTCAGCTCTGGGGCCCTTTCTGATGCTACAAGGACTCTTAGCATGTGTCCTTTTCCTTCCTTAGTTACAGTGGATGTGCTGTCCTTTGTGGTACTTTTTAATGAAGCCTGGCTATATTATAGGATAGTGTCCACAGCAAGCCTTTTCATATTAAGGCTTTCACTATTAACCTACTATGGGGAAACAATTATGATAACAATTACTACAAATATGGGGACATTTCAAAGCTTACACTGTTCCCTGCACTGCAGTTTTTTACTCTCTCTGCAATGGTAACTTGAAGCTTTGCTGGATTTCTGCTAATTTATTCCTGAGAATGGGTTTCTCTGACTCCATATTGAGCATAGGTGATATAGTACCATTGAGGTGACCCTTCTTCTGGATTGAATGTGATATCAAGGCAGAACAGTAGATGCTTTCTACCTCAAGTAGCCAGTGTACATTACTTACTCATCTCTGCTCATGAATGATACGGATGTTACCTCCTTATGCCCAAATTATTCTGGTTTTTAAAATTTCAAATAATGTTCTCCCTTCAGAGACTTAGGAGCTCTGGTGGCGTAGTGCCTAAGGCATTTGACTGCTAACCAGAAGGCTGGCGGTTCAAACCCACCAGCCACTCCTTGGAAGGAAGGTTGGGCATCCCTACTTCTGTAGTGATACTGCCTCAGAAACCCAATGAGGGGTCACTATGAGTCGGATCTGGCCCGATGGCAGTGCGTTGTGTTTTTGTTTGCGTTCAGAGACTTTGGAGTTAAATATGTTGACTTTAAATATGGCAGAATCAGAGCTATTCATTATTTCTTGGAAATGCCCACAATTCCCATTATGTCAGTCTCCACACAATCATTTCATCTATTATTCTCATAAGAAGGACCACATTTGAATCCTTACACTAATTGTTTACCAGATCTTAATAAACCATTCTTTTTTAGTAGCTCCTAGGTTTGCCCTTTATTACAGCTAGTTTTAAGTCTCTGGTCATCCTCTGACTCAGTTCCTGTAATCTTTGTTTAATTGGCCTCTGCACTTTTGTAGAAAAAGGAAGTACCATTTGTCAAGCACCTAACTATGAGCTAAGCAACTTACTGAATTCTCCCTGCAGCCCAGGAAAGTATTGGTGTAATTTTCTTCCTTGGAACTGCTTTTCAGGGAGGTTAAAAGCTTGCTGTAAATCACAGATGTGATAGATGGTAGAGTTGTGATCTAAGCTCAGATTGTATTGAAAACCTTTCACTATTTCCTCTACACTAAGTTGCCTCTCACTACACCATGCTGTGTCCTCTACTGCCCCCTCTACACACTGTACTGACTTCTGCAGTGAGTCATCTTCTCTGCCTACAACTTTCGACCATACCGTTCCATTCATTTTTTGTGTGTGTGAGTGTGTGTGTGCCGTTGAGTCAATGCAGACTCATAGTGAACCTGTAGGTCAGTGTAGAACTGCCCTTTAGGGTTTACTAGTCTGTAATCTTTACAGGAGCAGATGACCAGGTCTTTTCTCCCATGGAGGCACTGGTGGGTACACACCACTGTGTTCCATTCATTATTAATATTTTTTAAATAACTTATTGTATTTTGTGATTATAAAAAATGATATTCTATTGCTGAAAGAAATTTGGAAAATACAGGAAAATATTTTCTGCAAATATATATTATATATATATCTAAGTAGTTGATATCATGCTGTATATACAATTCAGTATCCTGTTATGTTTTACTCAACATTGTGCTGTATTTCCCTATGCCAGTAAAAATAAATCATTGTGAAAATAATTTTAATACAAGATTTCATCCTATAGACGTATAATTTGTCCCCCTATTGTTGATCATTTAGGTTGTTTCTAATTTGTCACTAATATAATAATGCTAAAAACAAAAATTCTTACCATAAATTTTTGTACACATCTCTGATTATTTCCTTAGGATAAATTTCTAGAAGTGGAATTACTGGGTCAAAGGGTATGAACATTTTTAAGGCTCTTGATGCATATTGCCAAATTGCTTTCCAGAAAGGTTGTACCACTTTACACTCCCAGCAGCAGTGTATGAGAGTGCCTGTGTCACCGCCCCCTCGTCAACATTGAGTATTATCATTTTTTTAATCTTCAAAAAATGGTATTTTATTTTGCATTTATTTCATTATTAGTTAAACATTATTCTTGTGTTTATCAGCCATTTGCATTAGTTCTGTGAATTGTTTTTTTTTTTTTTCTCATTTTTCTATCGGGGTCTTAGTGTTTTTCTAATTAATTTGTATGAGCTTTTTATAGAGTAAGGATATTAAGATTCCATTAATTTTGAAGATTCTTCACTAAATATTCCTGGGTTACCTTCCGAATTTTCCTCATTGCTTACTTCTCTGTTTGCCCCACTTCACAAACTGAAACAAACCTTCCCCAGGATCTGTTACTCGCCTTCCCATTTCTAAATCTTTTTCTCTCTTGGTTGCTCATCTAAGCTGCACCTTCATTACTCCTCCATAAACTAATAGGAAAAAAGTGGAGATTTCTGACATTTCCCCCCACAAGATACATTTCAGCTCTCACTTAATTAAGGTGTTTCCACTCTTACTGTTTGCAAATCAGTGATTTATTATTTGCTCAGTCAAATCTGTCTATGGATTGCTCTAAGTTTGTTTCTGTTGAAATAAGCTTGTAAAGTTTAGGAGTTTTACATAATATACCTTCTACAGTAATTCACACAGTACAGTATAGATAAGTAGATGCTTACATATTTTTGAAGATGGAAAAATATAAAGTGGGGTGTTGCGTATATATGTTAAAATTTGTAATTGGCATCTTAAAGACTCTGGTAATACAATTTGATTTTTCTCTATTTTTCTTCTGTTCCCTTCGACAATTAAATAAAGGAAGCAATAGAGGCCTTTAATGCTCCTAATAGTAGCAAATTCATCTTCATGCTGAGTACCAGGGCTGGAGGCCTGGGAATTAATTTGGCCAGTGCTGATGTGGTTATAATGTATGATTCGGACTGGAATCCACAGGTTGATCTACAAGCTATGGTTAGTAATCTTTAAAGATGTCAGAAATTTATCTTTGCTCTGAATATGATTGTTGTTTTCACTGCAGAGGCGATTTAAGATAAAATGGTAAGAATTTTGGGGAGGTTTTTTTGTTAAAATAGACTGTCCTGCAAAAGAAAGTTGCTGTGCTAATTGCAAAACAAGTCAATACATGGAATGGAAACAGACAGCTACACGCAGTGCACCCCAAATCCAACTACAGCATGTGAGTGTCAGTTTTAGCTTTTACTAGGAAACAGAAATGTCCATTTTCTCCTCAATCCTGAAGAGTAAAAGGGACCCATACATTTGTCTTAATGAAGAGGATTAAAAAATTAATCTGTCACTATGATTCTGTGTAACAATTCAGTAACTGAAACTGCTTTGTACTGAAATTGAGAGAGGTAGGAATTTTAACTTTTGTAATAAACCAATTGGGAAGAAGAGGGAAAAGGTAAGAAAGGAATATATTTCAGGAAAACGTTTGTTACTTAAGGACACCATCAGTAGTTATCCTACCCCTCTTAAAAAAAAAAAAAAGGAAAATCCTATGGAGCTATTTCTCTTACTTTTCACCATGACAGGGTTACCTCTTTGACATTTTGGTGTCATTTCTTAAACTAGAACTGCAGCATTTCACAATCTGACTTTTTTAAGATAAAGAATATAATTTCAGAAGTAAAAGGATGCAAAATAGCATGCATTCAAAAGGCAAGACATAATGGGACAGTTGACTTGTCTTTTTGGAAGCAATTTGTAAGCCAATGAGGCATAACTTAGAAGGCCTTCCCTTTCTTTGATAATAAAGAAATGAAAACTATTGACCACTGGGACATTTTTATGTCAGCATGCTTTGGCATGATTATCATTACTTTGGCATGGTATTGGACTACCTGCCGCTTCAAGTAGGAGTAAGCCCCAGTAATTTGCAGTATTACTGTGTGTTAGACTTACAGTGTTACTGTCAAGAATTCAAGTACAGCTTCTCTTGCACTGGTTTGAGTTTAAAATTTCAAATATGTGTGGTGTGTTATATTCTTTTCATGGTCTGTGTTGAAACTTGGCCGCTGGGCTATTGTCTTTTTATATTCAGTGTGAAGTTGTTTTGAACCTTGTTTCTTTGATTTGCTCTCTCCACTACTTTCTCCCCTCACCTGTTTGCTCTAGCAACTTGAACCTTGAAAGCATGCTGTGTGAAATTAGTCACAAAAGGACAAATATTGTGTGATCTCCCTTATGTGATATATATATAGAAGCTCAAAATTCTTAGTAGTTACCAAGGGGAAAGGGTAGTTTTTGCTTAGGGGGCAGTGAGTTTGTGTTCATGGTAGTAGAATAATTTGGAAAGGGATAGTGAGAATGGTTGTAGAACTTAAAGAAGCTTATCAGTGTCACTGAATTATATATATGTAGAAATTGTTGGGTTGGTGTATGTCTTGTGTATATTTTCATTATAATAAAAAAAATCAAAAGCACTCCTGTTTTTATATGATCAGAAGTAGCCACCTGTCACTTTTACCAGCTATAAACCACAGAACCAGTTCTAGACCACTATCTAGTAAAGATATTCGTATCTCATTAATTTTTAGGACCCTTTACTGCATATTTCTGCATTGCCTCAGTAAGCAGGAGGAACTGCTTGATGGTGAGATAAAGCACACTTATGCCACCAGAGCAACTCTAGCTAAGTTACTTTGCCCCTTGTTAAACTCTTTGCTAGTTTAGTAGATGTTTGTAGTTAGTGACATAAGTTACTTAGTAACTTAATCCAGAAGCTTTCAATTCCCTCTAGTCCACATCTGAAAGGGGCTTTGCCTTTTGTCCTTCTGGGAGTTTTCTGTTGGAGGTACAGTATGATATTTGCAGATTTCTCAGTTCTCAGGGGTCTCTGGATATTCTCAATATTCATTGTCTTCCTTTTGAAGGTGGCAGGTCTAGATAGATAACTAATTTTATTTTCAGAATTTTATGGCATGAATACCTGTACTATAAATTTTGTCTATAATATACAATATCTTATGTTAGGATTTTTTTTTTTTTTTTACTAGGATCGAGCACATCGTATTGGTCAGAGGAAGCCAGTACGTGTATTCCGTCTTATCACTGATAACACTGTGGAAGAAAGGATTGTAGAAAGAGCTGAAATAAAACTGAGACTTGACTCAATTGTTATACAACAAGGTATTTATACATATAAACTTAATTAGATGGTTTTTACAGAAATGAATGTAGTGTTCTTCAAAGGAGGTTACTTATGCAAATTTAGTGAGAAGAAATGATCCCTTTTGAAAAAATGTAAATTCTTTAAACCTTCCTAGCTGAAACCAGGAAACAGAAATGTCCATTTTTCCCTCAATTCTGAAAGAGTAAACATGTTGGATAGTTGTGCATCACCAGTGCATAGTTGAACGACAATAGTATTTATTTTGCAGTTACATGCAATACAAAATCTTGGATTAGATCTTCAATCTAGTGAGGGTGGGGCAAGTGGTAGTTAAAAAGGACTTTACTGGGACAACGGACAGAATTTGAAATGTCAGTTATGAATCGGATAATAATTTTTTAAATCAAAGTTAAATTTGATAACGGTACTTTGTTTATATAAGAAAATACCCTTGTTTTTAGGAAAGATCCACTTAAATATTCAGGAGTAAAAGGATGTGATATGTCTAACTTTTTCTCAAAAGAGTAAAGAGGCCCTGGGTGCTACAGGTACAGTTATCTTGCTGGGCTGCCAACCAAAAACAGGTTTGATGGTTGAGTCTGTTGAGAGGCTCCATGGAAGAAAGTCTTGGTGATCAGCTTCCAAAATAGCAGCTGAAAACCCTGGGGAACACAGTTCTGTCTGACACACATGGGGTCACCATGTCAGAATCCACTTGGTGGCAGATGGTTTTGAGGATAAAAAATGAGGGAGAAGGACAGAGAAAATGATAGAGCAAAAGAGACAAAGTGTAAACAGTGGGTGGGGAGTTCCTTGCTTCATTCTTTCAACTTTTTCTGTGAATTTAAAATTCTATCAAAATAAAACATTACCTCCCCCCAATAATATATCTTTTGAAGTACCTGGTAATTAGCAGATAAAATGTCTAGTTTCAAAATTTTTAAAGTACTTATTAGAGGGTACCTTTTCATACAGACAAGGTTGATCTTAAAAGTGCTTCTGCCCTTTTTGGTTTTAAAGGAATTGTTGAGAAGGAAATGAATATGAAAATATAAAGTGTGGTAGAAAAACACCCTGCAGGCTTGCTTATTGAAAAAATAACTTTAAAGCTTACTACTTTTCTGTTCTCTAAAGCTTTCCTATGGTTAAATGGGGTTGTTGTTGTTGTTGTGTGCCATCGAGTCGGACCTGACTCATAGCGACCCCTCCTTGGGTTTCCGAGGCAGTATCACTACGGAAGTAGATTGCCCCATCTTCCTTCCGAGGAGTGGCTGGTGGGTTTGAACCGTCAGCCTTCTGGTTAGCAGTCAAGTGCCTCAGCCACTATGCTACCAGAGCTCCCTAAATGGGGTGGTATCTGATTACAACTATTATGCTATAGTTTCTTCAGAATATAATTTAATATAACCCACTGCCATCAAGTCAGAGCTGACTCATAGCCATCCCTCCTTGGGTTTCTGAGGTGATAATCTCTATGGAAGTAGATTGCCCAGCCTTCCTTCTGAGGAGTGGCTGGTGGATTTGAACCGCCAGCCTTCTGGTTAGCAATCAAATGCTTTAGGCACTACACCACCAAAGCACCTATAATTGAATATATGTGATTTAAAATTTTTTATTATTAGGGAGACTCATTGACCAACAATCTAACAAACTGGCAAAAGAGGAAATGTTACAAATGATACGTCATGGAGCCACCCACGTTTTTGCTTCTAAAGAAAGTGAGCTGACAGATGAAGACATTACAACTATCCTTGAAAGAGGGGAAAAGAAGGTTAGTTAACATGGCATTTAATTTCTATGATGAATTTCTTTAAAATAACACACTTCAGCATACTTATTCTAGTATTGTACTGAACTACACATTTCAAGTGACTCATGTTCTCTCTAAAAATTTGTAGATTTATTTTTGAGGGTGTTTTAGATTTTTGGTTTAATTTTTAGCGAGAAAGACTAGAATCCGCAATTTAAAATTTAGTAACCTTGTACTTCATGCTTATTGAAAATATTATTAGTATTTACTGTACTTAAAAGCCAAGTCTTGGTATTTAATAAGATGCATCAGGACTGCTTCTTCATGATGTGTTTTTTGTACTGGATTAGAAATTGTCTACTGATATACATTGTGTTACCTAAAAAATCTTTTTTAACATTTCATGAAATATCAAAGCATTATTTGTCCAAGTATAATAAACTCTTTCAGAATATGTGGGATTTTGTGTTGAATTTATCTTTCTCAAAAATTATTAAGGATAATTTCAAGCACAGGCAAAATTAGTTCCCAAAAGAGTTCCCATGTAGTCATTACCCAGTTCAAACAGCCATCAACCAATCCTGTCCCATCCACATCCCCAATTCATTTTTCCTTTCTGGATTGTTTTGAAGCAAATGTCGCACATAACATTATATCACTAAATATTTCCCTATAAAACAAACGAAATGTATCTTTAAAATAAGGACTCCTTTTTAAAAAAACAAAACATAATCGTCACAGCATTGTCACCCCTGAAATAACCCAATGATTCTTTAATAACATTCAATAATCAGGATCAAAACAAAGCCTATATATTGCAATTGGTTGATACGTAATCTGAATCTCTTAATCTGTAGCTTCCCCCTCTATGTATTCTACCTCTTGTAATCTATTTGGTGAAGACACAGGGTTGTTTGCCTGTAGAGTTGCCCATGGCCTGGATTTTGCTGATTCCATCCCCATAGTATGTTTTAACATGAACATTTATTCACTACATTTCCATAAATTGCTTGAATTTTACTTTTCAGAAGGTTTTTGTTTCTGAGGTCATACCCTGAATTTTGAGCAATCTTGTGTTAGAATGTTTTGTATCAGTAAGCAAAATGTATTTGCCTTTATTTTACCATTAGATATTTAATCCTGTTAATACTATGCAGTAGAAATTAAGGTATGATGACATCTTTAATGCTGAGAAGATTTTAAAGAAAGCCTAGGTGAGAATACTTGAGAAGAAGCATTTCAAATACTTGGTGTAAGTTAAACTTACATTCGAGTTTATTATTAGCATTGTTTTCTTACCTTGTGAATTAACAAACTGAATATTTCTGGTCAAAACTGGATTCTTTAAAAAGGTAAGAGAATTAAACAAATTGTTATAAATTGCTCAGTGATAGTATCTAATTTCACTGCATTCAACTCTAGACTGCAGAGATGAATGAACGCTTGCAGAAAATGGGAGAGTCTTCTCTAAGAAGTTTTAGAATGGACACTGAACAAAGTTTGTATAAATTTGAAGGAGAAGATTATAGAGAAAAACAGAAGGTAACTTTTAATCCTCAACCATTAGACTCAAATGAGTATAGCATTTATAAAGTCACACTGGTACTTAACTATTACAATATTCTACTATGTATAATGAAATCTGATGTCAGTCAAAAAATCTCATGCTATCTTTAATACATTTTGCTGGTTTATTGTTATTGTTACCATCAACATTATAATTTTTGCTGCTGCTGCTACTAATCTTGTTATTCAAAAGCAGTATAGAATTATGGCGGAGTTCCTGGAACTTGGAATTGAAATCCCAACTCTTGTCACTACGTGACCTGGGTAACTGGGTTTTCTGACCTATCAAATGGAGATTATAATCATTGGCGTTCATAGCAGTTGGAGATCACAGAGTTGTTTTTAGAATTAACTGAGTTAATTGCTCGAAGTAATGAGAAAATGCTTGGGACTTAGTATTAAGTTAATACTTGATATTACATTATTGTTAGTAACATATAGTTAACTTAAATGCCAGAAGGACTTTGTTACAGGCCCTTAGTGTGTACAGAAGTATTTCGCCAGTTTGCCTCCATGGTGTATTTTAACATGTTCATTTATTCATGCATGCATAACAAAGGTCCACTGAAGAAATGAAGATTTCATTAATTTTTCTTACACAAACAGAAATTAAGGCTGTCATTTTAAACACTTTTAATTTTGAAATGATTTTAGACTTAGAGAAAGTTTGCAGATATAGTACAAAATTCATCTATACCTTTCCCTCTGCTTTCTTTAATGGTAACAACCTATGGAATTGTAGCACAATGATCAAATCCAGGGACTTAACACCAGTTTCAGGGGACCCAGTGCAGGATCTGCCACATTGCATTTTTGCTGTTCTGTCTCCTTAGTCTTTTCCAGTCAGTGACAGTTCCTCATTCTTGCCTTGCTTTTCACAGCCTTGACACTTGAAGAGTACTGTTTGGTTATTTTGTAGACTATCTCTCTATTTAGGTTTGTCTGATGTTTTCTTGTGGTCTGATTGAGAGTATGTTCTTCTTTTCTTGCAAAAATACCACAGAAGGGATGTTATATCGTTCTCGGTACATCATATCAGGGTATTTATGATGTCAACATGTCTTATTACTGGCAACGTTAACCTCACTCACTTGGTTGAGGTAGTATTTGGTGGGTTTCTCCATTGCAAAGGTACCATTTACCCTTTTGTAATTGATAAATGTGGAGGAAATATTCCTCAAACTTTACCCAGTGATGTCAGCACCTATTGGTGGAGCTTGCCTGCAGTGGTTGGGATGGTCTTTGCCTAATGACAATTTTGAATTTCCCTCATCCAACTATATTGATTAATTTGAATTTTTCTGTGAGAGCCGTTGTTACTCTCCCATTTATATATTTATTCTTTTCACTTACTTACTTAAATTAGTATGCCCTCATGGATATTTATTTTTCTTTTGACTTATAACCCAAGTCTGTCATTATTTATTTTGTTTTTCATTTGTTCCTTAAAGCTGTTCTTACTATTTTGTTTTTGTTTTTTGAGCTGGCCCAAATGAATTTTATTAAAATTTTAAAAAGCTAATTCTTAGGTATTGATTTTCCTGAAAATGAAAGGTGAGCCATTTGCAACTAGCCTGCTGAGACTGCTCTGTTGCTTCTGATGGTTTTTAGTTTAGCATGATGGTTCAATCTATAACCTTGATCCAGACTGTTTACATTTTATCCTGATGAAGTAGAGGTGATGGGCCTACATGCAGTGTGGAAATTCTCTTCCTAATATGCTTTTTAGATCTCATTATGTTATAACACTTTTATTCTATAATGATTCTAAAGGGCTTATTGGTACTGGGAGTGTTTTATAAAGTAGGAAAATAATAAACAGTGAAGAGTCTAAGTATCAGCGGAGCCATTTCTGTAGGCTCCAGAACCTTGTATTGCCAGTTTTGTTTGCTCACTGTTAAATTGTATTTTCTGCATTCTTAGAGGAAAATTCAACTTAGTAATTAGAATGACTTGCATTTTTATAATTGAATATTTATCAGTAATTATTCTCTGCAAAATAAGATTCTTTCCTGAGTATTCTGAGTGGAGATCATACTTTATTTCTGTCTTTTCATCTTTTTAGATAGGGTATCAATATAGGTTCAGACTATCCTTTGAAGAGAAATGATAATCTGAGAGAATATTGTTTGCATATAAGTCACGGATATAACTATACAATTAGGTAGATTTTCATATATGATTTGTTGTACCAGTTTCATTATTTTACAGCCATACCTGGTAGATACAGTCATCGTGGCCAGTGTTGATCTCAAATAATTTAAGTTTGTATTAATATTTGTTGTTGTTGTTATGTGCCATCGAGTCGGACCCGACTCATAGCAACCCCTCCTTGGGTTTCCAAGGCAGTATCACTACGGAAGTAGACTGCCCCATCTTCCTTCCGAGGAGTGGCTGGTGGGTTTGAACTGCCAGCCTTCTGGTAAGCAGTCAAGTGCTTCAGGCACTACGCTACCAGAGCTCCTTGTATTAATATACTGTTTTCTAAAACAAACTAAGTCAGTATGATTTATTCTGTTTTTGAAATTTAGAAATTGGCCTTTAACGTTTAATTCAAATTTAAAAACCTAGACCTTCAATCAAGTATATATTAAATAGCTAAATACAGTATTTTTAGAAAATTAATTTAAACTATGATACTTTATAGACAGATAAAACATTGGTTATTTATTACACACTTTTCCATTACTCACCTCTCACATTAATCCATTTGGAAAAAGAAAAGTAAAAACTGTTTCACTGCTCTGGGTGTTTCTCATTTTACTTAAGCACTATGTTATATAGTATTCATATCTCATAGACTCTTAGAAGACACTGTAAAGGTCATTTACTCTAACCTGTCTTGTAGTTAAATCCCATCAGTAGCATTTAGGATAATTTAATCTTACAGATCATCAAAGACCTATATTCTTTTTTATATGATTTTGTTGTTGTGTGCTGTCAAGTCAATTCTGACTCATAAAAACCCTACAGGACAGAGTCGAACTGCTCCAAAGGATTTCTAAGGCTATAATCTTTACAGAACCAGAAAATATAAAACTTACTTGACTTATGAGCGCCTTGAGGGAGGGGTTATTTTATTCATGATTGTATCCCTGATGCTGATATGCACTTATTACATTTATTAAGTTATATTGAATAGCAGTCTCCTTTCCTGTAACTCTTTTTTAAAACAATTTTTTATTGTGATTTGGGTGAAAGTTTACAGAACAAATTCATTTTCCATACAACAGTTCACATGCACTTTGTCTCATGACCCTGCCTACAATTTCGCACAGTGCAACAGCTCTCTTCCCACTTCCTCCTCATAATTACCTCTTCCCTGTGCCGTTCCTCCCATGTATTCTTGCCCCCTCAGCTGTCTCCCTGTGCATATACAGCCCTTCTATTTTCCCATGATTGATCTCTCCAAGGAGTGTATTTACCTAATGTAAATGTTCTGCTTATATGCCTGTCTTTCGTTTGGCTGGAAGTTACAGGAGTGGGTTCAACTCTCGACCTGAAGGGCAGCTAGGGGCCATAATCTCAGGGGTTCCACCAGGATCTACCAGACCAGCAAACCTGGTCTCTTTTTATTAGGGTTTTGAGTTTTATACCACATTGTTCTCCCAGTCTATCTGGGATCTCCACACAGATCCCCCTCCGAGTGGTTGACTGTGGTAGCCCAGCACCATCTAGTTCTTTCGGTCTCATAATTGTATAGGCTGAGGACTGCATGGTGTACTAGTAGCTTGGACTAATAGTTCCCATGAATCTTTGGTTTTCTTCATTCTTCTTTGCTCTGGATGAGGAGAGACCCATCGTTGCATCTAGATGGCTGCTTGCAAACCAGAGTAGGGTGTGGACAGTGTTTTTGTGTGGTATGTTATGCCAGTTGAGCTTGATGTCCCCTGGGACCATACTCCCAAGCCCACACTTTCCTGTAACTCTGCACACTGGTTTTAATCTTCCAGATCTACAAAGATCTCTGTTGTTTTTTATATAATTATGTTGTTGTTGTGTGCTGTCGAGTTGATTCTGACTCACAGAAGCCCTATAGGACAGAGTCGAACTGCCCCCTAGGGTTTCTGAGGCTGTTATCTTTACAGAAGCAGGTTGCCACATCTTTCTCCCATGGAGCAACTGGTGACTTTGAACCTCTGACCTTTTGGTTAGTGGCTGAGTGCTTAACCATCACACCACCAGGGATCCTTTTTCCATACGATAGCCTTTCACATATGGAAATGCCACCATTGTATCTCAAGTCTTTTCTTCTAGGCACTGTGAGAGTTGGTAGATCTCTATTTTAATCATCATCAACAACAACATAAAATACGATGCCAACGTTGATCTTATCAACTCTTACATAAGATCAAATGGAGTTGGAACATTAATGATAAAATGCTCTGGGAACTCTGTTACATACATAGTTGAGTGGCTGAAATGTGAAAAATTGAGATAATTTTTTATAATTCACATAGCTGTTGTCATCTCCCCCCCACACCCATCCACTGACCTATCCATCCTACACATATTTCTATAAATATTTTATATAACGGCACTAGGCAAGGCACTGTGGAATCAAGAAAATCCCCTGAACTAGAAACCATTCCTATAGCCTCCAGAATTTTGTAGTGCCAGTTGTGCTTGCTCACTGTTAAATTGTATTTTCTAGCTGATATTGGGGTAAAATTTTATAATGCTGTCAAATTGTTGTTCGTACAGCTTTGGGTGTTTAATAATAGCTTATATTTAACTCTTGGCAGTTTACCTAACGCTTTCACACATATGAGCACATTCAATCCTCAAGATAGGTGTTATTCCCATTTTATAAATGGAGTAATTTCCCCAAAGTTAAACAGCTAGTCAGGTGGCAGAACCAGGATTCAAACCTAGAGCTCTCTGATTGCACTGACTTCCTACTCTCCCAAAATAGGTAATTTACTTCTGTCAGGTTGATAGTCTTCACTCACCTCTTTGACCTATTTTCTAATTCACATAACTCCCACAGTTAACCAGAATCCTTTCTTCTGTGTTACCTAACATTTGTTTGTTTAACTTGGTGTAAAATACTAACCAAATTGTGCAAATTGTTTTCAGTTACTAAGGAAGAACTAATTTTTAAACCTATTTCCAAAAAAAAGAAAGAAAACCATCTTTGTACCTAAACTTTGGTATACAGTATAAGGCTTTGGAACTTTGGCGATATAAATGTCATGTATAAAGCAGGTTTTGATTCTTTCCAGTGGCTTTGGTCTTCTCACATTTCTGAAACATTGATGTGCTTTGTGTTTCTAAAACCACTTGGAGTAATTGAACCCTTTGTTCTTGTTTGTGTGTGTAGCTTGGTTTGGTGGAATGGATTGAACCTCCTAAACGAGAACGCAAGGCAAACTATGCAGTGGATGCCTACTTTAGAGAGGCTTTACGAGTCAGTGAGCCCAGAGTCCCGAAGGTAAAACAGTGTGAGGCCAGTGTTCTGTTCTACCATGGAATTCTCTTGTAACATGGTCTGTGATTCAGATTGATATACATCATTGCCAAAACATAGTCCCTAAAATATGACAGCAATCCAGAAAAGAACTTCATATGGCACAGCCATACACATGGATTTCATTGTATTTATTTCTCCATATATGTAGTAAATAATATAAATATGTTCACTTCATGCACTGAAAACAAATATATATATATAGATATATATATATACTGCATTTTGTCCCCACAGGCCCCACGACCTCCAAAACAACCAAATGTTCAGGATTTTCAATTTTTCCCACCAAGTTTATTTGAGCTCCTGGAGAAAGAAATTCTGTATTATCGGAAGACAATAGGTTATAAGGTAATTAAAAAACTGTTTAGATTAGTATTATTAATCTTTTAAGCTAGACTAGAAGGTGGTCCATTCTAGAGTAAATATAAGAGTATAAGAGTAAATCAAAATAGTGGTGTTTCTAAAACCAAACAGGTTTAACTAGAAGTAAAGCATTAAACTACTGAGTCACCAATAGGATATCACTAAATGGATAAATATGGAATTATCTAGTACTTCAAAATAATCATAACAACATACATAACTTTAATAATACTATTGCTTGAATGGTCAAGTGTATGGAGAAAGAAAAATTGGTATGTGCTTAGTTAGAAATGAATTATGACGTATGATAGGAAATTATTGACCATTTTAACCAAGAAATAGTATTTTTGTGTTTGTTGCTGATAGGTTGATGGGAGCCCTGTTGGTGGATAGTAGATTGTGATCACTTAGGTGTTAAAAATAATGGTAAACATGATAATTAATTATATAATCTTTTCATGATCTTTTGGAATTCAAACTTCTTCTTTCTATAAGATCACTAGGGGTCCCATTTGTTTAGTGTGAAATTTAATATTTATCACACTCAATCTATCACGTGGATGTATTACACATACTAGATTATTTGTATATGTTGAAATTATCTTCCTAGTGAATGGAGAGAAATGACCATTGGTATAATAAGCTGTAGTATTAGCAAAACTATAAAAATATTAATACTTGTGATTTTATGACGTTTTCTAGTTTATGAATTGGAAGCTGTGTCTTTAAAATTTCTTTTGTGAACCTTTGTCATGGTTGAAACTATGTCTGATGACTTGCCATTTTTGTTCACTAGCTGTAATGTGCCTAGAAAGGCTCCATGTATATGAGATACATATGTAATTAGTTCGTGTGTATTTTGGAACTGGAGGGATTCTCTTAGAGTGTTTCTACTGCTTGACCAGAGTGGGAGCACTGCTGTTTGAAACAGAGCACAAAGCCTTGCATAAGTAAGAGCAAGAAATTTAAGGTGAATGTAAGTGGTTAATTATAATCTAGTTAGGGAACTGTGATTAGATTTTAATGTATTTAAACCAACAGGGCTGGATAAAATTCCTTCTTAGGAAGTTATAGAAGAGTAATGTAACCATGGTTCATCATTTAGACCAGGCATGAAACCAGTTTCAAAGAAAGTGAAAACAGTAATATACCACAAGAAACAGGTATGTTATAGGTTCAAACTGCAAAATAAAAATAGTGAAATTAATAATAAAGTAGTTAATAAGATTTCATGAGGTAAAAAATATATATTATCTCATTAATGTTTATAATAATTCTAGGTTTAGAACATTATTTCCTGTTACTTTTGATTGTTTTAGTGAGATTTGAAAGAATTAATTGAAATGTTAGACCTTAAATAGTAATAAACCAAACATTTGTGTAAAACGCTTTATAATTTGTGAAATGCTTTCATAATACTCTGATTCCTCATAACCGTGTAACGTAGATACTACTATCACCTCTTTATAATAGGTGAGGAAGCTGAAGTTCAGAGAGGTTCGATGACATGTTCAAGGCCACGTCGCTAACAAGGTTGCCATGGGTGCCAATCTTGAACCAAGGTTCTCAGTATTCAAGTGTTACGTTCTTTCCACTCATATTCTGGACTATTTCTGTGTGTGATGAACCCTGCCTTTTTTATGTAGTCCTAAATAAGTACTGTTTGCAGTGGTGTGTGACATGCCATTTAGGAGGTGGACCAAATGGTAGTCAAATAGCAGCAATAAAAAAATCACCTCTGATGACTTCGCTGTCATTGCTCCCTTGCTGGAGATACTGAGATTTTGTCCCTGTGATAATTACAGTGCCTTCCACATCCTGGCCACAGCTCTGGTTTTAATGTACACAGTGCCTTTCATTATAGGCAGTTTGTAGTTGGAGCTGAGATCTACAATGACTGGTTGGATAGTGGCCAAGTGGAAGGAGCTGGAGAAAGAGAAGAAACCTCAGAAGAGGGAGAAATAAAGGAACAGCTGTGTTGAGGGTGATAGGAATGAAAAGGGAGAAAGCAGCAGATCTGAGAAGAGAAGGGAAGAGATGAATTTTTTTTTGGGGGGGGGGCAGGGAATGGCATGCTGCTCTTGGTATTACGCTGGGCTGGTTTCTCTTCCTTGCTTCCTGAGAAAGGAGGGACAGGAGAAGGGGAATGAAAGAAAGGCCATTTTTTCCCTTGATACTTATTTACGGAGCACTCCTCTGTGCCAAGCATTAGAGAGATAGCAGTGAATAAGACAGACAAGGTCCCTTCCCTTGTGGAACTTACATTCTGATACAGGAGACAGACATTAAACAGATATCACAGTATATTATGCCGTTATTGGTGAGGGTAAGTGCTTACAAAGGATGCTCTGAGGGAGTGTAATATGGGTGTCTAATGTGGACTGGGAAGTCATAGTTAGCTGTCATTTAAGTGGAAGTCACAGAGGTGAGTAGGAATCAGGCCAAGTGAAGTATGGGAGAGAAAAGCCCAGGCAGAAGGAACAACATGTACACAGGTCTTGAGGAAGGAAAAAGGATGCCCCTTAGGGAACAAAAAGAAGGCTAGTGATACAGGAGACGAGTGGCTTGAGATGAGGCTACTGAATGGGTAGAGTCAGATCATGGAGAGTCTTTATAACAAACAAAACAAACCCGTTGCTGTCGAGTTGATCCTGACTCCTGGCAACCCTGTATGTTACAGGGTAGCACTAACTGCTCCCTAGGGTTTTCTTGGTTGTAATCTTTACCAAAGCAGATCACCAGGTCATTCTTCCATGGTGCCACCAATCTTTCAGTTAGATGCAAACCATTTGCACCACCCAGAGACCTTAGGGCCTTTCTAGTCACATTAACGAGGTCGAAGTTTATCTTTAGAGCAAAGGAAACACACTGGTGTCCTTTTAAGGCAAGGGGATGGATGGGTGGTGAAATGATAATAATAGCAGCTATTTACTTCTTACTTGCCAAGTTCTTACAAATATATTGACTCATTATCCTAACAGTCCTAGAGTCACAGACATCCTGTTTTACAGACGACACTGAGGCACAGAGTGTTTGCATGATTCACCTTGAGCCATTTGCTCAAGGTCATACAACTTAGCAGAGTATGATCAGATTTACATTCACTCTGGCTGCTGTGCAGGGAATGGAAGACGTTTGACCAGGGAAATGAATCACGATGCTGTTGAAATATCAGCGAGAGAAGATAGTGGAGGCTTGACTGTGGTGGTGATGGTGGTGGAAGGAGAACCGATCCCGTACACCTCTGCTCCTAGCCTTGTCCTCTTTTCGGCTCCATCCTGGATTGACTCTGTATTGTCTTAAAACTTGCCTTGATTCTCCCTATGCATATTTATCTGCGGATTTACAAGACAAAAAAGAACATGTTCTGTTTATTGGTTCTTTCTGTACCTTGTCTCTTTTCATTCTTTGTCAGGAACTACAGACCTGAGCTAAGGTGGGTTCTTTAACTGGGTGGGTTTTTGAGTCTAGAGTACAGACAGAGCAACATGGCATGTTAATTAGCTGCAAAGCTTGCTTCCAGGGATGATGTGGCTCTTCTCAAAGGATATCGAGCATTGTTTTTTTTTTTTTTTTTTTTAAAAAAAAAAACCTTTTGATCAACCTGCTTCTGTAGTGATACTGCCTCAGAAACCCAAGGAGGGGTCGCTGTGAGTCGGGGCTGACTAAGCGGCACATAATAACAACAACCTGCTGAAAACTCACCAGACCCATATAATGAATGGAGCAATATTTATTCTCAGGTCAACAAACCTGCTGTGATGGAGTTACCTGTATTCTTTATACCTAGTCAGGTTCTCAAGAGACTCCTTTCCCCCTTTCTGTCTAAATGATTGATAGTCAAGGGGAGCAAGGTGTTGTCTGTACCTGAGGGCACTGTAGAACATGGGAACATTTTATTTGAGTCTTTATGGTCTTATCCTGTAAATGATTTGGAGTGGGGGCTACTGTGAGGCTCAACAGTTTTGAAGCAGTTAAAAAAACTAACTGCCGTTGAGTTGGATCCGACTCATAGCAACCCCTTCTTGGGTTTCCGAGGCAGTATCACTACGGAGGTAGATTGTCCAACCTTCCTTCAGAGGAGTGGCTGGTAGGTTTGAACTGCCAGCCTTCTGGTTAGCTGTCAAATGCCTTAGGCACTATGCCACCAAAGAGCATTTTTCTTGAAGGCCTGCATATTTGTCTTTTTATTTTCAATTTTGTTCTCTTCCCCCACCCCACCCCCCATATTCAGCACAAGGACACGGTGGTATTTACTGATAATAAAATCTGGAATTACAGTGTTTTGTTTTATTTGAGGATGAGGGAAGTACTTGTTTTGCCCTAACCACTTGGTAGATAGCCCGGGTGCATTATCTGCCACTTCTTCCCACTAGCTAAACCTTTGACTGTGTTGGAATTTAAGGCATAGTCAGAAGCTTCCTTGCTCTTGTGACTTCAGCGAGTTGCTATTTAATACATTTAATGAGTTCTTCACTAAAATCTTTATACTGGAAGAGGGTAACTTAATTGAAACTTCAGTTACAGAATTGAAAAAAGAAACCAAAAAACTCAGAACACCTAACAGTTCTATTGAATTTAAGACAAAGTGAGAGTTTTGCCATATTCAAAGCTGAAGAGAGCCGTAGAACATTCTGACATTTTTTTCCCCATTAATAGATTCCTTGGGGACAGATATGAACGTTGACAAATGGAAGAAGTTCCATGATCTTTGTGTTTTGGTACTGTATTATTGTAGGCCACCTATTTTAAAGTGGTGGACCTACAATAAGGGGAGCTGATTGCAAGGTACTACTTTCATTTTGCATGCTGTCACATTTAATTCAGTATTCCATATTTCTATGAAACGCTTGGTAAAACTCCATCTAAGAAACAAGACTGAAAAAGTTTCTTACTTTTCTGAATCACATATTGTATTGCTTAGGGTCTGCCCAGAAATCCAAATAATAATAATAGAGAAGTTTCCTTTTTGAAAGCTAGCTGTTTGTGTATTGTGGCTTTATTAAATGTTTCTGAGGACCATACTAAGACATATGGTAGGAGTACCTGGGATATTGTCTAGACAGCTGTTGAGAATTATGCTTTATAATTTGTCTACCTGATCCTTATGTAGTACTTTTAACTCACTATTTGAAGCTTAATGCTGATGAGAGAACATCAGGAGGTAAAAACTGCTGATTACCTTTTTAAAATGGTAAGTAGTGAAGAGGGCTTTTTTGTGTGTGCAGGAGGGAACAGAGGAATTCTGAATCTCAATCTAAGAATGTTGGCAGCTATGTATTTGAGTCATTTCTAGAATTAAAATAGTAAATGTAAGATTGATGAAGTCATTTTAAAGTTTTGCTGTGTTAGTAATATGACCGGGGGCTGTAGAAGAGAGTTTGCAGTGGATCCTAAAATCTAGTAGTATTGTGTAATAATGAGATTTTGTTTTCTGCTTTTGGGCTGTGGTGAATAACAGTGCTGTGAACATTCATGAAAAGTCTTCACATAGATATATTTTCATTTCCTTGGGTGAATAACTAGGGATAGGAATTGCTGGCATGCTTGCCATTTTAAAATTGAATTTATCTATTGAAAAAAATTACTTTTAATCATGCTTATCAGGGGCTTGCATTTTTAGTTTGTACCTTCTTTTCCATTTTCATTTGCCACCCTTCTAGGCCATTTCTAAATGATGAAAGTTTAGCTGGTTCTCTTGCCTCTAGTCACTTTCTGACTTCATTCCGTACTGCGCAAGACTTACAGATGAAAACACGGCCTATTGATAGCTTGTTCTCTTGTTAAAAAATCCAAAGTGGCTTGCTGTTGCCTTCTGTGTAGTTTCACGGCCCCTCTACATCTGTCTCCACCTGACGTTACCTCTTCTCAGTTTAAACTCTGTCTGCGCCTTCTTGTACCCATCTGTCTGCCTTCATGGTTTTGCTCATCTTGCTTCAGCATGGAATACCCTTCCCTTCCTCTCCATCTTGCCAAAATTCTTAGAGTTCTTAAGGTGTAGCTCAAACTTCCACATCAAGGACCCATATACTTCTCTTATATTCCTGTCAGTACCTATCATAGTGCTACAAACAGATTGGACATTTAGTCAATACTTTTAAAATTGCTGGTATTGATGATTACAAATGAGTCTGTGTTTTCAGTATATCCTTTTATTGCCCAGTTAGTAGGTTTTATATTTGAAGAACTTGGAGATATGATAGTTCTCAAAAATACTTATTTTTTTAAGTTACAGTGATATAGTTCCCAACTCTATGAAATCTGTATAACAATTACAAAAAAAACATACTATGATACCTTGTTGTAAAATCATGACTATCCTGAGAGAATGAGTAACTTATGATAGGCGTGCATAAGTAGTGGAAGGGCCTACTGCCCACTCTTTTCTTTTCATGCCTAATGGAATGCTTGAAAATATACTGGCCACGTTATGTACCTGTCCTCTTAAATGTGCTGCACTGTAGTTGGGGATGCACATGGGGATGAGAAGAGGGTTTGGGGACAGTGGCTTAGTTTGTCATTCAACAAAAGGAATGCTGCTCCGTACTGCTGGACTGTGCTGGTTGTATGTTCACGGTGATACGCTGAGGCCCCTCAGGCTGCAGTTTTGAGATAAAGGTGACCTCTTGCTTCCTTGGAGAGCTGAGCTTCTGTTCTCAGTCTTTTGAATTAGAGTTCTTTTCTCCATTGGTCGTGTATTTGCAACTTTGTACTCAAAACAGCGTTTGTAATTTCTGTTGGGGACTGCTGGTCCCATTACAGCTATTGTGTTCTCTGCTACTCTCTTGCCTCTTGAATTCTCCCTATATATTCTCCGTTTCCTTATTAATATTACTATTATTATGTGGCTTCTTCATTATCCTGTCACTTCTTCCTGACTTTGCAGTTTTCATATGAAGATGTTTCTTTACATATGTCAGCAAGCAATAAAAGCACTCCTTTCTTTTCGCATGTCAAACTGGTTGGAGATTTGGATGTAATCTTTAGGTGCATTGCCACTGCTCTTCCCTCGTCTATATTGCTGGGTGGATGATGGATGTGTTTTTTTATTTTTTTTTTTAAACTGCCAAACTTCCTGCTTGTTTATGCTGGGCTTAAAATTTTATGTATAATGTTGGTGTTTGAGGATAATGGTATTAATCACATATTACTATTACAATATTGTAGGGATATACGTTGTTCCAAGGAGCTCTGGTGGCACAGTAGTTAAAGCATTTGGCTGCTAACCAATAGGTCGGCAGTTCAAACCCACCAGCTACTCTGGGAAAGAAAGATGAGGGAGTCTAGTAACATAAAGATTTACAGCCTTGGAAACCCCATGGGGCAGTTTTACTCTGTCCTGTAGGGTTGCTATGAGTCAGAATCAACAAGATGGCAGTAGGTTTGGTTTTTGAATACTTTGTTCCATAGTATAATCAAATCTAGGCTACATGGCATTTACTAATGAAGTTTAATTCTATAATACTATATGGAACATCTAAGAATGGGTTTGCCCATATGATCCAGCAATCCCGCTACTAGGTATATGTCCTAGAGAAATAAGAGCTGTGACACCCACAAAATATGCACACCCATGTTCATCACAGCACTATTCACAACATCAAAAAGATAGAAACAGTCTAAATACCCATGAACGGAGGAATGGCTCAGCAAACTATGGTACATATGCACAATGGAATACTATGCAACATTAAAGAATAAAGATGAATCTGTGAAACATCTCATAACGTGGATGAACTTAGAGCCCACTATGCTGAGTGCAATTAGTTGATCACAAAGGGACAAATATTGTATGAGACTACCATTTTAAAAAGTCAAGAAAAGAGTTTCACAGAAAAATAAATATTCTTTGATGGTTACCAGAGGTGTAGGGAAGGGAGGGTAAACCACTAACTGGAGGGAAGACATACTAATGTGGGTGAAGGGAGGGAAAAAAAGCAATGTACATGACTATCCAGTTTCAACCTTTTACTAGAACTGGTCAAATGTTCACTATAATTTGACTGCAATGATTAGTATACATAATGTTACTCAGAGGAAAGAAAAAGCAATTACAAGCTCAGAGACATTGGATACCTTCGATAGTGCTCTCTAGTAGATTGGAATAAAGCAGCTACAACATTTACATACATGTTTTTTTGTGAACATAAATATTGCTTTCTTGGTTAATTACCTAGGAGTGGGATCACTGGGTTATAGAAGAAGAAGAAAAAAAAAAAGAATCGGTTTGATTTTGATGTTGTGGTAGCAGAAATGTGGAGAAGACCATGTGTCCTTCTGATCTGATTTTATATTTATGGTTGGAATAACTCTGAGGATTGATATGTATATATACACTCTTAACAATTAAATTTTCTCAGTAATTTATTCATAACTTGTCTGTTGATTTATAGGTCCCAAAGAATCCTGATATCCCAAATCCAGCTCTGGCTCAAAGAGAGGAACAGAAAAAGATAGATGAGGCTGAACCTCTTACAGCAGAAGAGACTGATGAAAAGGAAAAACTTCTCACACAAGTAAATTATTTTAACTGGCTGAAGTAATTCTAGTTAACCAGTAGAAAAGAGAAAATATAGATGACCTTTAACCTTTAAACATTTTCTTATGGTGGTAAAAATACACACACACACACACACACACTTATACACCACTTGTCTGTCAGTTTGTTGTACTGTGGTGGCTTGCATGTTGCTGTGAGGCTGGAGGCTATGCCACTGGCGTTTCAAATACCAGCCGGGTCACCCATGGTGGACACGTTTCAGCAGAGCTTCCAGACTAGGACACACTTGGAAGAAGGAAGAGGCCATCCATTTATCAAAGAATTGGCCAGTGAAGATAGCAGTGAAACATTGTCTGATAAATTACTGGAATAGCCCTGAAACACTGTCTGATATAGTGCTGAAAGATGAGCCTCTCAGGTCAGAAGGCACTCAAAATATGATTGCCTCCTCCAAGAAGAGTCAACCTTAATGAGGTGGATGGAGTAAAGCTTTCGGGACCTTCATTTGCTGATGTGTCAGGACTCAAAATGAGATGATTCAGCTGCAAGCGTCCATTAATAA
>NW_006921840.1:2163203-2164510 GCF_000298275.1 Orycteropus afer afer | reverse complement strand
ACCAACCACCAAAGGCAAAGAAGAGGAAATTGAAGATTTTTACCAAGTTCTACGGTCTGAAATTGACCAAACCTGCAATCAGGATGTGTTAATTATCACTGGTGACTGGAATGCAAAAGTTGGAAACAAAGAATCACCAGTAGTTGGAAAATATGACCTTGATGATAGAAATGCAGCTAGAGATCATATGATAGAATTTTGTAAGACCAACGACTTACTCATTGCAAATACCTATTATCAACAACATAAACGGTAGCTATACATGTGGACTTCACCAGTTGGAACACACAATAATAGGATCAACTACATCTGTGGCAGAAACAAAGCCAGGAGCTGATTGTGGAACAGACCATCAACTGCGCATATGCAAGTTTAAGTTGAAGCTGAAGACAATTAAAACAACTCCACGGGAGCCAAAATCTGACCTTGATTATATCCAACCTGAATTTAGAGACCATCTGAAGAATAGATTTGATATATTGAACACCAGTGACCGAAAACCAGAAGAATTGTGGGATGACATCAAGGACATCATCCATGAAGAAAGCAAAGGGTCATTAAAAGACAGGAAAGGAAGAAAAGAGCAAAATGGATGTCAGAAGAGACTCTGAAACTTGCTCTTGAACAGACAGTAGCTAAAGCCGTGGAAGAAATGATAAAAGAGCTGAATAGAAGATTTCAAAGAGCGGCTTGAGAAGACAAAAGTCAGTTATAATGAAACATGCAAAGACCTGGAGGAAATACCCAGAGTCACTGTACCAAAAAGAATCGGTCGATGTTCATCCGTTTCAGGAGGTGGCATATGATCAAGAACCAATGGTATAGAAAGAAGAAGTTGAAGCTGCACTGAAAGAATTGGTGAAGAACAAGCCTCCAGGAATTGATAGAATACCCACTGAGATGTTTCAACAAATGGATGCTGCGCTGCAGGCACTTACTCATTTGTCAAGAAATTTGAAGACAGCTACCTGGCCAACCGACTGAAAGACATGCTTATTTGTACCCATTCCAAAGGTGATCCCACAGAATGTGGAAATTATCAAACAATATCATTAATATCACACACAAGTAAAATCTTGCTGAAGATAATTAAAAAATAGTTGCATCAGTATATTGATATGGAACTTCGAGAATTGTAAGCTGGATTCAGAAGAGGACATGGAATGAGGGTTATCATTGCTGATGTCAGATGGAAATTGGCTGAAAGCAAAGAACACCAGAAAAATGTTTACTTATGTTTTATTGACTATGCAAAAGCATTTGATTGTGTGGATCATAACAAATTGTGGATAACATTGAGAAGAATG
>NW_006921840.1:2155025-2162268 GCF_000298275.1 Orycteropus afer afer | reverse complement strand
TTGAACCGCCAGTCTTCTGGTTAGCAGTCAGATGCCTTAGGAGCTCCACCAGAGCTCCTGTGGACTGCCAGAAGAGCATACAAATCTGTCCTGGAAGAAGTACAGCCAGAATGCTCCTTAGAGGCAAGAACGGTCAGACTTCATCTCACGTACTCTGGTCATGTTGTCGGAATTGACCATTCCCTGGTGAAGGCATTCCCTGGAGAAGGATATCATGCTGGCAAAGTAGAGGGTCAGCAAAAAAGGAGAAGGCCCTTGACAAGATAGATTGAGACAGTGGCTGCAACGATGGGTTCAGGTATAGCAAGGATTGTGAGGCTAGTGCAGGACTGGGGAGTGGTTCGTTCTGTTGTACGTAGGGTGGCTATGAGTTGGAGCTGGCTCAATGGCACCTAACAACAACAGCAACGTGTGTGTGTGTGGGGTTGGCAAATGGTTTGTTTTATGTGTATATATAGAGGTATCTATATACATACCTGTGTATATACACATAAACCATTTGCTGGTTCAATAGTTTTTACAGGGATATTTCAGAGATTGTACTCACTTTTCATTATATAAGCCTAGTTTCTTGATTTGACACTCCAACAAAACCCACCTCTTTTGTAAACACATGCTTAGACCAAAACTCTATTCTTTATCCCTTTTGTGGAATAAGCCCTTTTGAAAATATTGGACAATATATATATGTAAAATATAAACATCAATTAATAGAACTAAAACCTAAATTTTACTTACTATGTCAGTCCATATTTGAATTTTGGTAGGCAATAGTTGGGAGCTCTGGTGGCATAGTGCCTAAGGCATTTGCCTGCTAACCAGAAGGCTGGCAGTACAAATGCACCAGCCACACTTGGGCAATCTACTTCCGTACAGATACCACTTTGGAAACCCAGAGAGGGGTCACTATGAGTCAGAACCGACTCGACGGCAGTGAGTTGGTGTTTTGGGTTTGGAGGCAAAAGTTACTAACATTCTTGGAAATCTAAAATTTAATTGCTTTTGTTAATGTATGTGAATTATCCTCTGAAATTGTAGTTTTACTGATCTTTTACTTGGTGCATAATTTTGTAATTCTCAAAATGTCTTTTCTCCTTTCATGGAAAAAACTTTAATACACCTATGAGGGATTTCTGAAACTTTCTAAGGTAATTAATTATAATTAAGGACTTCTGGTGGTGTAGTGCTTAAGGCGTTTCAAACCCACCAGCCACTCTGCGGGAGACAGTTGAGGAAGTCTGCTTTTGTAAAGATTTACAGTCTTGGAAGCCCTATGGGGCATGTCTACTCCTTTAGGGTCACTGTGAGTCAGAATCATCTCAGTGGCCGTGGGTTTGGGTTTGGAATCCACTCGATAGCAGTGGGTTTTGGTGTAATTTTAAGCTGTGGTTAGTTGCCATTGAGTCACTTCAGACTCATGTTGACCCCGTATGTTACAGAGTAGAACTGCTTCATGCGGTTTTTTTTAGCTGTAATCTTTATGGAAGAGATTGTCACGGCCTATCTTCTGTGGTGCTCCTGGTTTGGTTGAGCTGTTGATCTTTAAGTTAGCAGTCAAGCACAAACCATTTGTACCATGTAATGACCTATAATTAAAAACGTAATAGTTACTAAATAAAGAATGTTTCCATTTGAGCAAAATATTAATGTCTTTGGGTTATTGTTGATTTCATGAGGTTTATGAGTATCATACTTAGAAAAAAAAACTGTAAAAATGATCAAGTTTCAGCATAAAAGATCCTTGCAAAATAATAAAAAATGTATACTGTATGATGCCTTAGTGTAGAAGTTTGCTAGCAGGATATACTTATTCAACACATTTTCTTGAGCAATGTGCAAAGCACAGTGCTAGGAAATTTTCCATGTTAATTATTTAAATACAGTTTTATATTAGTATGCTATTTATTATCTAGGTCTTGTCTTTGCTATAACATGTAATTTTGTTGAATGAATTTTTAAAAATTACATTCACAGTTCTTTGAGCCAAATGCCTGGAAGTCATAAAGTTTAATTTGTAAATATAATTACAGTTGGCTGACTGTTAGGACTTAGAAGAGAATAAAATACAATATTTAAATATTCATGTTTTATTTTCAAAATTTATTACTTGAACACAAAAATAACATTATGGTCATAGAACGCTCCCGGTCTTGCAGTGTAGTGTGAAGGTAGAATGTTTTGTGAATATATGGTCTTAACCCTGAAATTAGTTTGTTACTAGAAGTATCATCATTATTTCCCCCTCCTAATAGTGGAATTGGGAGCTCTGGTGGTGTGGTGCCACTGTCAAGGTAACAGTGCTAACCAGAAACTGGTGGTTCAAATCCACCAGCCACTCCTAGGAAGGAAGATTGGGCAATCTACTTTCGTAGTGATACCACTTTGGAAACCCAAGGAGGGGTCACTATTGAGTCAGATCGACTTGACAGCAGTGGGGTTTCTTTTTTTTTTTTAATGGATGAAGACAAAAAAAGACTTTGGGAAGTTGAACAATTTGTCCCAGTGGCAGAGCCAGTGGGGTTTCTTTTTTTTGTAATAGTTGAATTAAAGGTCATTGTAAATCATTTTTCTTTTCTGCCGTAAATAATCCTTTAAAAAATCGTGGCAGTACAAAGAAGCAAAATTGGTCATCTGCTGTCTTGATCATCTAAAGGGCACGGATTGAATTTTGAAATTTCTAGAGTGTCACACTTTATGGGTGTTACGGCACGAGAGTAGATAACGTATTGTTGCTTTTGTGGCTTCATAGACAAGCTAGTAATGCCAAAAATCCTTAAAATACTGATTGGTTAAATTCTTCTCTCTTTTAGTAAAGCAATTGAGTGGGCCCATTACCATTCTACTTACAGAAATTCTATTTGTGAATACAATTTTGAACAGAAACTATTCACAGTAGTTTGGAATGATATAAAGAGTGGCAGTTTTTCCAATTCTCTTGACTATTCCTCAGTGTTTTTATTTATTTAATTTTATGCATCTAGTACTAGGAATATAAGGACTTCACTT
This sequence comes from Orycteropus afer afer, assembly GCF_000298275.1. Taxonomy (NCBI): domain Eukaryota; kingdom Metazoa; phylum Chordata; class Mammalia; order Tubulidentata; family Orycteropodidae; genus Orycteropus; species Orycteropus afer. The sequence goes on along the minus strand of NW_006921840.1, from coordinate 2,159,262 downwards.
ACATTAATATTTTTATTTTAATGTATTTGTATTTAATTTATAAAATATGGAATTTAAAACTGCACAGTATCTTAGAATTATAAATCAGTTTTTGGTACTTGGAGAGGAATACATCTCCTCATGATAGAGAAAACAGTTTTATTTCTATAATAATTCTCACTCAATTTTTGATTCCAGTGTAAAAAAAATAAGAGATTTTACAAGAAGAAGCATTTTAAATGTTTTAAACAGTTTTTTAATGCATCACTGTATAGAAGTAAACAGAATGATAATTGGATTTATTAAGTTAACCTCCATTGACAGTGCTTAAAATTTATTCACAGGGATTCACAAACTGGACTAAGCGAGATTTTAACCAATTTATTAAGGCTAATGAGAAGTATGGGAGAGATGACATTGATAATATAGCTCGAGAAGTAGAGGGCAAATCCCCTGAGGAGGTCATGGAGTATTCAGGTATGAATGTATATTGAAACATGACGTTTTATGTTTTATTTGAACCTTATTCATTTCTTTAATGCCAGTTTAATTATACCATTATTCAGAGATCTTTTGAACATCTTTGAATACAATTTAGGTGAAAGAATAAAATATACTTGTATTTCTGTGAAGATCATAAGATTTATCATAACACATTGGCTTCCATAGTCTCTAGCAGTTAGTCCATAGAGCCAAATACAGCAGTATTATCTGATAAAACAGGGGTGGCTATGGGATGTGCATTGAAGAAATTAGTCTCTCATTTTCCCACCTCTAGAAGTTGCTGGAAAAAAGGTGATTCACAAAGGTATTATGTCAGATGTCCCCTCAAAGTGAACTCCAGGCCAAGTGTCATAACTGGCTCAGAACAGCTTAATTGCTGTCCACAAAGTTGGAAAGGGTTTGTGTAATTGGTTGCAATAGAGGAGAAACGTACAGTTGGCTCTTCATAAGTATGCAGTACTTTATATATAGCAGACATCTCAGTATGTGTTAAATGAATAAGTGAGTATATAAGTAAATGAATACAGGTTCTTGTAAAAATCAGAAAGTGCTAACATACATTTGTTCATAGGCTCAAAAAATGAAAAGTTTAAGAAAGTAGAGTTTGTCATTAAAAGGACTTCATCGACGTCATAAGATGTAACATATTAATACAGCTAGATTATTTGGCTCATTTATAAAATTTAGTTGGATGACTTCAGTAACTTGAATATTCTGTGTCTCTTACTTTAAATCCCATTGAGTTTGTGTGTGTGTATGTTTACAAGCAAAGGGTATTTCAAGTAAGTTTAAAAACAAACTATAGGACGTTGAAAATATTGTAAGATTTGTGAGTGCGTCCAAAAGCAAAGTTACAGTTGAAATTACTGTTTCATAGGAGAGTTTTGAATGGTCTATTGACAGTGATTTTTATTTTTGTTTGGTAGGAAGGTTTAGTCTCTAAGTTTATCTGATAACACTCTGTTCCCTGTTTCCCTTTATGTGTTTGGTCCATTCTGTTTCATGTTTAAGTGGAATAAACAAATAAACAACAACCAAAAAAAACCTCAAACTCACTGGGGTTGAGTCGATTGCCATTCATAGTGACCTTCATTGGGTTTCTGAGGTGGTAAATCTTTATGGAAGTAGATTGCCCATCTTCCTTCCACAGAGTGGCTGGTGGGTTTGAACTGCCAACCTTCTGGTTAGCAGTTAAATGCCTTAGACACTATGCCACCAGAGCTCCTTAAGTAGAATAAAAGCATAGCTTAAATCAGTACCCATAGCATCTTTTGTAATTTTGGATGTTTGGGATGGGTGATTAAAGATTCTGTAGTATTTCATGAAAATTTTTTTGTTGGTTTTATATGAAAATTTAGGGACAATTAATAATTGAACATAGTCTATTTATAGATGACTCAATCTTCATTTTTAATCATATAAGTTCACTATACTCTTTCCTGTTAATTCTTTATTCTAAAATTTCTTAGATTCACTAGCCTAATATGATGATAATTTACAGTAATAACTTTTTCAGCTGTATTTTGGGAACGCTGCAATGAACTACAGGACATTGAGAAAATTATGGCTCAAATTGAACGTGGAGAAGCAAGAATTCAACGAAGGATCAGTATTAAGAAAGCCCTGGATGCCAAAGTACTATATTTCATAGTTATATCATATTACTATAAAATTGTTTTAATTGGTACTGTGATTAGCTTTGAGTTCCTATTACTGATCATTCAGTTAAAAGCACTATTTGGTTTAAATACACAGATTGCAAGATACAAGGCTCCTTTTCATCAGTTGCGTATTCAGTATGGAACCAGCAAAGGAAAAAACTATACTGAGGAAGAAGATAGATTCTTGATTTGTATGTTACACAAAATGGGCTTTGATAGAGAAAACGTGTATGAAGAATTAAGACAATGTGTACGGAATGCACCCCAGTTTAGATTTGACTGGTTTATCAAGTCTAGAACTGCCATGGTATGTATTTGTTTCTTAAGGATTTATTTATTTCCTCTAATTTTTTATTTTGAAGAATTGTAAACCTAAAGAAAAGTTGAAAGCATGATACAGAAAACATTTCACTTGGATTCACTTGAATTCTCCAATAGTTAACATTTTTCCACATTTGCTTTCTCTTTCTTCTCTCTCTCTCCCCTCCCACCCCTGTCCTGTCACTCTGTATATGTGTGTGTTGTGTATGTGTGTATGTTTGTGTGTGTGGAGAGAGAGTGAGCCCTGGTGGTGCAATGGTTAAGCTATCGGCTGGTACCTGAAAGGTTGGCAGCTTGAACCTGCCAGTTGGCTGTGCGGGAGAAAAGGCTTGGTGATCTTCTCTTGTAAAGATTACAGCATAAGAAACCCCATGGGGCGCTTCTACTCTGTCGTATAGGGTCACTGTGAGTCAGAGTTGACACGACAGCACACAGCAACCTATCTATACAGATATGTATATAGAATCTATATTCTGTGTTCAGAAATACAGTAACATTTATACTTAGAAATCCATATCTGTAGTTCAAGAATCTTTAAATATTTGTATTTCTGAACCAGTTGCAGATGTCATGAGAGTTTGCCTAGTACTTCAGCTTGCATCCCGAAAGAGAAAGGACATTCCCTACAGGAACATAATACCACTCCTAAAAATGTTAACACTAATTCAGTAATGTCATGTACTATACAGTTCATATGCAAAAATTTTCAGTTGTTCCAAAATGTACATCGTTTATAGCTATTTCTTTTAAAAAAAATTCCAATCAAGGTAACAGTGCGTTTGGTGGTTGTAGCTCTTTAATCTCTTGATCTGGAATTGTTCCTTCACTACTTTTTTTCGTGACAGTGAGTTTCTTGAAGTGTTCAAGCTACCTGTTTTGTACAGTGTCCTACATTGTAGACTTAATTCATTGTTTGCTCATTGTTAAATTGAGGTTAAGCATTTGTAGCTGAACTGCTCCCTGAGTGATGTGTACTTCTCATTGCATTATGTTAGTCACATGATGTCAGGTTGTGACACTTACTGGTGATACTAAATTTGATCATTTTACCCCTTTTTTTTCTAAATGCATTTTATTGAAATCTAATTTACATACAGTGAAATACACAAAATTAAAGAGACATGGGTCAACGCATTTTTTTTTTCTGTAGTGTTCCCTCTCCTCCCCTCTCACCCCTGGCAACAAACAAACAAAGTTTCCCTCCATAAATAAACTTTTCCTTGACCCTCCACAACAACGAACTAATACTGTATTTGTCCTTCTGTGATTGACTTATGTCACTCAACATAATGTCCTCCAAGTTCATCCATATTATGTTGTGTTTTGCAGACTCTACATTATTCTTTACTGCTGCATAGCATTCCAGTATGTGTATATACCACAGTCTAGTCTTCCACTATTCTGCTGTCAATCTTAGAGATAAGTCCCTTGCCAGATATACAATTATCAGCAAATATGAATTTGTTGCTGTCACTTTTATTATATGCTTTTTTGTGGTGTCAATTTCTTTGTTCCATATAATTTTCTACGCTGAGCTTGTTTTGTTTATGAATCATGTTATCACTTCCTTCAGTGCTATTGTTTTAGTATTTGCTGAATATTTATGCTGGTCCTCTTTTTTGATGTGAAGATTTATAGTTTTTCTTTGAGGTTACCCTGTGATAAGTTTTCTTCCCAAGTTTAGAATAGTCCATTCTATCTTGTAGTTGTCTTGACTTCCCTACCATTTAGAAGTTCTGTAATTACACACTTTTTTTCCCCTCTTTTTGGTT
>NW_006921840.1:2149525-2154183 GCF_000298275.1 Orycteropus afer afer | reverse complement strand
TTCTCTGTGTTTTCCTCAATTATGTCATTGTTTTCCTTGATCTGTCTCTCAATTCATTGAAGATACCTAAATATAATTCTTTTGAATTCCTTATCAGGGAGTTCCAGTGCTGCATCTTCCTCAGGGATGTGTTTTGGTCTTTATCCTGGTCCCTTGTTTCTCCTGCTTTATCTTGCTTCTTTGTGTGGACTGTGATGCTCTGTGGTCTCTGAGGCATTGTGATGTTTCTGTGTTTATATTTAATTGGTGATTGTATGTTGGAGTGACTTGCTCATGATTTTTGTTTTCTTTGTATGTTATCTGTGCAAGCAGGGTATTGTGCTGTGCTCCTATATTCACTAGTTGACAGCACTTATATACTCAACCACCTGTCTCCTTTCCTGTTGTCAGCCTCTCGTATGTCCCTGCTGACCTTGGCAAACAGAGCCCATGCTTAGGTCCCTGAATCCAAATGAAAATGCTATCACTTTAAAATCCCAAATGGTTGCCACTTGTAAAGATTCAAAATGGCTGCACCCTTGGTCACTTTAAATTTCCAAAATTGCCGCTGCTTGTAAACATTCAAAATGGCTGTGTCCTCGGTCACTTTAAATATCCAAAATGGCCGCCACTTGTAAGCATTCAAGATGGCTGCACCCTTGGTCACTTTAAATATCCAAAAATGGCTGCACCCTCCAGACAGTGGAAAGTCAACAGCTCAGGTTGTCTCCCTCCTTGCTATTTCCCTTCCTAGTCATAGGCCACCAATGCAGTCGTCCCTGCAGCTCTTGGTGGCCAGGGTTGACCTTTAGGTCAATTCTCACGTCCCAATACCACTTGGAAATATTCAGGCTGTTGGTCCTGTCAGAGTAGCTGCCAGTCCGCAGCTCTGTCTCTGTATTCACTGTAGTGTTTTCGTTCAGGATTTTCCACTAGTTGGTGCCTAATCCACTTCTGCATAGTTCCTTTCAAAGCTCAGGGCTCCAGGATTATCTTCTGTATCTCTGTCAATTGGTTTTTCTTATCTTTGTTGAAGAGGGTCTGTGTTGCTTATCTGCCTATTCCTCCATCTTCCTGGAAGTCTCCCTAAGTGTGATCATTTGATAAATACGGTAACCACCAGACTTCTCTAATTTAAAGGTACATTTTCCCCTGGTGGTGCAGTGGTTAAGGTATTCACCTGCTAAGACAAAGGTCTGTCATTTGAACCCACCAGCTGCTCTGTGGGGGAAAGATGAGGCTGTCAGGTCCCATAAAGATCTACAGCCTTGGAAACTCCATCATAGGGTCCATGTGAGTCAGGATCGACTTGATGGCAGTGAGTTTGGTTTAATTAGGCAAATGATATTTGAGACTGTGCCAGTGACTTAAGTATTTATTTTTAATAGGAAGGAAATTGTTGTCTGTGTTGAATTTTTATAAGAATATTGTGAGGCAGAATAAGCAGAAGAGATATATTTTAACTGCATGCAGTTTATTATTTTCTAATATGAACTGTGTTCCTATTAAATTCTAGTACTACTTAGCAGTGGTTCTCATGCTGTTGAAATAAATGCAATACATTTTTAATTTCGTCATGGTTGGTCTTTTGTCAGCCCAAGTAATTAAGACAAAAATAGATTCATACAGCCTAAAAATTCAAAGTAATCAAAAGCTAATGATCTCGACAGTGAATTTGTAGCTAGTTACAAAGTAGGATACGTTTTTCTTAAATACTAGTTGTAGCCTTATCGTAAATGTATTCTTAGCCAAAAGTTCAAAGGAGTATGAAACAATATTTAATATTTTGCTTGACTCATTGCATATTTTCAGGTCCAGTTGAATAGAAACAAAAAAATCTGAGTTGCTATACTGAAGACATTAATAATGTTAGGGGATACTTTAGAAGATTAGTTATTTGTGAAAACATTACCACAAATTCAGAGAGTTCATAGATTATGCCATTAGAACATACCCATCAAGTTTATAGGTTGCATAAAGCTGAGGGAGCTAGGAAATGCTTTGGATTAAGCCAAGATTCAAAAGGAACTAGAAAAATTGGAATGAATCTAGCAACATGATATTTGAAAGGGGAAAAAAAGTGAAGTGCTATACTTGTACAGAAGAATAGGAAGAATTCTTAAGAAAAGAGTAAACAGAAAAAATTAATCTGTAGCATAAAGATTGAGGCTACGTATAGGAAAGAGTTGTTTGACAGGGTCCTTTGTATCATTGAAATAGTTTATTGAAGAAGGATTTTGAATAGCTTTTCTCTTGGCCTTTGAAAATGACATTCTACTTTGACCATCAGAATGCTTTGGCAATAAAAGTTAGTTGGCCTTTTAAGATGCCTTTTAGCTCAATGCCTCTATGACCATGGTTAGCAGAGAACTCTTCTTAGAAGGCAGACATTTAAAATTGTTAGCCTTTTATGCATGTAATGATAACATTTAGAGCAGCACCAGTAGTTCGTGAAAGACAAATGTCTACCTGTATTTATCCATGAATTGTATTTCACATCATGTATTTCTTTTTATGTGATGCAACATTTATTGAATTACGAATTTTATTTCATGAGAGTTTAATGCTGTTCTCAATTTCTGTAATCATTATACTAAAGTAGTATGATGAAACATTCAAAACTGCAAGGAAAGTCTCCACCTGTTTGTAATATGAATATGGGTGTATGTTATAAACAGCCACTAGATGTCTCTGAACACCCTTGTAAAGAATCTGTTTTTCCTCCATCTTTTTTCTACAGAGTACTCTTTCTTGACCAAGAGATGTAATTTAAATCTCTAATATGTGTTTTCCAGAGAGCAGCTAGAAATTGTATATGTGATTGCAAATTGGAGCCTTTAAGATTTTGGCTGATAGAAGCAAAGGCCCCTCTGTTGTTAATTACCTTCTGCCAGGTGGAGTTTATGATTTTTCAAAGAATCTTTAAAACCATGTAATAGTTTATTTCACATTTCCATATTTTAATTGAAAGTATTTTTTTGGTTAATTTTCTAGTTCTATTCAGTGTTGATTTTGCTCCTAGTTAATAGATAATACTTGCTTGTATTTCTGGATTTTGAGTATAGGTAAGAGATTTTAAAATAGGAATATATTTGGACCATCTTTTGGGAATATTAGAATTTCATGTTAATTATCAATCATTGGGGAATTAAAGAATTGGATTGTTAATGTTCCTAGATAATTGTCTAGAACAAAATAATTGTTCCCATGTAGTTAATCACTTTACAGTCTAGGAAGAGAAACTATCCCCTGGAAAGAAACAGTTGCAACTTCTGAAATAAAAATTACTTGTTTCGTTGCAAAAACCCCATCTTAGTAATACAGTGGATGCAATTTGATTCATTGTTTGAGTGTGTCACTGTGTTCAAATTAAAATCTTACTAAGGATTAAACTTAAACTTAGCTTACAAAAGAAGCTATTTTATAAAAACATAATCTTGCTCAGAGATGACTATTTTCTTTCCCATAGACATCAGTAGTATGAAATTCTTCTTAGGAAAAAAAACACAAAAACCTACATTTTATTCAGAGATCTGAAAGTTCTGAATTTCATGGCTTCTGACTTAACTAAGAGTCCTAAAGTGCTTAAAGGCACGAACCTCCATTCTAAATATGCCTCACTTTGAAAGCCTTCACCTAAAGTTTGAAGATTTCTTTCAGTTTTTTTTCCATTTAAAAATGCTTGCTCTACAAAAGAGAAAATGAGTTTAAGTTCCATTTCTCTGTGGTGAAAAGATTGCGATTCTTTTCTCTGAGAACTTGTGTGATCTTGAAGTAAGTAATCAGTCTCTATTGAACTACATAAACAAGGAGGAAGGATATGATCAGCTGTTAGATTTTTAAGCCTAGGGCCTGTGAATGTCCTTACCATTTCCCTTCTCAGAAAAATAGCTTATAATGGGATCTTAGTCTAAGGAGATTCAAGAACTGCATCAGAATTAAAAGGGCCTTTACCAAGAGGAAATGATAATACTCTGCATATATATAGTACCTTTCAGATAATACTTGTCAAGCCCTTTACCAACATTAGCTCATTAATTTTCACGCCATTCCTTTTAGGGAATAGTTGTCAGAGTACTATCTCTGTTCGTTTAGTGACAGACTTACGTGACTGGGACACTTGAGAAGAATTTGAAGGCCCAAAAGCTCAGGTGCGTTAGCCAGTTGACTGGAAAGGATACGTGAAACAGACCCAAAGTTCAGTCAATCATTCTTTGGATGTACCTGGGTCCTATTAAGTATTTAAAGGAGGAAAAGCAGAGTTTAACTTTCTGAACTAAAGAATGTTTCTTGATCTAACCATTTATTGCATATATAGTGCAATTATCCCTTTTCAGTGTTGCTTTCGACTCTTAATGTTAATTAAAATATTCCTACCTCTTAATCTTCAGGGAACTTTTTTCTTTCCTCTTCTAGGCAGCTCAAGAGGCTGTGTGTGCATTGCCTGTGGCCATGTACATTAGAGTTGAATCAAAAGTAATAATTAGTCATTACAATTACCCTGCCTTTTGTAGTAGTTTAAATGAATTTTTCTGATGAAATTTCAGAATCACACACTGTTGTGTATACAATGCAATAAAAATTTCATGTTGTTAACTGTTTTCAAGTCCCAGTTCTATTATTAATGAAAGTGTTCCTTATTTAAAACTGAGGAAATGACATTCCCCATTAGAATAGTA
>NW_006921840.1:2145631-2149396 GCF_000298275.1 Orycteropus afer afer | reverse complement strand
AAAAATTTTTTTTTGTTTTGTAAATAGGTTTATCACTGTACAGTAAATACTGGTAGTTGCGCACAGGCAATTTTATAAATCAGCTGCCCAAAGAAGAATTTTCTTTATAGACACTTTAGAAAAATGAAAGCCAAATTCAAAATTTACAGCTTGTTTCATAGTCACAATAACACTTCTGTTTGTTGCTTTTGAAGCCCAAGTAGGACATTTAATAAAGAAAAATGACTGCTCATGATTTTTTATTTTGTATCATCTGCTAGTACTTAATGGCATAATAACAGCCAACATAGATATTTACAGCATTACATTCTTAACTAAATGTGAACTATAAGAATCAATACAGTTTGGGTAATATTGGTACTGTAAAATGTATTGGTGTGTTCTTCTGGAATTAAAAGATTAAAAGCCAAATATATTTATACTCATAGGGATATGTTACTTCTTCCTCTCCTTTTAAAGACTAAAATGTTTCTTTTCAACCTTAATTTTGAAATGGTCCAGTCATAGAGGTATGTCCTTCACTTTGCCTTGAGGGTCAGGTCAGAGGAATGGCTTCACAGCAGAGGTCTGACTTGGAACTGAGTTTTGAAAGACTCGAAGGAGTTAACCGTGGGACTGCAGTTCAGGTTGTGGAAAAAGTAGATGCAAAGGTATAAACAGGCACAGCATCTTCAGAAGCTTCAAGAAGGTTGGTTTGTGAAATAACCTTCAAGAAGATAGTGTGTGAGTAGGGAACCCTGGAACACGAAACTGGAGAGGTAGCTGGTGGCCCAACTATGGAGGGCTTGTATGCTGTATTAAAGATTTCAGTCATTCATCTGTAGGAAGTGAGGATTCATTGAAAGATGTCAATAGAGTAACATGATCAGATTGACATTTAAAAAATACTGTTCTGGTGGCAAATGGGCAAATGTCTATATTAACTACCAAGCAAGCCGACAGTTCCCACATTCACCTCTTTGTCTTTTAATTCCCTGTTTCTCATCCTTTTTTCTTCCTTGGTTAATGCGTTACTATCTGCCCAGACTCATTGCTTACTGCTGCTCTCTTAACCTTTATATGCAGTTGGTTGTATCTAAAGTGACCAGCATAGAGCTGATAGAGTAAGCATACAGTGAATAAATGAGCATGGAACTTCTGTATTCGGTTTGCTTTTATCCCCATAGACTCCTAAAGCTGGATCAGATTTGGATAGAATATGAAGAAAAGTACCAACAGGTCTGGGTTCATTTTTTTTTTAAATCCACCATTTTCTAATGATAGACTTTATTTGGCTGTCATTCCTGCAGCTTTATGTATTCATAAGTTTGAATAGCCAGCTATAAATTCCCTGTGTTTCATTATTCAGCTCTAGTATTTGATTTAAGATCCTGAACTGTGCTAACAGTGTGGAATACTATAAATGTACTAAAAGGAGTCGGTTTGGGGTATTTATACTTACACGTTATCTTGTGAAAAGGTGACATTTTAAAAATAACAATATTTTTTAGCTAGTATTTAGCTAGTAGCAGTTAAATAAAAGCATCATGACATTTGGTACTTGTATGAGAAATTTCAGATATATTTATTTGACTATTAATTCCCACTTAACTACCATTGTGCTTGGACCCTGAGATCCTGGTATAGAACACCATTGGTTCTTGTTAGTATGGATGGAGGGTCAGAATTGACTAGCAACCTGTGAAATATACCATGGACTGTATAGTTCTGGAGGTATGGGTTTAAAAACATTATTTCTGGAGGTAAAGTATTAAAAAAAAACAAAACAAGCTCACTACCATTGAGTCAGTTTCAACTCATAGCAACCCCCATAGGGTTTCCAAGGCTGTAAATCTTTATGGAAGCAGACTGCCTCATCTTTCTTCCACGGAGCATCTGGTGGGTTCAAACCACTGACCTGTTGGTTAGCAGCCAAATGCCTTAACCACTGCACCACCCAAGCTCCTTGGAGTTAAAGTATAGGTCATGCATAAAGGAGCAAAAGGGCAAAATGCTCTCTTTGTTTTGCTAAAGAACTGTAGAACATTCTGACTTTATAGAACCTTACCTCCAAGTTCAGATGCACAACTGTGGAATGCATTTTTTTTCCCCTCACTCATTCACCTGCTTTTGACTCTCACCTGGAACCTGCACAGATGTTCTCTGCCATTCAGACGTAGGTTGGCTTAGTATATCTAGGATTTTAGGACATAGGAAATGTAATGTGAAGTGTCTTTTGGTTCAGCTCCAGAACACTCCAGAGCAGTTCTGTCCTTGTCATTGTCCTATTCTCTTCTCTTGTCTTTATTGTTTTGCAGCTCCTCTCTTTTTCTTGTATCTAGTGTGGGGAATGGTGAGAGAAGATAATAGATGGCAGAATTGTGGAAAAGGTTCTAGAGGCCCTGGAAACCAATCCCTATCACTCCAGGAAGATAGACAGAGAGGTACAAGAGTCTTGGACAATATGTAAAAGGAGAAATTATACAAAATGAAAGTGCTTTTGATATAAAATTTCTCATAGTCATTTCATAGTCATTCAGTTATTAAAAAAGTGAGTCACTGTTTCACTGGTATTCTGGCCTTTGTCCTTGTAATTTCTGATTTTAGCTAGTGTTTTGTTTATGATATACCATCTGTTTAGTTATGTAGTCTTTCAGCCGTGGATCCAAAATAGGGTTGTTATCTACAAGTGACATTACCTGTGCGAAGAAGGTAACATCCATACTTATCCATTCTTTGGTGCCATTCTCTAGAGAATTAGATTGTGTTTCTGTGTCTGGAGTTGTAAGTGACAGGTTAAAAGGGATGAAGGTAAGAACTTATTATATACAGTCTTACAACCTGCATAGGAAGCTTTCTAAAACCAATTAGTTTTTTTTTTCCCCTGAATCATTCCTATGAACCATGAATATATATCTGAAGATATATGCAGTCACAGGCAACTATTACTTATTGAGAATAATAATAGCAGAGGGGATAGCTTAATGGTTCAAGAATCAATAAATATCAATCAATCAATCAGTCCCCCCTCCAAAAAAAAGTCAACTTTCACATAAAGGCTTTATCTACTCCCCTAGAAAACACAGATCACATCTCATCAGGGTCAACTTAGCTCTTTCTATAATAGATAAATTGAGCAACATGCTGTTTAATTTGTAAGTGTGTTATTGAATGAAGCTATGAAGAGGATTTGGTCTATGTATTAAAGATATCACCAGTGTTTGGATAAGTAAGGAAAATGCCAGTGTTATTTTTCCTAAATTTAACCTAGGGTAACTGAGGATGCACAAGAAACTTGAATGTGCCATTGTTTTGGAAGGTTAGTTTTAATAAACAGTAAGGTTTTTTTTTTTTTTTTTCTGGCTAGACTGTCTTTGGTTTTCTGCATCTTTAAAGAAAATTTTCAGACTAGTATAAAGAAGAAAATAAAAATTACCACTGGCTGTACTCTAAGAGCTACTGTTAACCACTAGTAAAGGAGCCCTGGTGGCGCAGTGGTTAAGTGCTTGGCTGCTAATGGTAAGGTTGGTGGTTCAAACCCACCAGCTGCTCCATGGGAGAAAGATAAAGCTGTTTCTTCCATAAACATTACAGCCTTAGAAACTCTATGGGGCAGTTCTACTCTGTCCTATAGGGTCGCTATGAGTCAGAATTGGCTTCAAGGCACAATGGGTTTAGTTTTGGTTTTGGATCCACTAGTAAAATTGTGGGAGCTCTGGTAGCATAGTGCCTAAGGCACTTGACTGCTAACCAGAAGGCTGGAGGTTCAAACCCACCAGCCACTCC
>NW_006921840.1:2143492-2145531 GCF_000298275.1 Orycteropus afer afer | reverse complement strand
CAATCTACTTCTGTAGTGATACTGCCTCGAAAACCCAAGGAGGGGTCGCTATGAGTCAGGTCTGACTTGACGGCACATAACAACAACAACAGTAAAATTGTAGTGAATACTCTCAGCTATTTCTGCGTATATATATGTATATAACAAAATATGCCTGTGTATCTTGTTTCCAAATTAACAATTTAATTAGCTAGCTCCTGCTATTTACCTGTTGAGAATAATACTGCTCTCAATATTCCTATGAAAATATTTGCATACATCTCTCATTATTTCCTTACAGTAAGTTTCTAGGAGTGGAATTGATAGGTCAAAGGGTAGGGACATTTTTAAGACACTTCATTGGTATCTCCAAACTGCTTTCTAAAAATGTAGTAAAATTAACATTCCATCATCTGTGAATGAGAGTTCTCATTTCACCATCTAAGTGCCGACAATGGACACACATACACACACGTACTTACAATATCATTTGACAAATATGGCATTGCTTTACTTTGCATTTTTTCTTTGATCATTAGTTTGAGTGGAACTTTTAAAAAAATATTTGGGTGTTTTTACTGTTTCAGAATTTTTCTATTTCTATAGTTTGACCATTTTTTTGGCTGGCATTCTTAATTGCCAATAAACCCACACTTTCATTTGACTGGATAGCCATTTTGTATTTTGTCAGACTTTTATACTTACACAGAGAAGGAATTATATATAATTTTAATATTTAATTTACCCTTTGATATTAAAGTATTGTTTACCTGTAAAAATACAACAAAGTGTACATAGTTAATAATACGTGAGTTTCCATGTTAATGAGTTGTATGTTTAATGTCCATCATACACTCATAAAAACTGTTTATAGCTTGGATGTATTGATTTGCTGATGGTGAAATATAGGTAAGGGCAAGGTTAATGCAAAATCTTTTCAGGTATTGTTTGCCCCGAATTAACAGTACAACAGAAATTGCCCTTTGGAACACTGGGTCCTACAAGATGTCCTGTGAAAAAAGAGTTTTCTTGGTTAAACAGCTTGGTTCACAGTGCTCATCAGGAATTTGACTCTCTGAGAAGCCCTAAAGTAACTGTTCAATTTTTATAAACCTCAAACCAAAAAACCAAACTCACCACCATTGAGTCAATTTTGACTCATAGCGACCCCCATTGAGTTTCCAAGGCTGTCATTCTTTATAGAAGCACATTGCTTTATCCTTCTTCCACAGAGTGGCTGGTAAGTTCAGACCACCAACTTCTTTGGTTAGCAGCCAAATGCCTTACTTAGCCACTACACCACCAGAACTCCTTTTTTATAAAACCTACTAGTTCCAAAATTTATTTGATCATAGCACATTCCCTTTATATTATTTCTTTATGTGATTTTTGTTAATTTTCATTTTGAGATAAATACAGATTCACAGGATATTGCAAAGAAATGTTCAAGGAAGTCCCATGGACCCGTCACCCAGTTTTCCCTTATGGTAACATCTTACATAACTATAGTACAACATCATAACCAGGAAATTGACATTGGTACAGTCCACAGAGCTCATTCAGATTTTACCAGTTATATACTCACTCATTGTGTGTGTGTGTGTGTGTGTGTGTGTGTCTAGTTCAGTTTTATCACAAATGTAGATTCAAGTCCAGCTTCACCTGTCAGTGTGTTGTACTGTGGTGGCTTTTGTGTTTCTGTGATGCTCAAAGCTCTGCCACTGTTATTTCAAATGCCAGCAAGGTCACCCATAGTGGAAAGGTTTCAGCAGAGCTTCCAGACTAGGACAGACTGGGAAGAAGAACTTCCCTATCCACTTTTGAAAAAATTGGCCAGTGACAACCTTGTGGATAGCAGCAGAACATTGTCTAATATAACGTTAGAAGAGCTGCCTCCTTAAAGTAGAGTCTACCTTAATGATGTGGGTGGTTGTGATAGTTGAAGATCTGTCAACTTGGCTGGACTTCACTTGTGAGTGGTGTTTCCCATGATGGATCACATGACTACGTCCTAAGCGGCCGGTCAGTCTAGGGGGAGTTTCCCCAGGGGTGTGGCCTAC
>NW_006921840.1:2126408-2143031 GCF_000298275.1 Orycteropus afer afer | reverse complement strand
TATATATATATATACTTTGCTGGTTTTTGTGTTTCTCTAGAGAACCCAATCCAACACAGTGGTGTAAAGCTTTTTCAGGATCTTCATCTGCTGACGTGGCATGACTCCAAATGAGAAGAAACAGCTGTAACATGTGTTAATAATTGGAATGTGAAATGTATGGAATATGAATCAAGGAAAGTTGGAAGTTACAAAAAATGAAATGGAACATTGAAGATCGGTATCCTAGGCATTAGTGAGCTGAAATGGACTGATATTGGCCATTTTGAATTGCATAGCCATACGGACTACTGTGCCAAGAATGACAAATTGAAGAGGAATGATGTCACATTCATTGTCAAAAAGAACATTTCAACATCTGTCTTAAAGTACAGCACTGTCAATTTAGGATTATATCCATATGCCTACAAGGAAGAGCAGTTAATATGACTATTATTGAAATTTACACACCAAACACTAATGCCAAGATGAAGAAATAAAAGATATTTAACAACTTCTGCAGTCTGAAATTGATGAAACATGAAATCAAGATGCATTGATAATTACTAGTGATTGGAATGCAAAAGTTGGAAATGAAGAAGGATCAGTAGTTGGAAAATACGGTGTTGGTGATAGAAATGATGCCAGAGATTGCGTGATAGAATTTTGCAAGACTAATGACTTACTCATTGCAAATACTTTTTTCAACAACGTAAATGGTGACTATACAGGTAGAACTCACCACATGGAATACACAAGAATCAAATCAACTATATCTGTGGAAAGACAATGGAGAAGCTCAATATCATCAGTCAGAACAAGGGCAGGGGTCAATTGTGGAACAGACCATCAGTTGCTAATATGCAAGTTCAAGTTGAAGTGGAAGAAGATTAAAACAACTCCAATGAGAGCCAAAATGTGACTGAGGTTATCTCACCTGAATTTAGAGACTATTTCAAGGATAGATATGACACATTAAACACTACTGACTGAAGGCCAGGTGAGGTATGGAATGTCATCAAGAAAATCATATATGAAGAAAACAAAGATAGTACGGAAAGAAGAGACCAAAATGGATGTCAAAAGAGACTCTCAAACTTACTCTTGAACTTAGAGTAGCTAAAGCAAAAGGAAGAAATGATAAAGTAAAACAGCTGCATGGAAGATTTAAAAGGGCAGCTGGGGAAGACAAAGTAAAGTATTACAATGAAATGTGCAAAGACCTGTAGTTAGAAAACTAAAAGGGAAGGATATGCTTGTCATTTCTCCAGCTGAAAGAACTGAAGGAAAAAAAATAAAGCCTTGAGTTACAGTATTGGAGGAGTCCATGAGCAAGATGTTGAATGATGTGGGAAGTATCAAAAAGATGAAAGAAATACATAGATTTACTGTGCCAAAAAAAAAAAAATTGGTCAAGGGGAGGGGAGGGAACACTGCTAGATAGGTAGAGACAAGTATTGATTTGGGTGAAGGGAAGGGCAATGTACCAAAAGCAAGTGAACAACACAGAGGCACTGAGGAAGAGGAAGACAGAGAGGAACACAAAAGAGACAGACAACAAAGATAAACCTTTTTACATATACAGTACTGCACTGCCAGTGATAACATTAATTTATGGGTAAATAGATGGGTAGACAGGCTAAATGATCAGGTATGCATAAGGGAGTATACCCATGACCATGTGTAAAGTTGGCAGACAGTATTTGTACATATGTATTTGTGCTGTAAGAATGTCCAAATATATAATAGAGCTAACAAGGGGCAAAGTTATGATAACTTCTTGGCCACAGCCAGCCACCTTGATAGAGCAAGTAGTTGGATCTGTGGGCTCAGGACTGTGGTTGCAGGGGACATGTAGCTCAATTGGCATAACATACTACACAAAAGCATTGTTCTTACATCCTATTTTGGTGAGTAGTGACTGGCGTCTTAAAAGCTTGCAATAAGCCATCTAGATGCAACGATTGGTTTCTCCTCGTCCAGAGCAAAGAAGAATGAAGAAAACCAAAGATGCATGGAAACAATTAGTCCAACTGACTAGTAGACTGTGTAGTCTGCAGCCTATATGACCATGAGATCAGAAAAACTAGATGGTGCCCGGCTACCACTGCCAACCACACAGAAGGGGATCAGTGCAGGAGATTCTGGATAGAGTGGGAGAACAATGTGGAACAAAACTGAAAATCATAGCAACAAACAAACAGGTTTACTGGTCTGATACAGCCTGGTGAGAGCCCTGAGACCGTAGCCCCTAGTTACCCTTCAGGTCTGGAATTGAACTCGCTCCCATGGCTTTTGGCCAAACAATAGACAGGCATATAGGGTGAACATTTACATCAGGTAGATACATTTCTTAGAGTGATCAGTCATGGGAATAGAAGAACAGTGTTTGCATAGGGAGATAGCTCAGGGAGCAGGAATGCATAGGAAAGAAGGATATAGGGAAGAGGGAACTATAGGGAGGAAGTGAGAAGAGAGCTATTAAATTGTGGAGAATTGCAGTCAATGTCATGAAACAAAATGTATATAAACTGGTATATGGAAAATGAATTTGCTCTGTGAACTTTCACCCAAATCACAATTAAAAAAAAATGGTCAGCATTCAGCCATTTCAGAACAAAGAAATCTAAGCTGCACTGAAGGCATTAGTCAAAAACAAGGTTCCAGGAATTGATAGAATGCCAATTGAGATGTTTCACCAAATGGATGCAACGCTAGACATGCTACCTTGCCTTTCCCCCAAAATTTAGAAGACTGCTACCTGGATGACTGATTGGAAGAGATCCATATATGTGCCCATTCCAAAGAAAGGTCATCTAACAGAATGTAAATTTTCTAACAATATGATTAATATCACATGCAAGTAAGATTATGCTGAAGATAATTTAAAAACGGTTGCAGCGATACATTGGCAGGGAACTGCCGGAAAGTCAAGCTGTATTCAGAAGAGGATGCTGATGTCGGATGGATCTTGGCTGAAAGCACACGTTTACCTGTGTTTTATTGACTGTGCAAAGACATTTTGACCATGTGACATCTAACAAATTATGGATAACACTAAAGAATGGGAATGCAAGGACACTTAATTGTACTCATGGAGAACTGTGCATAGACCACGAGGCAGTTGTTCAAACAGAACAAAGGGATACTGCATGGTTTAAAATCAGGAAAGGTGTGCGTCAGGGTTGTAGCCTTTCACCATGCTTATTCAATCTGTATGCTGAGCACATAATTCAAGAAGAGAGAGTATGTGACGAAGAACTTGGCATCAGGATAAGAGGAAGACTCATTAACAATCGGCAATATGCAGATGATACAACCTTGCTGAAAGTGACAAGGACTTTAAGCAGTTACTTGTGAAAATCAAAGACTACAGATTTCACTATGTATTAGACCTCAGCATCAAGCAAATCAGAATCCTCACAACTGGAGCAATAGACAACATCATGATAAACGGAGGAAAGATTGAAGTTGGCAAGGATTCCATCTTACTTGGATCAATGCCCATGGAAGCAGCAGTCAAGAAATCAACATACTGCATGCAAAAGACCTCTTTATGTCATTTTTAGGATTTAGGTGCACCTGACGTAAGTCATAGTGTTTTCAGCCACCTCATATGCATGCAAAAGCTGGGCAATGAATAAGGAAGACTGCAGAAGAATTGATGCCTTTGAATTATGGTGTTGGCGAAGAACGTTGAATATTCCACAGACTGCCAGAAGAACTAACAACTCTGTCTTCGAAGAAGTACAGCCAGTATGTATGTTCCTTTGAAGCGAGGATGATGAGACTTGGGCTTACATACTTTGGACATATTACCAGGAGGGACCAGTCCCTGGGGAAGGACATTATGCTTGGAAAAGTAGATAATCAACAACAAAAGAAGAGAAAGACCCTCAATGAGACAGATTGACCCAGTGGCTGCAACAATAGGCTCTCAACAACAGCAGTAATTGTGAGGAGGGCCCAAGACTGGGCAGTGTTTTCTTTTGTTGTATGTGCCATTGCGATGAGTCATAACCGATTCAGTGGCACCTAACAACAAGATTCATGTAACCATCACTACTAGAAGACTCCTGTATGCTATCCCTTTTTCCCTAACCCTTGACAATGTTTGCTTTTTTCCTTCATTTTGTATAATTTTGTCATTTCAACAGTGTCATATGAATGGTATATAATCATTTTGCTGTTGTATGTTTTTGTTGTTTTTTTCCATTCAGCATAATTCCCTTGAGGTTCATCCAGGTAGTTGTGTGTATCCATAGTTTTTTTTTTTCCTTTTTGTTACTGAGTAGTATTTCGTGGTATGTATGTACCACAGTTCATTTAACCATTCACCCATTGCATGACATTTAACCCTCCTCCTCCTTTTCAGTAGACTCCATTAATTTCTTACATGAATATATTTCGAAGAATACCAATTTGGGACATTTCTGTACCACAGAAATGATACAACTAAATAATTGTCATTTTAAAACGATTAGGATTTTGCCGCCAAACTTAAAAGCCTTTTTATTATTTGGTGTAGGAATTCCAGAGACGCTGTAATACTCTGATTTCATTGATTGAGAAGGAAAACATGGAAATTGAGGAAAGAGAGAGCGCGGAAAAGAAGAAACGGGCAACTAAAACTCCAATGGTAAAATTTTCAGCATTTTCCTAACTTTTAGGTAGATCCCATTTTTTTACATAATTAAAATGCATATACTATGTTTAATGCCATAGTGATATATATTATAAAAACTGGTTTTACGAAATACTAATTTGTTTTTGACAGAAAAAGAATAAGAACACATTCACATGTTTCTTATTTGCATGTAGAACATATAGTTAGGAACTCTAGTAGCAGGACTCAGTGTTACAAAACAGTTCCACCTGAATTTGAGAGAAGCATAATGCAAGCCAAGTCCCCGGAAATGAGACTAGCGATACTGTGGGGAGAGGGGTGGGGATGGGTGGGATGGGGCTGAGACTGAAACTGGGAGCTCTGATTGATCCCATAAGGCTTCCGATCTTAGTGGCACCATGACTGCAGATAGGAACTTTGAGCAGTGAAGTTCTGTTTGGTAAAAAGTTACCTGTTTAATAAGAAATACTTGGGTTGTAATCCAGTCAAGGTTGCCTTTTATAGCTACAATATAAAATACTGTTTAATAGATGATATCATTTGAACGTGGTTCAATAAACGACCATATTTGATCAAATCTGAGATGCTTTTCCATTGTACGACACAGCATTATTTTATGTACCACTAAGAAAAAATGCTGTCATCAATGATAGGATGCATCTTGATTTCAGAGGTATTAAAATGTGAAAGAAATACACATCATAGAGTATATAAAATACACTCTATGATGTTAAAATCTATCATGAGTTTTTAAAAATATAACACACTCTCGTACATAAAACTTTGCCCAGAAAACTTTACATATTAAGGAGTTCTTTAAGATCAGAGTACATTTATAGTGCCATGTAGAAGATGTGTATGAGACACTTGAGGACTATTTTTGATGGGTATTTTGTGTCTTTTGAAAAGAAACATCTTTGAAGGTTATATTACATTGGGTTATAAGGTTTGTTGGGGTATATAGAACATTAACTGTAAGTATGACATTGACGTGAATATTCATGTTAAAAATTGTTTTTTTAATGCATTTACATCCTAGATTTAACATTGTTGGGCCATTTAAAAATGTGCATATTGGAGCAGAACATTAAATCTGTTTCCATTTTAGTCACAGAAAAGAAAAGCAGAGTCAGCTACTGAGAGCTCTGGAAAGAAGGATGTCAAGAAGGTGAAATCCTAAAGCCTAGAAATAAAGTTTTAAATGGGAAACTGCTCTTTTCTTGTTCCCATCTTCAAATGCTAATTGCCAGTTCCAGTGTGTTCATGGTACTCTGAGAACAAATCTCATTGGTTTTGATTTCTTGCATATTTTATATATTTTACAATGCTTTCTACCTGAAACGTGTAGCTTTATATTTTACGCATTCTAGTATTTTTGTGTACTGTATTTTGTGCATTTCATGTCTTCATCCAAATCCTCTCAGTCCTTGTTCTTTTGAAGCTTGTGCTGAGGTTTTAGCTTTTCTATGTTTTATATGCCGCTGCTTTGAAAGAGAACCTAGATTCTATAGCTGTATTATTGTTGTTTCATACTTTAAATTTATATGGCTGTGGAAAAATCAATTAAAATGATTTGAGGAGAAAGACTTTTCACTTCTTTGTTGCTTTCTTTTCTATTGAGTCCGGGCTTGTACGTGTTACTGCATACTGTGATTAGCATAATAATTGTTTCTTTGAGGTCATCTAAATATTTTTTTCCTAAAGGAATAAAGGGTGAGAAAAGAAAAAAATATTAAAAAAAACCCAACAACCTAATATTTGATACTGTGCTTGCTGTCAGTATGCATTACATTTAGATTATTCTCTAAATATTCAAGTGGGAAAATATAAT
Organism: Orycteropus afer afer; assembly: GCF_000298275.1. NCBI lineage: Eukaryota > Metazoa > Chordata > Mammalia > Tubulidentata > Orycteropodidae > Orycteropus > Orycteropus afer. The sequence continues at coordinate 2,136,594 of NW_006921840.1, read as the reverse complement.
AAAGAAATGTCTATAAGAAATTTAATTATTTCCTGTTTTTTGTGCAGTAGAAAATAGTTGTGCTTGCTGAATTGCATTGCTCCCTACTGTGTATTTGGTAGAACGCAAAACTGTGTTGGCTGACTTGTGTGATCTTCTGTCCCATAGAGTCAGTTCAGAGAAGTCTGGGTGAAATGTGTAGCTTTATTAGTAACTGATTTAAGAGTATGAAATTAGTGCAGTGTGTGCAGAAGAAGGCTGTATTTGTTAGGAATACAGTTCCGCTCAGGTAACCATCTCAGAGTGTCAGAGTTTTTACACACCAAACGTTTCTTTCTCACTCACATATCATACCTCTGCAGGTCAGCAGGAGGTGGGGGGGTCTGCTCCACACAGTCACTCAAGGTTCCAGGCTAACTGTACCATCTGGGATGTGCACCTTAGTTGCCACTGTAGGGAAGAGCAAAAAGAAGCTCACGCAGGCGTTTTACCGCTTCAGCTCAGAAGTGACATATCACATCCATTTATATTTCCTTGTCCAAAACTAGTCACGAGGTCTTATGCACTTGCAAGAGGGCTGGCAAATGTGAGCAGTACAGCAACTATTTTACATTACTGCCTTTGCCTCAGGGGCTGTCAGAGTAAAGAACTTGGGTCTGTTACATAAAACTATTCATGTGGGACTAATCAGAATCAAGGTCAGGTTAGAAGGGAACAGGAAAACCGATCAGAATCTAATGTGAAACACAGCAAATAAGCAAAGCTGGGAATGCAAGATCATGGTGTCAGTTATGAAAACAAGGTTTAGGACACTGAAGAGTTGCTTACCAAGGTCTTTTGCATTTCTTGTCAGACTCTAGTATATCACTAGCAAGCCCTAGGATTCCCTTTTGTCCAAGGTCTGCATCTTTCACATCCTCAGACTTCTGATAGAAGTTCTGTCACACAGATCTCAACCAATAACACACTATCTGCTGGACTCGCCAAGTCTTCATTCATTGTCCACATTTCGTATTTCTTACCTGCTGTGCTCCATATTGGATTTCTTCCTCTGTTTCCAACACAGGACTTAGATCCTTGTACTCTCTTGGGGGAAGCTCTGGTAGCATAGTGCCTAAGGCACTTGACTGCTAACCAGAAGGCTGGCGGTTCAAACTCGCCAGCCACTCCTCAGAAGGAAAATGGGGCAATCTACTTCTGTAGTGATACTGCCTCGGAAGCCCAAGGAGGGGTCGCTATGAGTCGGGGACAACTCGACAGCACATAACAACAACCCTCTTGTGGGTTAGGGTGAATTGGAGAGCTATTAAGAGTCGAAGTTAGGATGATATTAGCTCAGGGTACCCAGAGATACTAAAATCCATCACTGGCTTAGCTGCTATTTTCTAAGGAGGTGAAGGTAAGCAAAGTAATAGTTCACTAGTTGGGGCTTTGGCTCCCAACCCCAAAACAAAGCTCTTAAAACCCACAATCAAATCTTGGAATTTTGCATTCCAGTGAGATGAAGAGTGGGAGTAACCTGAGCTGGAGATAATTATACCTGAGATGGTCTGTCTTGATAACCCCTGCTCCATGTACAGGAGACCTGGTGGTGCAATGGTTAAGTGCTCAGCTGATAACCAGTAGGTTGGCAGTTCAAACCCACCAGATGCTATGCAGGAGAAAAAAGTGGCATCCTGTTCCCGTAAAGATTACAGACTTGGAAACCCTATGGGGCAGTTCAACTCTGTCCTGTAGGGTTGCTATGAGTCGGAATTGACTGGCACACAACAACAGTTCTATGTGCTAGAAAACAACTCAATGAGGGTCTTGGATTCTGATCATTCAGTTCAGCATTTCATTTCTTAGGGAGGAATAAAGATGAAGCAGGTTAGGATTTTTAACTCCTTTTGTGGAAATTTAACAATCTCTACTTCTTGTTCTTTCTCTATAAACCCACAATGGTTAATAGCTGAGCTGTATGTGACTGTCTACCTTCGGGGAGAAAGTCTGCAGGTACATTCCTCCAGCCCTTTCTTGGGGCCATTTCCTTGATCCATACTATGGCTCTTTCCTGGCCAAAGAGATGTGCAGTTCAGTTCCCTAAGACCTTTAATGAATGCCTCTGATGTCATCTCCAGAAACTTGTGAAATGCTTTTGTTTAGGACATTAACTTAGAGTAAAAAATTTATCCCCTATTCTATTTCTCATCTTAAATTATGTATGCTACATTGTTTAACCTAGTGTACCAAGGAGGCCCATATAATGAAATCAGATGATAGGACAGTCCAAAAAATACAGTATTAGGAATACAAAATGCCAAAAGTCTAAATATGAAACTTTTAAAATGCATTTTATTGAAATATAATTTATGTACAGTGAAATACACAAAACTAAAGTGACAGGGATCAATGCATTTTTTTTTTTCAGTGTTCCTTCCCCTCCCCTCTCACCCCTGGCAACCAACAAAGAAAGTTTCTCTCCATATATAAAGCTTTCCTTGACCCTCCACAACAATGAACTAATACTATATTTGTTCTTCTGTGATTGACTTATTTCACTCAGCATAATGTCCTCCAAGTTCATCCATATTATGCAGTGTTTTGCAGACTCTACACTTAAATAGGAAACTCTTAATGTCAAATTTCCACAGAGAAATGAAAGTCCCATAGACTTTCACAGTCCCCACAAAGAAGTCCTATTTCATACAAGAGCTGGACTCTGATGGGGTAATAGACCTAGGATAGCTTACCACGTCAGGCCAGAGGAAGCAGGAGAGAGTTCTGAGTCCATGAATGCAAATTAAGACCACGATGACCCTGCCAGCCAGTAAAAATGGCCCAATCAAGTATGTAGTCTGACCAACCTGGTGGTTTGGAGAATATGCAGGGAGTAGAGTAGAGGAAGAGAGACCCTAAGTTTCCTTCCACTCGGCCTCTATGTAACTATGGAAGACAAGGGGTCACTGGATGTTCTGGAAACCCTTGGTTTTCTCCAGAAGCCCTCATAAAGCATGTGTCTTGATTGGTTGGATACCCAGATTTCCTTGTTCTTGTTACTGTTGGGTTTGCTCTGATTCATGGTGACCAAAATACTCTTAATTTTCTTAAGATCTAAAGGTGGTGGGTTCAGTAATCTCTCATTTTCATCATAGTCATCTGTATCTCAGTCTTGATGGCACAATTCTTTTTTCCCTGGCTTCCTGGCCTATGAGTGTTAGGCTATGTGGAAAACCCAAGTACCTTGCCAGATTAAAGAGTTCTTTCATGAAAATGCCTCCAAATTTGGTCCATTTGTTAAGAGAAGTTATGGAACTAGACTTTGCAGCTATCTTAGCTGTGGGGTGTTTGGCTGGAAAAGCCTCTACCCAACTGGTGAAACTATCCATTGTCATAAAAAATGTTATTTTCTAATTACCAACAAAGGTCCCTACTGTGGTCTATTACCTCCTCTCTGGTGCATAGTCAGATAATGCTGGTGTCCACATTGCTTTCTTTCCAGGTGTGCTAATCTTCTCAAGTCCAGAAATCTTAACGTTTCCATCAAATTCCAAACTCTATCAGTATTCCATCCTGTGTCTCCTTTATGTAGTCTGCCTGAGCTACCCTCTCCAATAGACAGGGGGTAGGATTTTTCTAGGGCTCAGATACACTGTAGCTGACACTAACTGTCATGTCCATATCCCTCATCCTTACCATTTTAGTGTGTTCCAGCTGATTTCCAAGTACCAGCATCTCTCTCCGAGGGCCTTTTTAGAAGCATTGGATGGCTTCTCTACTGTTGCATGATAGACTGGACAAGCTAGGGGGTTACTGCCTCTAGGGGCAACTCTGAACCAGAAACCGATGGGAGTTGGTATACAAATACCCTAGCTCTCTCATTCTTTGAGCAAGGTAACTCTAAGATAAACATTTTATTTGGTTCCCCAGAGTTTACCTGCACGATTAAACTCCAGTGATAGGTGTTTCCTGAGATCAACTCAATAAACGACTTGCATTAGAACCTTTGTCTTAAGAGTCTGCTTCTGAGGGAACCCAGAGTAACACACTCACCTTGTACGCATAGCTCTTCTTAACCCCTAAGTTATTTCATAAAAAGATGGAGGGTGTTTAAGGAGAATCATGACTGGAAAGTCAATAATCTTGTAAGATCTACCTCTCTTTGAACATGACTGGATCAGGATATTCTGCATTGGCACAAAGTGCTGGGTTCTGATTTCTCCCCATCAACAAATGAGATGTTATCATACCACCAATAGCTATGATATTGGGAATTGATACTACTGTTGTCAGTTGCTATCCAGTTGATTATGACTCTTGGCGACTCCATGTAATGAGTGGGACTGAGCACCATAGGGTTTTCAAGGCCATGACCTTTTGGAAGCAGATTGCCAGGCCTGTCTTCAGAGGTCCCTCTGGGTGGATTTATACCACCAACCTAGAGGTTAAAAGCTTCTGAACTGTTTTGTGAGACCAAAGCTAGTGCCCAGACTATTGCCTCTGGAAGTATTCTCCATGCTAAGTTGGTGCCCCTCATCCTGGTACCAGTGGCCTTTAGGTAACTGGACCAAGTTTCTCACTGTATGGTTATATGACCATTACAGTAGAAGCTTAGTGATACCAGGCTTTATCTGTTGCCCTAGTGACCTGATCATTTGACCCTTTACTGATCCATTGCTTTGCTGCTGGAGAGACTCCTCATCTAGTCCTTTGTTTTCAGATCCAGGCTACCCATTTCCAGTGACTTTTCAGCCCTGCCTTATTGCCTCCAAGACCTGCTTGGGTAATTTCTGATCTTCCTCTGATAAAGACATTAAAATTCATCAATATATTAGACTGCTATATTGTGTGGTCTATTTTTGACAATCTCCATATATCTGGAGATTGATGGTGAGTACTATTCCTGTCTAACTCTCTATCTGCCATCATGAATATCTCCTTCAGGAGTGGAGACAAAGCCTGTTTGCTATATCTAAGACAGGAAGACCTTCAAAGAGATAGATTGATACAGTGGCTGCAATAATGGACTCAAACATAGCAATAATTATGAGGAAGGTGCAGGACTGGGCAGCGTTTCGTTTGGAGCCAACTTGAGGGTACTTAACGGTAACAAGAAGACAGGATCTTTGCATAAGGCCTTATCTTTGCTAGAAAAAAAAAGGGATAAGTGGCTATCGTCATCAACTGGGATTGATACCTAACAGCCCTCTTCCCCTCGATAATCAACCTAAGTCTGCAAAATTTGTTTGGTTTTTGTACTTTTCATATGGAAGCATTGCAGAGTGCGGAACTATGGTAAGTTACCTCTTTTCTATGAAGACCGTTGTGGTATTCAATCTCCCATTTCCCACTGTGCATTAGGTCTCCCTTACATTTGTGAGAGCTGATTGCAGTTTGCTTCTGGGTTTGGGTATATTTTTGTAGGTATAGTCTTATTTCCCTTTTCATTTTTGTTTGTCTTAGTTTCTAAGATTGCAGGCTTTCTTCTTTTCCTTCATTTTATAATTCTCTCCTAGTTTGCCTCTCACCATTTTCAAAGCTAATATTGTCTCTTGTGCAAGAGTTTTTAGTACATTTTAAACATGCTATAGTCACTTGAAGGAGCTCTGGTGGTGTAGTGGTTAAGGCATTTGGCTGCTAACCAAAAGGTTGGTGGTTCAAAGCCACTCCACAGAAGAAAGAGGAAGGAGTCTGCTTCCATGAAGATTTATAGCCTTTGGAAACCCAATGGGGGTTGCTACGAGTCAGAATTGACTCAGTGGTAGTGGGATTGGTTTTTGATTTTGGTAGTCATTCTGCCTGCTGACAAAGAGCCTGCACTGTTTCCGGGCCAACCTGATTGTCAAAGCACAGGCATTCTGGGTATAGGCATCATGTAATGACTTTTTGACTTCTTCTCTACTTCGGTCCAAGAAGTAGCTATTTCCCCCATGTAATAAAGGCTTGGGGTTCCTTTTTACTACTGAACTCTACCTCCCTTCAGTGGTTGCATCCATACTCTGAGGTCTCTGGAATCCACAACTATGATCAGATGCTTGGGCAATACTGCCTGAAGATTCCTGATTAGGAAGGCAATTGCAAAGAAAATCCAGTCTCCTGATCAGATGTAGTGGATCACTAAGGGTTATTTCTTGCTACTCAGTCCCTCTATCTTTTCTTCACCAATTCCTGAGATTAGGGTTTATAGAATGTCCAAATCAGAGTTAATATGAGGACATATGGTAGAGAAGGCACCTGACACCCTAGAATTCTCTCTTTATTCCTGGAAGCAGGTTAAAACAAGGTGATGAACAAGATCCAGAGGGACAGAATCTGGACCTGCCATCTAGTTGACTATGAGTATTTGGGTTTGGCAATCTGCTAGACCAAAAATGTCACACTAGAATTTTGCTTATTTTGGGAAGACCTAACTCATGAGGAAGGAGCTCTGGTGGTGTAGGGCCTAAAGCATTTAACTGCTAACCAGAAGGCTGGCGGTTCAAACCCACCAGCCACTCCTCAGAAAGAAGGTTGGGCAATCTACTTCCGTAGTGATATCACCTCGAAAGCCCAAGGAGGGGTCGCTATGAGTCAGATCTGACTCAGTGGCAGTGAGTTTGGTTTTTTGGTTTTAACTCATAATGAACATTGCTGCTCCTGTAGTTTGAAGCCATGAACAAAGCTATGAATGTGAATATTTGCACGAATACCGGTGCCTGCCTGCTACACGTGGGAGACTATATCCTGGGCTTACAGCAGTAGTGCTTCTACTTTGAGGACTGAAACGCAGTTACATTTTGTGAGACTACTTGCTGAATGCTAGTTCCCAGGCATATATTGGCTCTGTCTGCTGAGCCCATGTCAGTGCTAGGGGTGGAGGTGAAGTTCAGGTACTAGTAAGGATGGAATTATAGTCTAGTACCCCAGGGGACTCAGGAATACTCAAATCCTGTCTTGACTCTACACCCTTACCCCATGTGTATTCTGAAAGGGATGCATGTGCATAGAGTGGCAAAGAAAATCAAAGTGACATTATTAACTGGGATACTGACTTCATACCACAAGGAGGCTTAGGCTAGAGACAGCTTGGAACTCAGAAGCAAAGCAAGATGAATGACTTACCATTTCCATAAATCCAAAGTCAAGTTGAAGAGATGCCTTCCTGAACGTGTGTCCTTATTGAGGACTCTGCTTCAGAGCTCTTGTTTTCCTACTGTTTTGAAGGTTTTCTTGTACTTCAGGGAGAAAAACAGAGCCCAGTACAGAAAGTATCTGGTCCTCCCTCTCCTCACAGATTGGTGTTAATACTTGATGTAGGCTGCATTTGACCGTTTAGTACTTTCTCAAGCTGCTGTTTGCCAAGTGTGAGGTTCCAATTCTGTTATTACTGTCATCAGTCAGTCAGTCATCTGGTTGATTCCACTAGAGGGCGCGCTGACCCTTCGAATCTACCAACGATGATGCAGCGCCAGGTAAAGGTCTTTAGTTCTGTTTGAACCTTGCAGCGCTTCCCCGGACCACGCCTTCTGCGGTAACCTGTGGTACCCCCAAATCTTGGGAGGGTCCCCACTGTCCGCTCTGTCACCAGTCAGCTTATTTGAGAACACGGGCCACCTTCCCCACTTCTGTGGCAGTGCTAAGGAATGGAGGTTGGTAGGCCGTTGGTACACGGGGTTCCCCTAGGAAAGATCAGCTGCTTCTCTCTTCAGATGATACTTCTCTAATTGATTTAAATGTCCGATCCGCTTCCAGGGCCCCTAAGTAGTTCCAGAAACCTGGGGACACCAAATGCTCCAGTCCAAGGATGTCATGCTTGGTATAGTAGAATATCAGTTAAAGTGAGGAAAACGCTCAACGAGATAGTGTGAGGGTGGCGCAGGAGTGGGCAGTGTTTCCTCCTGTTGAACTTAGGGTCCCTGTGAGTGGAACCGACTGGAGGGCACCTAACAACACAGGCTTTGGCAGAGAGGCAAACTTCAGGACTAAAAATTTCAAGATCCGCCTTTTTGTTTTTTGAGTTTTCACTGGTACAGTAAATTCTCCCCTTCCAGCCAGGCCTTTCTTAGGCAGAATTGAGCTCTGGAAAGTCTATTGTTTACAGTCGTTAAGGTAAATTGATCCCAATTGTTTCATCCCTGGAGACATTTGCATGAGGCTTCTTTACCCAGGTCTTGCCAGGAACAAGGAGCTGGCCCTTCCCGAAGATCCTTGTACTCCTCAGTTTTTCTGGCTGCACCCAGACAGACGTGAAGAATTTGAGACGACAGCCCGCCATCCAAAGCTAAGTCTCTTTCTCCACACGTCTGGACCAAAGGGAACGCTGTTCTAGGGAGGCGGATGGTGAATTCGGACCCAGTGGGCCTGGAGGCTCCTCTTCGCAAGGGTTCGCAAGGGAAGGGCCCACACTGAAGAGAGACAGACTTCCCGACCTTCTCGGTCTGCTCCCTGCTCTGTTTTTGGTGAGACGCTTGTCCCTCTGACTGGTTCTCAGAGTTTTGAATCTGAAAGTTCACCACATTGTTTATTTTATAATTGGTTGTATTTTTCCGGGAGTTTGGCTTTTTGGTTTTGTGTTTTTCGTAGTTGTGAGAGGGAGGGGATGTTCTGTTACTTACGCCGCCATCTTGACGCCGCCCCTCATTAATCTAAAATGAAATCTCAGAATTTGCCATTCTAATGAGAAAAAAAGTCACACCTACCAGCTACAGAGGGAATGAGTCCAGAAGGAGGCTTTTTTATATAGGGTTGTTTATATTCCCAAGGCATTACTCGCTGGAAAATTGGTTCAAGGAGTGCCCAGGAATCTCCCGCATCACTTCAGCCCTCCTCCATTGCTTAGGAAGGAGTTCTAGTAGCGTAGTGGATAAGGCAGTGGGCCCTTAAACAGAAGGTCAGAGGTTCAAAACCACCAGCCGCTCTGCGGAAGGAAGATGAGGCTATCTACTTCTGTAAAGACTTACAGCCTTGGAAAACCTATGGGCGTCGCTATGAGTCGGAATGTACTCCTTGGCAGTGAGTTACTTAGGTAGGTAGGAGGATGAGGAGAGTTCATTTTTTTCTGCAGGCCAATATGGACACTGCTTAGACGGCTCAGATGCACAGCGTCAGATGGTCAGTTTCTGTTGCCAGACCTGGTTCCTCAGCTCAATTCACTGCCATCCAGTCGATTCCGACTCACATTGACCCCCACTGGGTGTCCGAGGCTGTAAATCTTTACGGAAGTAGATTGCCCCAGATTCCTTCCTCAGGTCAGCTGGTGGGTTTAGAACCACCGACCTTCTAGTATGCAGTCAAATGCCTTATCCACTATGGTTACTTATCCGTAGGTATGTGCGGAAAATATTGACAAGCACAAAAGATCCCACAAAGAGGACCATACAGAATGCAAGTCTGATAGCTTCAAGTTTGTGAGAATCATGTTACCTACTTGGGATTTCTTATTATTTCCTGTATTTTGTGATTATTGATAATGGTGTTTGGCAAGGAAACTTGAGTCCTTGAGAGCAAGGAACCAGCAGTGTCACCATAGTTTAAGTCTTCTCATTGGGGAAATGACAACTGCTGCTGATCAAGATACTAGGAGAAAAAGCAGTGCTTTCAAATGCTATCATGCCAGCACGTTCGCTGCTGAGATCTGAATCTGGATGGACTAAGATTTGAAAAGACTTGCTTTTGGTTGGGAGTTTTTTTTTTTTTTTTTTTTTTAAAGCAACTTAAACTATGTGTGAGTCATTTGCCTGTCGTCATTTTCTTCATGTGGAGATCTTTACCAATATCTGGTTGGTGCTTTGGTGCCCGAACCTCATGGAACCCTAATTAGTGATTATATCTCCCACATGCAGGGATTGGGACTTAGTATGACGAAGGGAAACATTCAGAGTTGTGTTCCAAATTGTGAGCTTCAGGCTTTGACAACTAAGCTTAGTTTGGCTTCATTTTCATACTAGTAAGGTTTTGCTGCCTGATAAATCACCTAAACCTTAGTGCAGAAAACAACCAGTTATTTAGCTCACAATTCTGTTGGTTGACAAGTTGGGTTGGACTCAGGGAAATGGTTCTTTTGGTCTTGGCTGGGCTCACTCATGTCTGTGGTCAACTACTGGTCATCTAGATGACTGGTTCTGAGGGTTGCCTGACTGCTGACTCCCCCATCTTATGAACATCTGGACTCCTTGTTTCTGAGTATATCACAGGCCAACAGAGGCAGACATGCCAGTTGCCTCCCAATATGCATCTTTCCCTTTACTTA
>NW_006921840.1:2123653-2125063 GCF_000298275.1 Orycteropus afer afer | reverse complement strand
TGTGATTTGGGTGAACTCACTTTCCATACAGCAGTTCACACACGTTGTCTCATAACATTGACTACAATTTACGCCAATGCAACAGCTCCCCTCCCACTTCCTCCCGATAGTTACCTCTTCCCTCTATCTATCCCTCCATGCACTCCTGCCCCCTGAGCTGTCTCATTGTGCATAAACAGACCTTCTTTCTCTCATGATTGTTCTCTCCAAGGAGTGTATCTACCTCAGGTAAATGTTCAATTCATATACCTATCTTTTGTTTGGCTGGAAGCCACAGGTGTGGGTTCTATTCCAGACCTGAAGGGCAGTTAGGGACCATAGTCTCAGTGGTTCCACCAGGCTCTATCAGACCAGCAAACCTGCCCCCTCCCATTTTTTTTCCAAATGATTCTGAGTTTTGTTCCACATTGTTCTCCCTCTGTATCCAGGATCTCCTACATAGATCCCCATCAGAGTGGTTGACAGTGGTAGCCAGGCACAATCTAGTTCTTCTGGTATCATAGTCATATCGGCTGAGGGTCGTATGGTGTACCAGTCGCTGGGATTAATTGTTTCCATGAATCTTTGGTTTTCTTCATTCTTCTTTGCTCTAGATGAGGAGAGACCCATCATTGCACCTAGATGGCTGCTTGCAGGCTTTTAAGATCCCAGTCACTACTCGCCAAAGTAGGAGGTGGAACAATATTTTATGCAGTATGTTATGACAATTGAGCTTGATTTCCCCTGTGACTATGGTCCTGAGCCCACAGGTCCAACTACTCGGTCCTTCTGGGTAGCTGGCTGTGACCAAGAAGTGACTACAACTTTGTCCCTTGTCAGCTCTACTATAACCCTGGGAATTTTTACAGAACATACAAATACACTTGTAGAACCATTGTCTGCCATCCCTATACATGGTCTTGGGTACACTCCCTGCTGTATAGACATACCTAATAGTTCAGCCTGTCTACCTATCTATCCACCCATATACCCATGTTTGCCTTCACTGACAATGCAGTACTGTACATGCAAAAGGGTTCATCTTTTTTGTCTGCACCTCCCATGTACCTCTCTCTGTTTTCCTCTTCCTCAATGCCACCATGTTGATCACTCACATTTGGTACATTGCCCTTCTCTTCACCCAAATCAATGCTTATCTCTACTTACCTAACAGTGTTCTCTACCCTACCCTCCCACCCCTGGTAACCAACAAATAAAATTTCTTTCCATAGATAAACCTTTCCTTGACTTTTACAATAACAGACTAATACAAAATTTGTCCTTCTGTGATTGACTTATTTCACTCAGCACAATGTCCTCCAAGTTCATCCACATTATGCGGTGTTTTGCAGATTCTACATTATTCTTTAGGGTTGCATAGTATAGATAACCATAGTTTGGTTATCCATTCCTCAGTTGATGCACACCTAG
>NW_006921840.1:2102237-2113795 GCF_000298275.1 Orycteropus afer afer | reverse complement strand
TATCTGGGGAGAGGGCAATAAGAGAAAAAAGTAGAAAAGGAGAATAATGAAGAAAAAAAATTGGAAGAACACAAAAAGCAAAACAAGGGATGGGATTACCCACAAGAAAGGGGGAAAAAAAATTGGAACCAGGAACAGGGCAAAGAAAAAAAGCTGAAAGCTAGAACTTGGGAAGGGAAGAATAAAGAATGATAATTAAAAGGAAAAATGTAATAATAATACTAGTAGTTTTAAAACAGACAAAAGCAAACAAACTAAAAAAAAGAAAAAAAATCTGGACAGGGCGGGGCAGTGCACCCAGGCTCTGTCTGAGCACACAGACTGGGATGGAATTCCTGCTGGCCCAGAAAGTGGGTGGGAGTGACTGCTGGCTGCACCTCTGTTCACCAAGAGGGTGTGAGATGTAAGAGTAATAAGGGGAATGTCACACCTTTTCATTAGTCCCTGTGTCCGGGATGTCTTTGTGGTTCCCAGCAAGCAGAGCCTGTTCTTAACTTCCTGGAATCTGGGAGAACACTATCACTTTAAATATCCAAAATGGTCAAGCTGTTTGTAAACATTTAGAATGGCTGCGCCCTCTGGACAGGCAAAAGTCCACAGCTCAGCCTGCCTTCTTCTTCACTGTTTCTCCTTTTATTCCCCAGCCACCAGAGAGCAGTCCTCCATGCAGTCCCTGGCTATCAGAGCTGATTTTTAGGTTAATTCTTAGGTCTTACTACCACTCGGCAATATCCAAGCTGTCTGTGCCGTCAGGATCACTGCCATACTGCAGCTCCGTATGTCTCCTTTTTTGGTATTTTAATGCAAATTCTTCTGCTAGTTGGGGTTTAGTCCACTTCTGTATTCTTACCTTCAAGGTTCAGGGGTCCAGGATCTGCTAGTTGCAGTTTAGTCCACTTCTATATCCTTCCCTTCAAGGTTCAGGGGGCCAGGATTTTCTTATGTATCTGTGTTAATTGGTTCCCCTTTTCTTTATTGAAGAGGGTCTGTGCAGTCTTTCTGCCTATTCCACCATCTTACTGGAACCTCTCATATCAGCTTTTACAGTTTCCAATAACATACAGTTTTTCAGTTTTTTTATTTCCACTGAATTTTACCTTATACACTTTTAGACATGGCCCATTTTATTTTGTGTTGACTAGTTCTAATGGTTTAGGAGCTCTGGTAGTGTAGTGCATTTGACTACTAACCAGAAGGCTGGTGGTTCAAACCCACCACCCACTCCTCGGAAGGAAGGTTGGGTGCCACGTTCGGCAAAACTGCATAGGTCATGAAATGAAGCAACATGAAAGGATCAATGATTTTTTTTTTTTAAAAGGAATGGGGGCCAGGCAGACACCCCGTATATTTTGCAAGAGCGACCCCTGATGCCTTTGTTCTACTTTATTTATATGCTTGTGCATTATTAAATCATTAGTCTTGGAATCCATACAATCAGCTTATTCTCTACAGAGCTAAAGTTTTATTCCTCTACGTGCTCAAGGACAACAGGTGGTCATTAAAACAATCATAGAAATCTCCTCAGGAATAAGGAGTGTAAAACGATAAATTTTACTAGGACACAGTGACCCAAAGTATGAAACATCCCAATAAGATAAAAACATGGAGAATAACATCTACTTTTAATACCTGACGTTTTGCCAATTAAGCATTTAACAGTGAGAGAGATCTTGCCATCTCTTAAGAGTAATTAGAACATGTGCCTTGCAATCATGTTCTTTTGGGGGTCTTTTTCTCCAACAGTTGGGCAATCTACTCCCATAGTGATACTGCCTCAGAAACCCAAGGAGGCATCACTATGAGTTGGATCTGACTCGATGGCAGTGAGTTTGGTTTGGTTTGGTTTAGTTCTAACAGTTATATTTATTATGATTTGGAAAGTTGACACTAACTTTTTAGTGATTCTACCAGCACCTCCCCTCTGGAGTTCCCAGAATTGTCCCCTTCTTCAGGATGAGTCTGTGGCATTGCAAATCCAGTACTTCTGACTACGGTCTTTCCCCAAGTGATTTGTTCCTGGCAGTCTCCTGGAGCTTTGTGGAAGTATCCAAGTTGCAATTATTACTACTTTACCCAAAAAAAGCTGATTACTCTCAAATCCATTCCAACTCTGAGAGACCCTGTAGGACAGTGTAGAATGGCATAGGGTTTCTTTACGGAAGCAGAGTGCCACATCTTTCTTCCTTGGAGCAGCTGGTGAGTTTGAACTGCCAAACTTTCAGTCAGCAGCTTAACACATGTAGTTTTAATTTGCTTCTAGGGTGCCAGTTTGAATTAGGCCTTTGGTGATCAAGCAGAAGTGAGGCTTTGCAGTTGTGTTGTTGCTAGTTTGAAACCAGGAAAATTTCTCATCTCTCACTTGTGTCCCTGGGAACTCCTTGATTTGTAAGCCCAGAACAAAGGTTTCCCTGTGTTTTGTAACTTCCAGCACCTGGGTTATCATGCTCCCCACTTGTAGATTATGGTGTCCCCATTCATTACTGTGATTAAATGCTGCCATTGTGTCCACCTCTAGCTTCCCCCCTCCTCTGCATACTTAGTGATATATTTGTTATCACCTCTTACATTTGCATTTCTTGCCTGTAAAGAATTAACTGCTAGTTGGATCCATTTTCTCATATTTCCTAACTTACATTACTAAGACTGAGTAACTGCCTGACCAAGTTACATTTTCATGACAGTCCACATCAAGGGTTGTTGGCTGGCCTGTGGATTTTCAATTCTCAGCCCCTCGAGTGGCCCACTGCAACCACCCCAGCTGACCTCATCCTTCTCTGGGATTTCCAAGACCTTCTCACTACCTAGAAACTGCTGTTGTTAGCTGATGTTGTGTCGCCCCATGACTCATGGTGAACCCAAGCACCATGGGATCTGACTGTTGCAATCCATAGAGTTTTTGTTGTGTGATATTTGGAAGTAGATCTCCAGACCTTTCTTTCTAGTCTGTCATTATTTAAAAGCTCTGATAACACCTGTTGGGCATCATAACTACATGCATGTCTCTACTTTCAGAGAGTTGGTGGCTGAGTTTCAGGTCCATTGGCTGGAAATTGAATCTGGGTTTCAAAGAGAGTGAGAATTCTACCACTGAACCACCAGTGCCCTCACTCAGAAACTAAAGGGTTAATTTGCAACAGGCTGTGACTGGGTGCCATTCTGCTTGCGTATTACAAACCCAAACCCACTACTGTCTGTTCCAGTCCAACTCTAAGCGACCGTACTGGTTAAATATTTTGAATGTCACTCCCATGACATGAATGGAAAGAGGATCGGAAACTTTTATTACAAAAGTCAATTATACAATATTTTCTAGGGGTAGTCATAAATAATGTATTTTATAGTTTGGCTGTTTTGTTCCATAGCAGTTCCAACATATCTTCCTATAAATTTTGCATTTTGTAAACATTCACAATTTATTTCTGTAAAAACAAAAGAAATTGTGTCTTTAAAAAAGTTTTTTTTTTTTTTTTTAAGCTGACAATTTTTCTTAGGTTCACTATTTTCTTGCCAGGAAAATAAATTTTGGTCGCAAATCAGAATGATTTGATTGCCTGTAGGTTAGTACTATATCCCAGTAAAACTGACCTAAGGAAAACAAATCCCATTTCCTTTACGGCAAAGAACTGATTTCATAGTAGAAACAAATTTATTAGAATCCCCTCCAGGACTATAATGGAAAACAACCTCAAAGCAAAGCAAACATTGTTGAATGTTTTCATTCCTAGTAGGGATTTGGCATGAGGTATAGTGTCTGGCCATAGTGCTATGCAGTGGCTGATCCAAGGATTGAGTAAATAACAGGATCCTGAAACGAACATATGTTCGTGGAACATATGGATGTCTTGAAATAAACTAGAATTCATCAACCAGTAGTAAAATTGTAGGATGTAAAGTATAGCTCTGAACTTTCACAGAACAAAATTACATTTGTATATTTTTTAGCAGTTGAAGCATCTTTGCCAAAAGGAACTGCATTATGTAGTTCAAATTTAAAGACTAAGACTAGAAAATGCAAACGGAGCCAGGTGCATAATTCAAGAATTGTCTCCTTCTGCTAACCCCTTCAGTGTATAAAGTAGTAAAAGTGTACTACTCAGATTTATTAAGTCATGAACCATGACTGTAGAACAACGTGACTAATTTTTGTGTGTGACTTGTGGAATTAGGGTCATTATTTTAGAGTCACAAATTATGATTATTTCCTTTGGGGAAGCAAAGTAGTCTAGTAAATAGACATTGGACTTTATGTCAGGAAACTTAGACCCAAGTCCTCACACTCCTTAGAGATGAGGGAGAGGCATCATGCATGGTATGGGGAAAAGAGCACAGGTTATGGGACTAAGACTTATCTGGAGTCTAGTCCTAACTTCTCTGCTTACCTCGCTATGTGAACTCAGTACATTAGCTAAACTCTATGAGCATTCATCTCCAACTGTAATATAAAATCAAACCCATTGCTGTTGAGTTAATTTTGACTCAGAGTGAACCTGTAGACAGAGTAGAACTGCCCCACAGGTTTTCGAAGGGTGAAATCTTTATGGAAGCTGATTGTCACATCTTTCTCCTATGGGGTGGCTGGTGGGTTTAAACTTGGAATCTTTTGGTTAGCAGCTGAGCACTTAACTATTCAGCTCATACTTACCAGTGTGGATGGAGCAGTTGTTTACAGCTGGGCTCTGTTTTGATTGGACCAGTATCTATTCTGGTTGGTGGCTGTCCATGTTGTATTGGTTGTTAAATATCTTGACTCTCAATCCTATTAATACTTAAACCAAACTCACTGCCATCGAATGGATTCTGACTCATAGTGACCCCTTTTGCGTTTCTGATGGGGTAAATCTTTACAGAAGTAGATTGCCCAGTCTTCCTTCTGCAGAGTGGCTGGTGGGTTTGAACCGCCAACCTTTTGGTTGGCAGTCAAATGCCCTAGACACTACACCACCAGAACTGCTTATTAATCCTTAAAGGGCAGGTTTCTTGGGAGATTACAATGAAATAATATATATGACATGCCTAGTGTACTCACTAAATATTAATTTTATTTCTTCCTTTTTTCCCCTGTACAGTTAAAAATATTTTGCTACCTAAATAAGGGGAGAAAAAATCCCATCAGTTTTCACTGTGATGCTAAGAGGTTAAGGGAACTGTTTCTCTCTTACACTTATTTTTTTTTTGTTGTTGTTGTTATGTGCCATCGAGTCGGCCCCGACTCATAGTGACCCCTCCTTGGCTTTCCAAGGCAGTATCACTACAGAAGTAGGATTGTCCAGCCTTCCTTCTGAGGAGTGGCTGGTGGGTTTGAACCGCCAGCCTTCTGGTTAGCAGTCAAGTACATTAGGCACTATGCTACCAGAGCTCCCTACACTTATTTAGCATCCATTAAATAAATATAAAGTTTCTATTCTGTGTCAGGCACTGAGGGATACTAGGGGTATAAAGATAAATAGTGCATCATATCTACCCTTGATAAATTAATAGTCTAAGAGGAGCAATAGATGAGTGATCCCTGATTCAATCCAAACAACATGATAAGATGCCTTTGTGAAAATTTTAAAAAGAGACCTTTTTTGGGGCAGGTGTAGCCTGATTTGGCAGCTGAGCCCAGGTTGGGTTTCACCTGTATGCCAGGCACTATTTATGTTTTCCCATTGTATGCTCCCAATAACCCTGCCCTTTAAGTATTATTAGGACTCACCAAAAACCAAACCAAACTCACTGCCATCAAGTCGATTCTGACACATAGCAACCCCTCCTTGGTTTTCTGAGGCAGTGTCTCTACAGAAGTAGATTGTTCAGTCTTCCTTCCAAGGAGTGGCTGGTGGGTTTGAACTGCCAGCCTTCTGGTTAGCAGTCAAATGCTTAGGCATTATTCCACCAGAGCTCCTTGTTATTAGGACTAAGAGTCAAGATAGTTAACAACCAATACAACATGGACATCAGGTGGATACTGGTCCAATTAGAACAGAGCCCAGCTTAAACAACAACTTGTTCTCTTCTCTGAGTGCCCTTGTGCAGTACACAACCTGTATAATTATACAGGGTGGTCTGGAGAAATGGCGTTACAGAGGTATAAGTCAAGGGCTATAGGCTTATAGAGATAGGAGGAACTGAGTTTTGCAGGGTAAATGGAATTTGACCAAATATAGATGACTTGTAGAGCATTAGAATATGTGTGAAGATGAAGAGGTATAAAAGAGCTAGGAGGTTAGGGGATTTGAGGATGCTTCTACCAGATGGTATATATGGATTCACTATTTTGAGGAAAGAGATGAAAATGTAAATTATAACCTCTTTAAGTAGATAGTTTGTTATCCTTACAGTTAAATACTAAAATTACTTACATAAATTGATATTTTTTTCCATTGTTCTTGGACTACATAGCAGGCTTCTTTTTGAAAAAAATTCATTTGCATTTGAAAAAAATTGTTTTTGGTTGATGAGAACACACTGTCCTCTAAGGTTAAATATCTGAGATCATCAAGTGCTTTTCCAACATTCTTTGAGCCTAGACAGAGAGCAGCAATCAAGGGGGGGGGGGTGCGCTAGATAATTCAGTGACATAGTATTAAAAAAAAATAAAAAAGGATGTGGAGTCTTTCATCACTGAATCATGGATCTGTGTTTGTTCATGGAACATTAAATCATAAGCTTTTAGAACTTGGAGATCTTTGGAAACCTTTTAATCTAATCCCCTCATTTAAAAATGACTTTTGGAGAGAGATCAGGATGGTGGCTTAGTCAGATACACTGTATTGTCCTCTATAGCAGAGACCTGAAAACCCAAATGAAACACATACAGATGACAATCTTGGAACTGTGAGCATCAAATGAAAGGATGAAGAATTAGAGTGAATATTAATTGGGAAAAAAATAGATCAAAACAATGAATAAGAGAAATTGGAGGTGCCCTGCAAATTGGCCTGGCCCAGTATGGCCATCTTGAGACAAAGCCAGCAGTTATTCCAGGTGAAGAGCACAGGAAGGCTACTTCATGGAATTCTCCAGAGGAGACAGAGAAACTGTAGACATACCCAGAGTGTAGCAAGGTGAGCGGGACATGAACTGAACCTAAGAAGGGAAAGCACAGGAAGGGAGGGTAAGAGCTCCAGGGATTCTGACGTCCATGGAGCAGGGACGTAGCCAGGAGCCAGAAGCAGGCTGGGTGGCAGCATGATGAACATGGAGTAACAACACCCATAGTCTGTCAGCAAGAGGACTCCATTGAACCCAGTGGAGTCTGCCCCACCCCACCCCGAGGCAGGGGAGCATTCTGCACTCTCACCACACAGCCTGAATCCTAATCACATTGGCCCTGACCCCCTGAGTGGTGAGGGAGCATTCCCATGCTCCCAGCCATTTGACACAACACCCCTACAACCTGCTCTGACCTGACAATTAGTAGGGGGGTGTTCCTGCACTCCAACCACCCGCCCTGACCCCCACTTGAATATTCCTTGACCCTCTGAGTGGTGGAGGAGTGATTCCCCATTCCTGGTCACCCACCCTGACCCCTGCCTGAGCCTTCCCTGACTTGCCAAGCAGTGGCAGAATATTTCCACACTCCTGAACACATGCCCAACCCCCACCCTTCAGTCAAATGGCAGGAACATTCTTGCACTCCCAGCCACCTGATACACTTCCCTTGTCAGCCTGTCCAACCAGCAAAGTGTGGAGAGCACTCCCATGCTGTGGGACCAATGAAAGGTGACAGCCAGTTCCTGCACAACCCATCCTCAGATGTCTTGCATGCCCAGAGAGCAGCAACAAGAGCTCACCCTGCTCACTGCTGCTATGCTTACCCAAAGACACGAAGTGAATACTCTTGTGCCACCAGAGGAGAGATCAGCAAAGAATTCCATACCTGCCTACATTAATAAAATGAGACAAAAAAATCAGGATCAAAGAAACATATTCAATCAATAAATACATAAAATAACACCTAAATGCCTCAGAGACAGCAGACAAAGTCAAATCATATAAAGAAACAGGACAAGATGGCTCAAGCAAATGAACAAAATGAAGAGGCAGAAATGGTATTGGAACTACCTGATAAGGAATTGAAAAGACTTATGTATAGGATCTTCAACAAGGAGAATACAGACAAAACCAAGGACAATACGGACAATACCCTAGACAATTTCAGGGAAAATGTACAAGAACAAAATGACAAAAGAAACAGACAAAGCATACAAAATCAGCTAGAAATGCAGAAGATTAACAATGAAATATCAAAAATAGATAACTCAGTGGAAGGACATAGAGGTAAAATTGACTCTGTGGAAGAAAGAATCAGCAAAATAGAGGACAGATCTCTTGCTACTTGTTTGTGGTATAACCAGAAAATTGAAGAAAAATGAAGAAATCCTATGATTTGTGCAGGATACTATCAAGAGGAATAATATGTATGATTGGAATTCCAAAACATGAGACAAAAAAAAAAATTATTGAAGGTACTCTGGCAGAGAACTTCTCTAATATCATGAAAGAGAAGCAGGTTTCCATCCAAGAAGCTCAAAGAACTTCCACAGGATAGACCCCAAAAGAGAGTCACCAAGACATATCAAAATCAAACTTGGAAAAACCAAAGACAAAAAATTCTAAGAGCATTTTGGGAAAAACAAATATCATGTATAAAGGGGCACCGATAAGACTAAGCTTTCTCAGCAGAAACCATACAAGCAATAAGGCAATGGGATGACATATTTAAAATCCTGAAGGAAAAGAATTGCCAACCAAGGATTACATCCAGCAAAATTGTATTTAAAAAATGATAACAAAACTAAGACATGCCCAGACAAGCAGAAGCTAATGGAATTTGTAAAAACCAGACCAGCTTTGCAAGAAATTTTAAGGGAAGTCCTCTGAGTAGAGAACCAACAGCATCAGACCTGAGCTAAAGATACATGACATCACTCAGATACCAACCCAGATGAAGACCTTGCAAAATTAAAATCTAAAAATCTTACTACAGGGATCCAAAGGAAGTAAGCTGTAAATGATCACAACTTCAAACAGAAAGAGGGGATAAAAGATAAAATTAGAGAATTTCCATATGCAGAGGAAGTCATGATGATTTCAAGACATAACAGACTGTTTTAAGAGGATTAACATAAACTTTAGGGTAACCACAAAGAAAAGTAATAAATCTACACACCAATATAAAGAATAGAAAACCAAAAAGATTTAGTAAATAAAAATAACAGTGATTGATAGGAAAATGAAATCAGTGTAAAAAAGAACTCAGTGCAGACAATGAAGAGGAACAAAGAAACCATTAACCACACAAATAAAAGTATAACAGAATGATAGCAATGAAACCATACTAATCAATAATTAATGTAAAAGTATTGAATGTACCAGTCAAGAGACAGAAAGTGGTAGAATGGAGTGAAAAACATGACCCATGAATATATTGCCTACAAGACACAAAGTTTAGGCACAAAGACATAAGTTAAAAATCAAAGGATGAACAAAAAAAGTATCAAACAAACAATATCCAAAAGAGATCAGGAGTAGCAATATTAATTTTGGATAAAATAGACTTTATGTCAAAATTCATTAAAGGAGACAAAGAAGGGCATTATATAATGATTAAAAGGCCAATCCAGCAAGAAGACGTAACAATAATAAATATGTACACACCTAATGACAGAGTTCCAAACTACATGAAACAAACTTAACAGAATTGAAAAGAGATCAATAGTTATACAATAATAGTAGAAGACATTAATACACCAAATTTGACAGCAGACAGAACAACTAGAAAGAATCTCAGAAAAGAAACAGAAGATCTAAATAACACAATCAATTAACTTGACCTCATACTCATATACAGAACATTCACCCAACAGCAGCATGGTACACATTTCTTTTCTAAGGCAGATGATTGAAACATTCTTTTTTTTTTTTTTTTTAATTTTTATTGTGATTTGAGTGAAAGTTTATAGAGCAAATTCATTTTCCATACAGCAGTTCATACACATTTTGTCTCATGATATTGACTGCAATCACAATGTAGCAACTGTCTTCCCACTTACTCCCTATAGTTACTTCTTCCTTGTGTCCTTCCCTCCTGTGTGCTCCCACCTCCTGAGCTATTTTCCTGTGCAAACACTGCCCTTCTGTTCTCCCATGATTGACCACTCCAAGTAGTGTATCTACCTGATGTAAATGTTCAGCCCAAGCCACATGAGTGAGTTCAATTCCAGACCTAAAGGGTAGCTAGGGGCCATAGTCTCAGGGATCTCACCAGCCTCTATCAGACCATCCAACCTGGTCTTTTTTTTTTTTTTTCAATGATTCTGAGTTTTGTTTCACACTGTTCTCCTACTCTATCCAGGATCTCCACGGCATATGGATCATTCTTAAGACTAGACCATATTCTCGGCTACAAAACAAGTCTCAGTAGATGTGAAAACATTGACATAATACAAAGCATCTTCTTTGATGATGGTACTATAAAACTAGAAATGAATAACAGAATGAGAAATGAAAAAAAAAATATGGAAATTGTAATAACATCTTATTTAAAAATTCCTGAGTCAGAAGAAATTAAAAATGAAATAAAAAAAATTCTTAGCATGAAGTGAAAATGAAAACACAACATACCAATAACTCTGAGACACAAGCAAAAGCAGTATTAGGAGGAAAATTTATAGCAATAAATGTACATATAAAGAAGAAAGAGCTAAAATCAATACCTTTACCTTACAACTCAAAGAGATAAAAACAGCAGCAAAAGGAGCCCACAGTCACTGGAAAAAAAGTAAATAATAGAGATTAGAGCAGAAATAAATGGAAAAGATAATAGAAAAACAATAGAAAAAATCAAGAGTAGAAGTTTATTCTTTGAAAGGGTTGGTAAAATCAACATGTTGTTGTTGTTATTTGCCATCGAGTCGGCCCCGACTCCTAGCGACCCCTCCTTGGGTTTCCGAGGCAGTTATCACTACGGAAGTAGGATTGCCCAAACTTCCTTCTGAGGAGTGGCTGGTGGGTTCGAACCGCCAGCCTCCCACTGGCTAAATTCATGAAGGAAAAGATGAAGATGCAAATAACCCAAATAAGAAATGAGATGGGTGACGTTATAACAGAACCATTGGAAATAGAAAAGGTCAAACAGAATCCTGTGAAGAACTGTACTCCAAAAAATTTGAAAACGTAGCAGAAATGGACAAATTTTTAGTAACACACTACCTTCCTAAAAGGAGCTCTGGTCGTGCAGTGCCTAAGGCATTTGACTGCTAATCAGAAGGCTGGCGGTTCAAGCCCACCAGCCACTCCTTGGAGGGAAGGTTGGGCAATCTACTTCTGTTAGTGATACTGCCTTGGAAACCCAAGGAGCGGTCGCTATGAGTCAGATCCGACTTGACAGCAGCGAGTTTGATTTGGTTTGGACCTTCCTAAAGTAACACAAACTGGAACAATAACAACAAACACTTGCAAACTGCCATCTAAGATACAACTATTGGTCTCTTCCCTTCTGGAGCAAAGAAGAGTGAAGAAAACCAAAGACTTAAGGAAACAATTAGTCTAAAGTTTCATTAACCACATGAACC
>NW_006921840.1:2100670-2101972 GCF_000298275.1 Orycteropus afer afer | reverse complement strand
AAGGGGCAGGAAAGCTGGGCGAATGGAAATAACCCAAGGTAGATGAGGAGAATGCTGGAATGTTGAGGGGATTGGATCCAAAGTACTGAAACAATCTTATGTATAAATTGCTGAATGAGAAACTAATTTTCTGTGTAACCTTTCACCTAAACCACAGTAAAAACCACTCAGGAAAGGATCAAATTTGGAGATCCTGGATAGAGTGGGAGGGAAAACGTGGAACAAAATCCAAAAACTCAATAATGACCAGAATTACTGGTCAAATGAAATCTGGTGAGACTCCCAATACTATGGCCCTGAAATATATCCGGCGCCTGGAATAAAACTCATCCCCAAGGGTGGGCTCTCAGCCCAATATGTACATGTAGACCACTGAACCCAGGATGCCACTCTCTCAGGGGCGGGCTTTCAGCCCAAAGATGTACAAGCAGACCACTCAACCCAGGATGCCACATCTACACACTCAGTGGTAATACATCCCTTAAAGCAATAGACCATGGAACATCAAAGGACCAACATTCAAACTAAGGAAATGCAGGACAAACAGGAGTGCATAATTATGAGGGGCACAGGGGGAGTGTTGCAGGGTAGGGAGGGGAGGAGACTGGGTTAGGGTTGGACATGGCGAATGGGGAATGAAACTAAATGTACGCATGACTTTGAATGTAAAACATGCTCTTAAAATGAAAAAATAAAAATAAAAAATAAATGAGTTATACATAACCAAATTAAAAAGAAAAAAATATGTAGGAGTAGGGAATGGGACTAAAATAAAACAAATGAATAAGATATTCTATGTCCTGTGCAATAGGCTGAATGCTGCCCTTAAAGAGATATATCCATGTGGATGTGACCTTATTTGAAAAAGTATGGGTCTTTGCAGATATAATTCAGTTAAGGATGTTATGGTGGGATCATCCTGGATTATCCAGGTGGGCCCTAAATTCAATGACTGTTGTCCTTATAGGAGTGAAGCAGAGACTAGGGAAAATTCTCAGCTCCCACGGACACCTTAATTTTGGGCTTGTGGCCTCTGGAACTTCCAGAGTCAATTTCCGTTCTTTTAAGCTATCCAGTTTGTGGTAATTTGTTATGGCAGTCACATGGTACTTATACATCTTGTGATATGATAATGTAACTGGATTTTTAAAAGAAACTCTTTCCATCTCAGTCTTGGCCACAGCCCAAAGGCCAAACGAGGCCAACCAAATAGGGGGCAATAATCCAAGGCACCCCAGGCCACATTTGTAAAGGAGATGCTCAAAAGCCAGTTTTGCCACTCCAAGTCTCTCAACCAGCACA
>NW_006921840.1:2098872-2100253 GCF_000298275.1 Orycteropus afer afer | reverse complement strand
AATAAAGATTTATAAAGTAAAATGGAAGAAACTATATACTTTGGGAAAATAGTTATTCACCATAAGGGATATCAGTTTTTAATAGATCCCTCTAAAGTTGAAGGAAAAAAAATGATGAAAAAAACATGGATAGGTTGGCGTTACTGTGTTGTTTTCTCCTTCTAGTTTCAATTTTAACCAGTATTGATTGACTCCTGCTATGAAAGATGAGGAAATCATAAGCTTACATTTTTTTGGTCCCTCTTCCCTCCCGATGTTTATTTTTTATAATAATATATTACATTGTCAAGCTTTGTAACATTTACTTCATGCTCTAGGAATCAGTTAAAGATTGTATTTGACAGCCAGTTAACAATGACCTGACTATAGCAACTTAAACATAGAAGGGTTTAGTCCCTCCCCTAAAAAAGACTGAAGGTAAGAGTGAGGGCATTGCTAGGTTTTGATGAAGTGATAAAAAACAAAACCAAATGAAGTGATAGGTACCCAGGATCCAAAACCCACTGCCCTTGAGTCATTTCTGACTCATAGCAGCCCAGGGTGTTTCTATTTTCCTGTTTTGCCGTGTTCAGTGTGTTACTTTCATTTTCAAGGTCATAAGACAGCTGCTGGAGCTCTTGTCATCATATCTACAGTTCAGGCAATGAACAGGAGGAAGGGAAAGAAGGTCAGACTCTCCCAGAAGCCCCACCTTCCATTCATATTTCATTGCCTCCTCTCATTTGTTGCAGGAAAAGCTGAGGAATGTACTTTTCCTCTGAGCATATCACCCAAAGTTCTGTTACTAAGGTAGTCCTTGGAATCTCACTTTTCATGGTTGCTTCGGTTTATATTTATAGTAACATGGATTTAAAGCTTGGAACAGCAATTTTTTTTTTTTTACAAAAAAAAAAATGCTCTTATAAGATTTTTTATTTTGCTTAAACTCCTGTTTAAATGGGTTTCATTCTCAAGTAGTTCTTTCCAGAATGGTCCACAGATAGAGTGTATTACCTAAGTTATTGCCTCCTCGGTTACATTCCTAATTCTAGGCAGTTCTGATTCATAGTGACCCAATCTATGTACAACAGAGCACAACACTGCCTGGTCCTGTTCCATCTTCCCAATCATTGGTGTTCCTGAGCCCATAATTGCAGCCACTTGTCAATCCATCTTGTTGAGGGTCTTCCTCTTTCCACTGCCTTTCTACTTTACCAAGCATAATGGAGTCTGGTAATTCTCACTTTGAAGGACCATTCCAGCTACACTTCTTCCAGGACGGATTTATTCATTCTGGAAATCGTGGTATATTCAATATTCTTTGACAACACCACAGTTGAAAGACATCAGCTCTTCTTTGGTCTTCCTTATTAATTGCCCAGCTTTCACATGCATGTAAAAA
>NW_006921840.1:2094196-2098433 GCF_000298275.1 Orycteropus afer afer | reverse complement strand
TTCCCTTTTGATTTTCTAATTCCAGGTCATTGCACATTTCATTGTAATACTTTGTCTTATTGAGCTCCCCTTTGAAATACTCTTTTAGTATTTTCATATCATCATTTCCTCCATTTGCTTTAGCTACTCTCTGTTCAAATGCAAGTTTTAGAGTCTCTTCTGATGTCCATTTTGGTCTTTTCTTTCTTTTTAACGACCTTCTGCTTTCTTTAAGTATGGTGTCCTTGATGTCATCCTACAACTTGTCTAGTCTTCAGTCATTGGGTGTTCAAGTGGGATAAACTCAAGGTCATATTTTGGCTCTCACAGACTTGTTTTAATTTTCTTCAGCTTCAACTTAAATTGCATATGAACAATTGCTGATCTGTTCCACATTCAGCACCTGACCTTGTTCTGATTGGTGATATTTTCTTCATCTTCTCTTTCCACTACCAATGTAGTCAGTTTGATTCCCGTGTATTCCATCTGGTGAGGTCCACATGTATAGTTACCATTTGTGTTGTTGAGAAGGGTACTTGTAATTTTTAAGTCATTGGTGTTCTAAAATACTGTTATGTGATTGAAGTAGGATCAA
This sequence comes from Orycteropus afer afer, assembly GCF_000298275.1. NCBI lineage: Eukaryota > Metazoa > Chordata > Mammalia > Tubulidentata > Orycteropodidae > Orycteropus > Orycteropus afer. Next base: position 2,097,859 of record NW_006921840.1, on the reverse strand, counting down.
ACGTGGGTCCCTGCCTGGTGCGCAATCAGGCCAAAATAGTTTACACACTGAGTGATTAAGAGGAGAGAAATGATTTATTGCAAAGCAGCAATGCAAGGAGACAGGGACCAGTACCCAAATCTGACTTTCCAAATGGAGATTGGGATACAGTTTTGTGAGCTTCAGGACAGGGGGATTATATATATTTATAAAAACTTAGAGAATTTGGGTGTGAATTAACTGAGGATTGGCTGGGGCTTCCTTTGCCTTGGTTTAAAGGGACAGTCGATTTTTATTGCAGTGCACTTGTATACTGGATGAGTCATCGGCTTTCTGTCATCAGCTGATTGGGACTTGGGCAGAGGGGAGAATGTTGGTTCCCAGCAACTTTGTTCCTGTTTGTCTCATTGCCATGTCTGTGGGCCAAAGTTAATTTTCAAGCTGTTTCTGGAAACACACATTAACATACTTATCACCTGTTTCTAGGGGGATAACATGGAGAGGATGTGTGAATTGACCTTTCATTCCCTTTAGCTCTTAAGGAACTGAGTTATCATGTTTACTTAACTGCCTCCAACCAAGGAAACAGACAGGATATGGACTGAGCTTTGATTCATTGTGTCGCCTACCTAACCGGGGTGGGGGTGATAGTTGAGCTTTCATTCTATTCAGTTCTTAAGGAACTGAGTTATCATATTTACTTATCTGCCTTCAACCAGGATGCAGGCTGAACTTTGTTTCAGCTTCATAATCTCCAGCATCATTTCTGTCACCAAGACCATATTTTCCAACTACCAGTGCTTCTTCTTTGTTTTTTCTTTCTCATTTCAATCACCAGTAATTATCAATCCATCTTTATTGCTTGCATGTTTGGTAAATTTCAAACGGGAGATTTTGGTAAGTATCTTCAATTTCTTTATTTTTGGCTTTAGTGCTTGGTGTTTAAATTTGAAAAATAGTCATATTAATTGGTCTTCCTTCTAGGTGTATGGATATTATTCTATCACTGATAGCATTGTTGTACTTCAGGATTGCTCTTGAAATGTTCTTTTTGACGATGAATACGATGTCATTTCTCTTTGGTTTGTCATTCCCAGAATAGTAGACCATATGATTGTGCGATTCAGAATGACCAATACCAGTATGTTTCAGCTCATTAATATGTAGGATAGTGATCTCTATGTGTTCTGATTCATTTTTGACAACTTCTAATTTTCCTAATTTCATACTTCGTCATTCCACATTCTGATTATTATGGATTTTTACAGCTGTTTCTTATCATTTTGAGTTATGCCCCATCAGCAAGTGAAGATCCTGAAAACTTTATTCCATCCACATCATTAAGGTTGACTATACTTTGAGGAGGCAGTTCTTCCCCAGTCATATTTTGAGTATCTTCCGACTGAGGGGCTCATTTTCGGGTACTATTTCAGACAATGTTTCCCTGCTAGTGACCATTTTTTTCAGAATTGGACCACCATATCCTCCTTCTTTGTCTGTCTTGGTCTGGAAGCTCTGCTGAAACCTGTCCAACATTGGTCACCCTGCTCGTCTCAGCAACATGCAAGCCACCATTGTACAACAAACTGATAGATGAGTGATGGCTTTAGTCAGTAGAGAGATATAAATCAAAACTATAATGAAATACTGCCTCACCATGACAATAATGACACTAATTTTTAAAAAACAGAAAATAAATGCTGGTGAGAATGTGGTGAGTTTGGAACTCATACAGTGCTGATCAGAATGTAAAATGGTAAACCACTGTGGAAAACAGTATGGCTCTTCCTTGAAAAGTTAGAACTAGAAATATCATATGATCCAGTAATCCCACACCTAGGTGTATACCCTAAAGAATTAAAAGCTTTGAAAACAATAGGCATATGCATGCCCATGTTCATTGCAGTGTTATTTACAATAGCAAATAGATGGAAACAAACTAAATGCCTATCAATGGACAAATGGATCCACAAATGTTCATACATACACACAATGGAATACTATGCAAAAATGAAGAATAATTAATCCATGGAACATCTCAAAATATGGATGAATTTCAAGGATATTGTGAGTGAAGTAAGTCAATCACAAAAGGACAAATATTGTATGAGGCTAGTACTATAAAAAACAAGAAAAGATGTCTATACAGAAAAAAAAAATATTTGAGATTTACCAAGTACAGTTGACTAAGGGAGGGAAAATTTCTAACTAAATATAAGATACATATTAATGAGAGTGAAGAGAAAGGCAACATGCAATATGGGGGGAGTCAGCACAACATGATTAAGGCAAAGGAAGAAACAAGAATACAAGAATAAAGGACATTCAGCTCCTAATCAAAAGATTGGCAGTTCAAACCCACCAGCCATTCTACGGGAGAAAGATGTGGCAGTCAGCTCCCATAAAGATTTACTGTCTTTGAAATCCTATGTGGCGCATTGAGTTGGAATCAACTCCATGGCAGTGTGGTGTTTTCAGGTTATGGTAATTACTATAACAGCCAATCCTGCAACAATGGTATCAACAAACAGTAATTTACAAATGAATGCACAGGTAGATAGTTATGCTAAAGAGGTTTGGCAGGGTATAAGGGAGCACACCTACCTGTAGATGTAGGTTTGCTTGTGGATATTTCTACATACATAATAATAGTGCTACATGTATATTAATAAAGACAATAGACCACACAAGTGGCACAGTCATGGAAATTTCTCAGACCTCCCCAAACACCTCATGAGATGAAGTTCCTAGGCTCAAGGGCAAAAGATCACAGTTCAGGGGAACATCTCCATCATTTGGCACAACATGGTTCATAGAGATAATGTTCTGCAACCTGCTTTGGTGAGTAGTGTCTAGGATCTTAAAAGCTTGAGAGAGGGCATCTAAGATACAGCTATTTGTCTCTTCCTATCCCAAGCAAAGGAGAATGAAGAAAACCAAAGACTCAAGGGAGCAATTAGTCCAAAGGACTAATGGACCACATGAACCACAGCCTATATGATTTTGAGACCAGAAGAATGAGATGTTGTTGCCTGGCTACCACTATACAGAGCTCTGACTTAGATCACAACAGAGGGTCCCAGATTGAACGGGAGAAAATGTAGAACAAAATTCAAATTCACAAAAAGACCAGACTTTCTGGTTTTAAAGAGACTGGAGGAACCCCCAAGACTATGGCCCTAAGACACCCTATAGAACAGAGTAGAACTGCCCCATAGGTTTCAAAGCCATCCCCGGAGCCTACCTTTAAGCCAAGCAATAGACAAGCCCATAAAATAACACCCAAGAAGAACATGTTCCTTAGAACAATCAGTTATACAAGGTCAAAAGGACAACATTTGCCCAAAAGCAAAGATGAGAAGGCAGGAAGGGGTAGAAAATTTGGATGAAAGGAAGCAGGGAACCCATAGCAGAAATGGGTAGAGTGGTGACACATTATGGGGAATGCATCTAAGAAGTGGGAAACTGATTTGCTCTGTAAACTTTCACAAGTGCAATTTAAAAAAAAAAAAAAAATTACATAGTCCTGAGAAGCTGAATTCAAATTGTCAGGGAATTAGGAGCTCTGGTAGCATAGTGGCTAAGGCATTGACTGCTAACCAGAAGGCTGGCGGTTCAACCCCACCAGCCACTCCTCGGAAGGAAGGTTGGGCACTCCTACTTCCGTAGTGATACTGCCTCAGA
>NW_006921840.1:2092024-2093961 GCF_000298275.1 Orycteropus afer afer | reverse complement strand
GTGGCTGGTGGGTTTGAACAGCCAGCCTTCTGGTTAGCAGTCAAGTGCCTTAGGCACTACACTACCAGAGCTTCCAAACTGCACAATAGTTTAGCTTAATTAGGAAAAAAAGTAAAAAAAGGTCTACCTTGATCATTGTGCTCTTTCAAAGAATTCTCTATATGTGTTCAAATTGACAACAGCAACTTGAACGATTAGATAAGAAACTTAGGGTCAGTGAGTTCATCTTAATGGTGGTGGAAACATTTGGAAAAGATTAGTGGGAATGGGTGTACAACTTGAAGACTTTAATCAGTGCTACCGAATTGAGCACATAGAATTTATTTACTTGGTGTATGTTTTGTTGTGTGTATCATCACCCCAAAAATAAAATTATTAAAAAATTGTTTTTTAAAAAGAAAGTTTGTACAGTTTCTTTCTTGTGCTGTGATTGGTTCGTTGTCATAGAATCTTCTTCTAGTTTTAGGGATGTACTATTTAAAATTGTTTTGTTCTTAGTGCTTTTAAAGTTGTCTCTGTTCCCTGAATTCTTGCTGTTTCTCTTAGGGCCATTTTTTCTGTTTACTATTGATTTCTTTTTTGCTGCAAAAATTCTTCAAATGTCAGGTGATCCCTGGGTTTCTGTTCATATATTAGAGCAACACAAAAAAATAAAACAACTGCTTGGGAGCTTTGTGCTTCAGTAAAGCTTGTCAACCAGTGCGCTCTGATATGGCCATCCCAAGTGTCTGGAGGCCTTTGCTCTAGGACTGTTTAATCTCTTTCAAGAAGAACCCTCCTTCCCCTTGCCTAAGGATAGGAGTCTGGTGGCTGAGATTTCTGTGGGTGAGGAGAGTCAACTGGTTCATATACATACTTTTTAATTAGTCCCTGAGTTGTCAGTTCCATGCGTCAGACCTACTTTTCATTGTCCCTGATGTGTCTACACTCCAAGCATTTCTGGGATCCTGGAGGGCAGACTTTCTTGGCTGTATTTCTCAAGATTCTTCTTTTGCCACTCCCACCCCCTTCATCAGTTACCACTCCTAAGTCTGCTTTCTGTCTTAAGAAATTAACAGATTTCTCTGGTCTACTGTTGTCTTTGCTGTTAAGTTTGTATCTTTTTATTCCATTGCTACCAGAGACTGTCAGCCATCTGTTGTTACCTGCTACTTGGCCACTGAGGCAGCCGACACACCTAGGTCCTCTGTGGAGCTGAAGCAATGAGATTTATCAATGATTTGGGGAATTTGGAACTTTTTTAAAAGGACAGTTTGAAAAAATTCAGGCAAAGACATCTGAATTCTCTGGAAAACTCTTGTCAAAATTACCAGAAATCATTGGGTTAACTCCAATTTAAGGCTTTGCTCTGACAGCATTGATGAAAACTGAGGTCCGCACTCTCCTTCCGTCACGTCCTTGAGGTTTATTTATAACATGTCTCTTGGTATATTAGACTCTTAATAAGAGCAGCTAACATAAGGCATTTGGGCTTTGTATCAGATACTCACTAGCTGTGAATTACTTATGTTTTTTTGAGCTTTGGTCTCCCTCCCACCTCCCACCAAAATGAAGCAAATAATATTTACCTCAGAGGGCTTTTGAGAAGATCGATAGGCTCAGTCTTCAATACACGTTAGCTGGTCAAGCGCCAGAGCCTATACTTTTAATCATTATGCTAAACTACTAATAGGAAAAAAAAACCTGGACTGTTGTTCATGTTATGCCTATTGGTACTTGTTGCCTGGAAACATTTTTTTTCCAGAAAAACATCATATAAGTATTTTTAAAATGCTATATTTTCTGCTGCTCTTTGGAAGTGAAAAATGATAGCTCTGGAAAATTGTATTAGAGAATGCAAAAAGTGATAAGGTAATATGAAAACAGTGATTATCTTCATGAAATGAGAATGGAACTAATTAACATGAGATGAGCGTGGAACTAATCAATATGTATAT
>NW_006921840.1:2089026-2090734 GCF_000298275.1 Orycteropus afer afer | reverse complement strand
CAGAAGGCTGGCGGTTCAAATCCACCAGCCACTCCTTGGAAGGAAGATGGGGCAATCTACTTCCGTAGTGATACTGCCTCAGAAACCCAAGGAGGGGCCGCTATGAGTTGGGTCAGACTCAACGGCACATAACAACAACAACAACAACATTACAACGTATATAAAAAGCCTAAAACTCATAGTGACCCCCACTGAGTTTCTGAGGCAGTAAATCTTTACGGAAGCAAATTGCCCCATCACCCTTCCACAGAGTGGCTGGTGGGTTTGAACCACCAACATTCTGGTTCTCACTGCCATCAATTCGGTCCAAGTCATAGCAACCCCTCCTTGGGTTTCCGAGGTGGTATCACTACAGAAGTAGATTGCCCAACCTTCCTTCTGAGGGTGGCCCGTGGGTTTGAACTGCCAGCCTTCTGGTTAGCAGTCAAATGCCTTAAGTACTATTCCACCAGAGCTCCCATTCTGGTTAGCAGTCAAATAAATGTAGAAATTATGCCACTAGAGTTCCTAATTACATTGTATAGACTTTCCTATTTATTTACTGTATTTCTACACATATAACACGTGTTACACATTTTTTTTGCCAACGGTGCCACCCCTTTGTGCATTAGTTTCCTATGAGTGCTATTGATGTTATATGTGTGTGCTCATTATATACATGGGCATAGTCTTAGTGAAAGATATGGTGACCTTTTCCATTTAGAAGGACATCTATATAATTTCCAAGTTTTTACATTATAAATTATAATGTTTTTTACACTATGAGCATTTGTGGCAGAGAAAATGCTATGTATTTGCCAATTCCTGTTTCATAGTCTTCCTTCTTGGTTAACAGAAAACTTATACTTTCCAGTCTCCTTTCAGGGCCATAAGACTAGTTCTGGCCAATAAAATGTAAGCAAAAGTGGCATAGATCACCTCCTGCTGAGGCAGTAAAAATCTCTCTGACTCGTAAATTCTCTCTGTCTGTTCTTTGCATCATGAACATGGAAGTGGAATGACGAGATAATGGAGCTACCCAATCATAGCAGCCTTACAGTAGCCCCATGGGGTTTCCATGACTATAATAATTATGGAAGCAGACTGCCACAGCTTTCTCCCATGCAGTGGCTGGTGGGTTTGAACCATCATCCATTTGGTTTGCTGCTGAGCACTTAAACACTGTGCAACCACAGCTCTTTTTCCTGGGGGACAGCTGCCTTGTAGAGTTGCCTGATCTACAATTGCCTTTTCATGATGAGAAAAGAACTTTTATGTGTTAAGACACCGAGATTTGGGGATGATTTGTTACTGCAGCATAAATCCAACTTATCCTGACTAATATAACATCCTTGTACATTCTTTTTTCTATTTCTTATATTACCTATTTGGGTTTCATCTTCTGGGAACTGTCAATTCATTCCATGTCTACCCCCACCCCCAAATTTCGGCTGTTTGTTGTCTTGTTATTGACTTGTAGGTGTTAAAAGATCAGTTCTGTATGTTGATCCATTATTGGTTATATGCATTGAAAATTTCTTTGTCCCATTTGTAACTTATCTTTTAACTTTATTTATGATGTCATTGGTCATATACTTCAAACCAAACTCACTGAGGTTGAGTCAGATCTGACTCATAGCGATCCTTCCTTGGTTTTCCGAGGTGGTGTCTCTACAGAAGTAGATCGCTCAGTCTTCCTTCCAAGGAGTGGCTGGTGGGTTTGAACTGC
>NW_006921840.1:2067258-2068065 GCF_000298275.1 Orycteropus afer afer | reverse complement strand
TCCACATTGTTCTCCCACTATCTAGGATCTCCTGCACTGATCATTTTCTAAGTGGTTGACAGTGGTAGCCAAGTACCATCTAGTTCCTCTGGTCTTATGGTCATATAGGCTGAGGATCACATGGTGTACCAGTTCCTTGGACTAATTGTTTCCATGTGTCTATAGTTTTCTTCTTTCTTCTTGGCTCTGGACGAGGAGAGACTCATCATTGAATCTAGATGGCCACTGCAAGCTTTTAAGACCCCAGTCGCTCCTTACCAAAGTAGGAGCAGTGCTTTTGTGTAGTATGTTATGCCAATTGAGCTTGATGTCCCCTGCAACTATGGTCCTAAGCTCACAGGTCCAACTACTCATTCCCTCAGGGTAGCTGGCTGTGGCCAAGAAGCCAACACAATCTTGCCCCTTGTTAGCTCTACTATATACTTGGACATTTTTGCAGCACATATAAATACACATGTACAAACATTGTTTGACAAGCGTATATATGATCATAGACATACTACCCCCTGCCTAGACATACCTGATCATTCATCCTGTCCACCCATCGATCCACCTGTAGATCAATGCTTGCCATCACTGACAACACAGTATTGTACTTGCAAAAGGGTTCATCTTTGTTGTCTGTACCTCCCATGTATCTCTCTCTGTCTTCCTCTTCCTCAGTGCCACCATGTTGGTCACTCACTTTGGTATATTGCCCTTCTTTTCACCCAAATCAATACTTATCTTTACCTATCTAACAGTGTTCCCTCCCCTCCAATACCACCCCTGGTGACCAACAAAGAAAATTTCCTTCCATATATAAAC
>NW_006921840.1:2059243-2066811 GCF_000298275.1 Orycteropus afer afer | reverse complement strand
TCACTTCTTTAGGATATATACCTAGTGATGGGATTGCTGGATCAAACATTATTTCTAATTCCAACTTTTTAAGGAATCGCCATGGTGATTTCCACAGTGGCTGGATCATTTTAGAGTCCCACAAGCAGTGTATGAAAGTCCCAATCTCTCCACATCCTCGCCAGCATTTGTTATTTTCTCTTTTGTTGTGCTTTGCTATTAGTGCTGGGGTCCCATAGGTTTTCAAAGTCTTTAAATACTTACAGAAGCAGAGTGTCTCATTTTTCTCCCATGGAGTGGCTGGTGGGTTAGAATTGCCAACCTGTTGGAATAGCAGCTGAGTACTTTAACCGCTATGTCACCAGAAGTTCTCATTATTATCTAAATACCTTCATAATATCCTCTTGGCAGGCAAAACTCAAAATATTTACTTTCTGGCATTTCACAGAAAATGTTTACCAACCTCTGATCTATCTGATTCTTTTATTCTAATATAATAAATTATATTATATTGATTATTTAAAAATTCACATTGTTTTATAATAAATTGGTATCTGGTAGGATGGATTCCCACTCATTCTTAAATTTTTTTTTTGCTTGTTCTTGAACTGTTATTCCGCATTGTTTTTAGAATCAGCTTCTCAAGTTCTATGGGGAAAAAAAATAATGTTGCTATTTTGGTTGTATTAGAATTGAATTTATAGATTAACTTGGGTGAAACTTGTTCTGTTTACAATATTGAATCTTCCTATATATGAATGTGGTAGATCTTACCATTCATTTAGGTTTTTTCAAAGTGTCCTTAAATAAAGTTTAATACTTTTCCCCATTATGATCCTATATATATATATTATTAGTTTTATTCCTAAGTATCTTTTAAATTTAGTGGTTGTTGTTAATTGTATTTTGAAATACACATTTTCTAATTTACTATTGTTGGTATATGGAATTTTTTATGTTAATTATATTTTTGGACCCTCTTATTAGACCCAATATACCCACTCTTCACTTAGGGACACGATCAGGTTCCAAAGACCAGGTCATTATGTGAAAATTATATAACTTCCTTACCTGCCACCTTCTGCAGCTTCCCTACAGACACAGTTTCGATCATGCCCAGGTGGAAGTGGCTGAAGAAGGTCCTACAGGGCACAGCCTGCTGTCAGGCAGTGGCATCCAGTTTTTCCCTGTTCACGACACTTTTCTGCTCCTCTAACTCCCACATCTCATGCTCTTCTCCATCCTGGAATTGACCACCTGCTCCTATGCCTGGCCCTCGGGGGAGGGCCCTCTCCTTCCTGGGACCCGTTCCTGTCCAGGTATGTTTCCTGGATGCCTGAACCACCTGTCCCTCCTATACCCTATGTAGCCAGTTCACGTCCTGTATCCCCCAAGTGCCCTTCCCCCCTCATGCCCCTGGAAGCTGACAGGCCAGGATCTCCCTCCCAGCTTGAGTGTCTCCTGGCATGCATGGCCTGCTCCCAGGACCACTGTCTCCTGACTGAAGGCCTTGCTGTTCTTCTCCCAATACCGCTCTCTCCATTCCCTGGAACTTGGCTTCTTCTTGTGCTCCCAGAGCCATCAGCAAAGGTGGGCAACTGCTTTGGCTGCTGTAGCAGCCTACGTGGGTTCCCCTCCTCCCGCTTCTCTGCTCCAGCATGAGCCTTTCCCTGCTCCTGCACTGCAGGGCAGCCTCCCTCTTCTGGTGCTGCCTGTGGAGCCCTTGTGCCCCTTCCTGCACCACAGGGCAGCCCGAGGAACCCAGCCATGGTGGTGGATGCTCCATTCTGCTCCATCTGGCGGCCCCCACGGTTGTGCTTGTGGCAGTAATTACTGCTCTCTTGTATCCTCAGGCCTCCTCCACCCTCCTCCACAGCTGAACCTATGTTCTGCTCCTCCATGCTGAGCTCCTGTTTGTGGAGCTGTTGTGGGCCCCAGCTGAGAATCTGGACCACTGCAGCTGCTGCTCAGGCAATGTGAGACTGCTCTCCATGCTTTTTGCTTGCCCCACTGGGGGTGCCTAATCTACCTGGCCCAGTGCACTTGCTGTGGACCCATCATTCCAGTTGGTGCTGCCCTTGGCAGTCACTCTCACCACCTGCTGGCTGGCTTCTGCCTGGTACCCGGCCTCCCACCCTCTCCTCCAGCTGTAGACATCAGTCTTGTGGGATAGATTTGTTTTATTATTGTCATAAATGTGAGATGTTGGATAATGAGTAAGTGTAGTTTGGCTGCAGATTCTTCAGGCTTTTTTATGTACATCATCATATCATTTCCAAATACTGATAATTTCATTTATTCCTTTATGATGTCATCTCTCATTTCTTTTCTTTCTCTTTGTAAATAGTTCTGACAAGGACCTCTAGTTTCTGTTGAATGGAAATAGTGATAATATGGATCCTTGATTTGTTTTCTGATTTTTAAAAAGCATGATTCTAAAGTTTCACCATTAAGTATGATGTTTGCTGCAGGTTTTTGTTAGCTCCAATTTGTCAAATTAAGGAAGCTCCCTTCCGTTTTAAGTTGGCAAAGAGTATTTTTTTTTCTTTGAAACATCATATGAGTGAATGTTGAATTTTACCAAATGCTTTTTCTGAATGATGTGAGAGTTGATAAATTTTCTCCCTAGGACACTTAATTTTGTAAATTACATGTATTTTCTAATGTCAAACTGCAGTGCAGTGAATTACTTATTATGGCCCTTCTAGCCTTTATTAAGTCTTCTATGTTTTGATGTAGTGTAAATTCTGGCCTCTTTGCCTGTAGTTATGGTCCCATTTTGGAGTGAGTTGTGGCTGTTAATGAGCCAGGATTAGGGTGAGATATATCTTGATTCACTGCCTTACTAGAGGGTGTGACTCAAGCCATCACTCTTAGTGTCCTTGAGCATATGGTCTGCATCCAGTATGTATACATTCTCTGGCAAAGTTCTTGCTTTTGCTCTGGATCCAGCATCTGGCTCATCTTCACCTGAACTCCAGTTCTTGGGACTTGAGCTAGCAGTCTATCGTGTGACCTGCCAGTTTGGGTTTATCAGCCTCTGCAACCATGTGGGTGAGAAGAATCTTACAGACTGACACTTGACCCACAGATTTGGGACTTGCTAGCCTCCACAACTGCATGAGCCATTTCTTTGGTGAGTTCTGTGAGGTGTTGCAGTGAATTACAGAACCCTAAGACAGGAGGGAGGGAGAGTACGGAAGGGAGGAGTAGTTGATGTTAGAGATGATGGAGTGGTATTGTAGTTTAGAAAAGTTGGACTTTTGGGACATCTTTAACCTCTGCCTTATCTCATAGGGACCAACCAGCCTTGTGTGAGCCTACTAAAAGAAATTATTTGTACACAAACTAACCTTGAATTCCTGGGATAAACTCCACTTCATCATAACGTATTGAAATTATAATGTACTGCTGGATTCAGTTTGCTGATAGTTGAGTTAGGGATTTTATATCTACAATGATAAGTCAGATTGCTCTGCTTTGGTCTCCTTTTTACAATGTTCTAGTTTTCATATTAATGTATACTAGTCTCAGAAATGTGGCGAGTTTAACTTTTTTCTGGAAACATTTTATGTAAGGCCTGAATTATACATTTTTGAAAATTTGGTTAAATTAGTCCCTAAATCCATCTGGGCTTTTGACAGGTAAGTTTAATCTATTTACATTTACTGTATTTATGACTATACTGGACTTTTATTTTTTGTTTTTCACTATTCATGCTTTTTCATGTTCTTACTGGATTGAGACACTGAATCTTCTTATACACTGATCACATATTCTTTCTCACCCTCTACTCATTTACAAGTCATACATTTTATTTTTGCTCTTTTTTTTTAGGTTTCTTTAAAAATTTAAGTGGATATGGAACCCTTTCCATTTTTACAGGTAAATGTGACTTAACAAAGTCTAATATTAATCATATCTCTTTTCCTGAACAATGAAAGGACAATAAAACAGAAATACCTTCTCTGTCATGTTATTTTCTAGTGTATTAACTTTATTATTATCTTCCACCCCAACTATTACTCTTTTTATACAAAGTGCTTCTTAAAATTTGCCAGCTTATTTTTCAGTTGCCCTGTTTGCCATTGTAGTGTCCTACTTTTTCTTTCTGAAATTACTTTTTTCTTACTGGAGTACTTATTTAAGTTGTCTTTCAGTTAGGGTGGCATAGTGCCTAAGGCATTTGGCTGCTAACCAGAAGGCTGGCAGTTCAAACCCACCAGACATTCTTCAGAAGGAAGATTGGGCAATCTACTTCCATAGTGATACCACCTCGGAAACCCAAGGAGGGGTTGCTTTGAGTCGAAATCGACTTGATGGAAGTGAGTTTTGAGTTTTCCAGTTAGGGTTTGTGAGTGGAAAACTCTTTTAGTCTTATTTATCTGAAAATGCTGTTTGTTTACCCTCCTTAATGACATTTTACCCAGACATAGACTTCAGTGTAGCAGGTATTTCCTTTCATCACTTTGAAGCTACCATTACATTTTATTTGATCCTCCATTGTCAATTTAACTGTCATTCCTTTGTAGGAATTTTTTTTTCCTTTGTCTTTGATATTCTGCGTTTTTACTAGGTAAGTCTAGATATGGATTTGATTTGACTAATCCTGCTTAAGACTCAGTGGGATTCTTTAATTTGAACTCTTGTTTCTTCAGTTCTGGAAAATTCTTGGCCATTGTCTCCTCAAATATTGCTTCTTCCCCATTCTCTATCATCATTTCTTCTGGAACTCACTTATATCTATTGTGAATGGGATTTTTAAGAAACAAACAAAAAAAAAATACTGTATCTTCAATTCTATCCTTAGATTTTATTGATCACTAACATTTCCCATCTCTTTATCTCTCTCTATCGGTGATATTCTTGGGTATGTTTTCTTATTTACCAAGTCTCTCTTAACCCAAGACCCACTGCTGTCAAGTCAATTTTGACTCATAGCAACCCCTCCTTGGGTTTCTGAGGCAGTATCACTATGGAAGTAGATTGCCCAGCCTTCCTTTCGAGGAGTGGCTGGTGGGTTTGAACCACTAGCCTTCTGGTTAGCAGTCAAATACCTAGACACTACGCTACCAGAGCTCCATGGGTTCTCTTAGAAGACTAGTTTTCAACTCATAGCCCTCAAAAGCCCTACGAAAAAGGTGTGGTTGAGGCATCTGACTGCCTGTAACTTCACAAAGGGGGAGGAAAATCAAGATCAGTAGCCCAAGGCTGATTCCTGTGAGGTTGAGGTCTGACATGCCTCTACCCTCCAACCTTTTTACCAGTTCTGACACCAACTCTCTCTCCCATGACACTCTCTACTTCTCTGCTGGGTTCACTAATTCATTGCAGTGGCCTCACAGAAGTCACATACAGTACTCACGATTATGAAGTTTATTAGGGAAGTGACATGTTACAATTCAGGATCAAAAATGACTCAAGATACAGTTCTTTGATCAGGACAGCCTGTTCTCAGCCATGTGGCAGGCTGGCTCCTCTCTGGTCCTCAACCTTTCATACTTGTGGCCTCTTGGCCTCTGTCCTGTTCAAGCACATGTTACAAAGCTCTTTTAGCTCTGCTGGTAAGTGCTGAAAGACACCACACTCTACCAGTAAGCCTCAGCCTGAAAGTGCTCAGCTTTCTCACTCTATTGGTCCTGAGGGTCACTGTTCTATCTCTTGCTGGGTCTCTAGCCCGGTATCTTGGTGAGTCTTCTCCCAGGTCTCCTGATTTTGCTGCCACCATTTCTCTGCTGCTGCTGCTGCTTGCTCTCTCTCACTATCTCAGCAAAGTGTTAGAGCTGTTTCTGTCTCCTGGTTGAGGAGATTTCTTATCCAAAGGATGCACTCCAGTTCTGGCTCTTCTTTCTTGATGGCAGTTAGATCACCTTTTTCACTGCTGGTATGGTTAATTTTAAGGCTAATGGGATGACAAACCTGTATTTGCATGATCCCACCCCCATAAGTGTGGAATGCACATTATGTACATTATTAGCTAGCTATACAGTCTCCTTGGTGGGCCACAAGCACCCCACATTTGCATAGTCTCACCCAGTCATTTGATGGAAGTTAAAAAGACTATGGCTAGAAGGGCCATACTAAGTAATTCACTGTACCACAAACCCATACGTGTCTTTGATGTTTCCCTGAGATGTTGGGCAAAATTGTTTTAGTCCTCTGTATACATAAGGGGGAAGGTTTTGAGTATCCTGGTTTTGAACAAAAGTTTCAATTCTAGCTTTTTGTCTTGTGTGGGTTTGAGACTATGTTTTCTGTCTCTTTAGGAGCATTGCCATTCCATCTCTGTTCAACTAAATGGATCCTTACTTCAGGTAAACTCAACGGAACATGTATAATGTGGGAGGTATCTTTTTACCAAATGATTGTTTACTTTACAGAAGGATTCACTCTACATTTCTTTTAAATAGCCACTCACAATATAATGTGACTTAATTTGTAAAAATTCAATCTATATAAAACTGCAAAAGTGAACGAATGTAAAACTACTGTAGTGTGATGTTAATGAAAATTAGAAGGAAAAACATTTTGATACAAACTAGCAGTAGTAAGTTGGAAAATCTTAAGTTCAGTAGGCAAATTATTAAATTGGAACCATAATGAGTTGCCAAAACGGCAGTGATTAGAAGAATTCATTACTTTGAAGCTAAATTTCAAACCTGAATATTCAACTGGTGAAAAACATTGTGCTCATATGTGGTTATCTGGGAAGTTAATTTAAGTTAAACTTCACATGGGGCTACATATTAAAGAAAAGACATCCTTATGTCATGTGCACAATTCAGCAATTGATGTTTCCTCCATTTCTTGAGCTACATTGGAGTTTGCCAGTGTCAAGGGGGTCAAATGACTTTTCTTGCAGAGAAAACCTCAGGAAAGATAAAAGTAAGGTTAAAAAAAGGAGAAAGGAACCATAAATTAAAAAAATATTATGTTCTGAATCTTACACACTGGGGGGTAGCCATTTTGAACAGTTGCTATGTTGTACAACAGTGTGCTGTACATTTTTGACAACAAAGGGGAAATCAGCTTGAGATTTCTTTAATGTGTATCAAAATCATTGGTTTACAAGCTACATAAAATATCCTTGAATACAAGGCAGAGCAAGAAATAGGACAATGCTTCTTTTCTTTCTTTTGTTAAATGAGGCTTAGTTGTTGGTATCACATAGGTTTTATATTAAAACAATGCTAGCAAACAAGTCTTATCTTTAAAGGTATCAGAGAAAGGACAAATGAAGATTAATTCCCAACCATATTATTTCTCAGCAACTATGTTATGTCCTGTACCTTGACCAGGAGGCTGTTGTTTGAACAGAACAAGGGGACACTGCATGGTTTAAAATCAGGAAGGGAATGTGTCAGGGTTGTATCCTTTTCCCACACTTATTCAATCTACATGCTGAGCAAATAATTCGAGAAGCTGGACTATATGAAGAAAAAGGTGGCATCAGGATTGGAGGAAGAATCATTAACAACCTGAGATACGCTGATGATACAACTTTGCTTGCTGAAAGTGAGGATGACTTGAGGTACTTACTGATAAAGATTGAGGAACACAGTGTACAGTATGGATTACATCTCAATATA
>NW_006921840.1:2056720-2058604 GCF_000298275.1 Orycteropus afer afer | reverse complement strand
TGGGGTTGCTATGAGTCGGAAACGACTCTTTGGCACCTAGCAACAACATGTTATGTCCCAGTTCGTAGTCCCCACAAGGCCTGAGGAATGACTTTATGTTCCTATAGGAGCTAAGAAGAAATAGGAATGATTTTATTTCCAGTGAGATTTCAAGATGAGTAAAAGAGTTTCAAGATGGAAGGAGTTAAAATTTGATTCTAAACTGTTTCAGTACTTTTTATTGGTGTCATTGGACTTTGAGGCCTGGTGCTAACACTTTCAAAATTGTAAAATAGATGATTTCTCTTGATGGCAGGAAATGTCTTCCATGTGGGGACCTTAGTGACCATGCAACCCAATCTCTGCCTTTTATAAATGGGAAAACTATGGCTCAGAGAGAACTAGTGACTTGCCCAATGTCATACCATGAATCAGGAGAAAATTAGGATAGAAATCCAGGTCCTTTATCTCTAGTCTATATTGTTTTTGATATATCATACAAGTTGAAACTTTTTGGGTTGGCTTTAGAAAAAAATCTTTATTAAAATATAATTCACCTACTATCTAATTCATATATAATTCAGTGTTTTTTAGTATATTTACAGTAATATGCAACTATCACCACAATCTAATTTTAGAATGTATCCTTGTTGTTTCCCTGAGATTGTATGAAGAAACATTCATCTTTCTGAAGAGAAACCCATACCCATTAGCAGTTATTCCCCCTTGCCCCCTTCCTGCCATAGCCTTAAGCAACCACTAGGCTCCTTTCTGTCTCTAATCTGCCTGTTCTAGAGAAACCCCATATAAATGGAAATCATACAATATGTGGTCCATTGTAAGTGGCTTCTTTCATGCAACAAAATGTTTTCAAGATTCATCCATGTTGTAATATGTATCAATAAAACCAACCAAAACCAAACTCACTGCCGTCAAGTTGAATCTGACTCACAGCGTCCCCTCCTTGGGTTTCCGAGGCGGTATTACTACGGAAGTAGATTGCCCAATCTTCCTTCTGAGGAGTGGCTGGCGGGTTTGAACCACCAGACTTCTGGTTAGCAGTCAAATGCCTTAGGCACTATGCCACCAGTGAATAATATTCCATTCTGTGTATGTACAACATTTTGTTCAGTTGATTTCAGTTGTTTCTACATTTGGGCTGTTAGGGATAATGTTGCTGGTGGGTTTGAACCACCAGCTTTCCGGTTAGCACTCAGATGTGTTAGGTACTACACTACCAGAGCTCCTTCAGGGAGAATATTAGTATGAATGTTAATGTACATGCATTTGTGTGAACATATGTTTTCATTTCTCTCAGGTGTATCCCTACGAATGGAATTGCTGAGTTGTATGATGACCCCATGTTTAACTTTGTGAAGAAATGACAGATGGTTTTCCAAAGTCACTACACTGTTTTACATTCTCAGCAGCAATGTATGATGGTTCTAATTTCTCCAAACCTTCATAACCCTCATCAACCCTTGCTATTGTTCATCTTTTTGATTATAGACATTCAAATAAATGTGTAGTGTATTACATTGTGATGTTGAACATCTTTTCATGTGATTATTGGCCATTTGTATATCTACTTTGGGAAAATGTATATTCAGGCCCTTTGCCCATATATTTTTTTAAATTTTTATTGTGATTTGGCTGAAAGTTTACAGAGCAAATTCATTTTTCATACAGCAGTTTATATAGTTTCACGACATTGACTTCAATCCCCACAGTGTAACAGCTCTCTTCCCACTTCCTCCCTGTAGTCTTCCCTGTGTCCTTCTTTCCTATGCATTCCTACCCTGTGAAGTATCTCCCTGTGTAAATACTGCCCTTTTGTTCTCCCCTGATAGATAATTCTAAGGAGTGTAGCTACCTGGTGTAAATATTCACCCCATATGCCTGTCT
>NW_006921840.1:2049506-2055504 GCF_000298275.1 Orycteropus afer afer | reverse complement strand
AGTGGCTGATGGGTTTGAACCGCCAGCCTTCTGGTTATCAGTCAAGTGCCTTAGGCAGTACGGTACCAGAGCTTCCTTTACTAGTGTCCTTTAGCTAGTGTCAAATGATGTATCCAATTGTTTTCCCACTTTTAGCTTCTGTATACCTGTTGCCCAACTCCCCATCCCAGTCTCACAAACAAAGACCCACTAGTCTAAAAAGCTTGATGTTTTTAATCCTTTTTATCACATGCCCTGTTTATTTTTGACTCTGTACCTTTTGCTCATAGAGTTACAGAGAAAGCCTCCTTTTTTTCGGCACTGTAGCCCGTAGATTTCCTCAAATGAAGCTCCATTTCCCAGATTATTACACTCCCACTTCCCCCAACAGACACAACTGGACACACATATATATATGGATAACACAGACACACACACATAGCATCATGCAATTTGCTGACTCCTATTTCTTGGATGTTTCAAACTACTCTACATTTTGTTTCAGTTCATACCAATTTGTAATTGTTCTTTCGTTACTTTAGAGATCTTTATCTTGTGTCCATCAACTGCACTGTAAGTTTCACTGGAGCAGGGACCAGGAATGCTGTATTTTAAGTTTATTCCCCATAGGATTCAGCACAAAAACTTACAGAATAACTAGCTTGATAGCTGCTGTTGAGGCAGCTCTGATTCATGGCATCCTTATGAACAGAACAAAACGTTGCCTGGTCATGCGTCATCCTAATGATTGCTGCACGTTTGAATCTATCATTCTGGCTGTTGTGCTAATCCATGTCACTGAGTGTCTCGCTCTCCGTGAGTCTCTGCTTCACAAAACATTATTCCCTCTTGTGACTGATCCTTCTGGATGACATGTCCAAAGCACGTGAGTTGGACAATGTTTTGTTGTGGCTAAAGTTTTCATTGACTAATTTTTAGATGTAGAGATCACCAGTCCTTTCTTCCTAGTCTGTCTTAGTCTGGATGCTATTCTGAACCCTGCCTACCATGGGTTTACCTACTGGTATTTGAAATACTGGTAGGATAGCTTTTGGCATCATAGCAACATGCGTGCCACCACGGTACAACAAACTGATAGATGGGTGGTTGTTACAGTAATGGAAGTAATGGATTTCAGTCAGATTTTGTTCTCCCGGAAGGAACCTTTCATCTTTGTGGGCCAGTGTGGAAATCCAAGACTGCCTGGATGCCGTTCACACCTCTCTTGGTGCCTCATTTCAAATTCTAAGCCATTTCTTTTCTCCTCTTCCTTATATTGGGTGAATTTCCAGAGGGTGATAATTGGCTTCATCAATTTTGATAGTTTAATGGAATTCTCAGCCATATTTATCTGCTTTCCCTCCAGGGTAAATGCATCACACGCCATGGTAGTCATTCCCACAGTCCTTGTTTAAGGAATGTATGATTTTTATATTGTCTCCATTAAAGCAATACTGTCTACTGTCTATGACCTCATACATGTTTTTTTAAACTGAGTGCCTCCCAGTGTGAAATGTTCATTCTGAAGACAAACCTATGCTGGGGTTTGAGGGTTTGTAACAAAAGTCCCAGATTCCTGAGCACAGTGCCTGTTGCTTTCTTTCCTGTGGTGTTTGCTTGTGTCCTGTGCTTTACTGCAAAAATATTGACATCTCTCTGCCCCACCCCACTAACCATGGCAAATGCCATAGAATGAAAGTCCTTTGCAATAACCACACTATAAATAATGGAGCATAGGGCAATAACAGCAATAAAACCAGCCTGTATCCCAGTTTCAGCAGAGAAATAGGCTTTATTAGGCAATTGCTGAGCTTAGAGTTTGCGTCAGGCATGAAGGGATAGGTAAGTGAATGAATGGTTGCTGCTTTAGGAGACTTTACAGTCTGCTGGGATGATAATGAGTCAGGATGGACTCGACAGCAATGGGTTTGGGTTTCAAGTGTTGTGTGTATGGGGGGAAGACAGCAACTCACTGCTGTCGAGTTGGATCCGACTCGTAGCGATCCCTCCTTGGGTTTCCAAGGCGGTATCTCTACAGAAGTAGATTGCCCAACTTTCCTTCCAAGGAATGGCTGGTGGGTTTGAACTGCCAGCCTTCTGGTTAGCAGCCAAATGCCTTAGGCACTATACCACCAGGGCTCCTGAGGTTAGAAGTAGTGTGTGGTAATTGCTGAAACAAGGACAGGAGCAAATGATCAGTGTGTATAGGAGGCAAGGAAGGTGTTTGAGAGAAAATTGAGGTCTTAAGCTTTATACAAAAGGATTTTGATGGACAGAGGAGTGAGGGGGACAGCACAGAAACAAACAGGAGGTTGACTGTATCTAAGGAGGCTGGACTGATAGGTTTGAAGATCCACACTAGGACTCATTTGGAAATAATATTGATAAAGTAGAATGAGTCTAGATTGAGGTATATCTTGGGTGGTTAGAATCGCAGAATATTGGGGCTGAAAGGGCTGTATTGCTGCTATTCCAACAAGAGTGGGGGTAGCTAGTCTACTGTCTACTTACTGTAAGTTTTGTTAGATCTCTCTCCCCCCTCCCCAAATCCATGGAAACTCTTTCTTCAAATGGAATCTTATGTAAACAGGCCTAATATGTAAAGGAGATGAAAGCAAATGTACTTTGGTTGAAATTAGGCGGCATCAAGATGATCTCCTACTTGTTTTCCTGTTTGTGTCCATTGGTGTCCCAGACCCCCAGGGATCTGATAACCATAGTTTCAAAGCCATGAATCTAACCCAATCACTATGTTTTTAGAATGAGAATAATGACACCCAGGAACAGAAACTAACTTCCATGCCATTAAATCCAGTGAACATTGCTCAGTCACCATTTGCCTGGCTTCTCAGCAGCATACCACATTGTTGAGCACTCCTTCCTGCTCAACACACTCCCTTCCCTTGTATTCTGTGATACAGATCTCCTGGTTTTCCTCTTACTTCTCTGGCCTCTCCTTCTCAGTCTCATTGCAGTTCTCATTCTCTTACATCTAAACTGTAAATGTTAGATTTCTCAGGACTTGAGCCTCAGTGTACTTCAACTTATATTTAACTATATTCTCTGCCTAGGAAATCTTATTCAATGGCTCAAGTATAATCTATATGATGATGAATCTCAATTTGTATTTCCAGCCCCAAGCCTCCTCTCAACTACTGACTGGACATCTCTATCTGGATATAACACACGTGCTCCCAACTTAAAACTTCAAAAAAAATAAATTCGTCTCCTCCTTTCCTTGTATTCCCTCAAGTTTGCTTCTTCTCCTATGCTCTTGATTTCAGTGCATGGCATCACCATCCACCTAGTTTCTTATATCCTGAATGGAGGATTCATCCTTGACACCTCCATTTCTTTCCTCACCCACATTCAATTGATCACTAGATCCTGGTCATCTTACCTTCTAAATAGCTCTTGAATCTCTTCTCCATCTCTGTCTCCATCATTGCGTTGTTGATTACCACTACCCTGAAGGCTACCATCTTCTCTATCTTGGACTGCTGCATTGACCTCCTAATTGGTCTCTCTGCCTTCATTCTTGCTGCCTCCTCCAGTCAGTTCTCTACAATGCAGCCAGAGTTCTCTTTTTAAAGCATAAATCTGCTCATGTCATTTCATTGCTCAACATCCTTCAGTTGCGTCCTATTGCCTAAGGAATACATCTAAAATTTTTTATGTCTAAAATTTTTAACATGGCTTTAAAGACATATCATGACCTGGCATCTGTCCACTTGTCCAACACCCCCCCCCTTTTTTAAACCAGGTCATTCTCTTTTACACTGATCCTCCAACAATAATGAAGTGCTTCAGTTCCCTGTATGTGCCATACGTGCAGCTTTAGTCTGTTGTACATGTTTCTCTGGTTTGGTTCTCTCATCTGCCTCCACTCCTCCCCATACTAGCTAACTCATCTAGGCCTCAGCTCAAATTTCACCGCCTCTGTGAAGTCTTCCTAACTTCACTCCTACTCTCAGGTGCAGAGTAAATATTCCTCCATTGTACTCTCACAGACTCTTGGGAGATTAACGTCTTATAGAAATGCATCACACATTATTGTAATTGGTGCTTTAATTGAGTGTCAGCCCAATTAGCCCATAAGCTCAGTAAGGGGAGAGACTATCTTGCCCACCACTGTATCATCAGTGCATAGCATGGTGACTCATGTGTTCTTTAAAAGTTTCTTTAAAAAAAGTTTTTAAACATTTCTGCTGAATGAATAAATGAATGAAGGAGTCATACCATGTTGAAGCTTCCAAAAAGCTTGACAAAATACAATGACAGGGCTAAACGTACTATAATGCCCCCATTTTATTTTTTTATATGATACTCCAAACCAAACCCATTGCTGCTGAGTTGATTCTGAACTCAAGTGACCCTCTAGTACAAACTAGAGCTGCCCCATAAGATTTCCAAGGCTGTAATCTTTACAGAAGACTGCCATATCTTTCTCCCATGGAGCATCTGGTGGGTTTGAACCACTGACCTTTTGGTCAGCAGCTGAGTGCTTTAACCACTGTACCATCAGAGCACCTTTTTATATGACAGGCCTTCATAAAGGGATATGTTGTTTAGATCTTGGAAATTTTTTGTAAATGCCAAGGACATGATTGCATATGATGATTAGATACTTGGTCAAGATGATTATGGCTGAAAATCCTGCCAATAATCCTGTAGGGAGGGCCTTCCTTTTGACTGGTAATTATGGTTACCTAATTTGGTAGCGTAGTGCCTAAGGCACTTGACTGCTACCCAGAAGGCTGGCGGTTCAAACTCACCATCCACTCCTTGGAAGGAAGGTTGGGCAATCTACTTCCATAGTGATACTGTCTCAGAAACCCAAGGAGGGGTCACTATGAGTTGGGGCCGACTCGATGGCACATAACAACAATAACAACAATTTCTACAAAGATTCGCTGGGGAAGTTAAAAAATAAAAGATAATTTAAAAGTAAGGAATGATACATTTTAAACTTGGGCATCCAACTAAGGCACAAACTCTCTCCCTTTTCAGCTATTTGTCATTTATGAACCTCAAGGTATTTTGCTAAGAAGGGGCTATTTTCTTCCTGTTATGGGCACACTGGCACAAGGCTGGAACACAGGAAGCCACAGATGAGAAGTGAGGGACCATTAAAGGCCAATTCAGCAAGTGAACATTCCAACCTCATGAACTTCTAAGTTCTGTGAATTTCATTTTTAATGAAAAGGGGGAGCCAATTTCAAGCCCTGGAGAAAGGATCCTGCCTTTTTAACCATCAGGCAGGTCATCAGGGTTATAGGGCAGCTTTCTGGTCAGTCCTCTATAGTCTCAATCCCAACTCTTAACCAACAGCTGCTGGCTGAAAGAAGACCTTGGATTCCTGAGTCTCTGGTCTCTACTGGGGAAATCACGCTGAGGCTGACAGGGAAATTGGCCCTGTCTCCAGCTCTTCTGGGAAGGAGGGATTGAATATCCCAATACATTCCAGATGCCATGTCTTCAAAACCCCTACCTCTAATACCCAGGGCAGGCTGCTGCCCTTAAAAATCAAAATCGAACATGTGAGCTGAACACTAAGCAGAGTTTCATAGAGCCAGGCTGGAGAGCTTAGAAGTGGGAGAGCATGCCACCCTCTGATGGTTCCCTTCAAATACCCATCTGCTCCAAGAGGACTTCTGTTTCGAATAACAAGCAGTATAACCTCAAAGGGAGAAATTGTAAGTCCTGGCACTGGGGAACCATTGGATAGACTCAGGTACTCCAGGAAAAGTATCCTCGGGAACACTAGGGGAAACGCAGTAAGCATGCCTGACTTTTACAGACATCTTGAGTCCTTTAGGAACCTAGGACTCTTATAATGCCACATAGTTTTCCATAGGTGCCAACTTATGGACTCTACCTAAGCTAACCCCCCAAAGAAATGCACTATAATCTGGGTAATGTGTTAACCGGAGCAATAGAAAACTAGTAAGACTCCCTTCAACCCTCTATTGTGCTTCTTTTTTTTTTTTTTTTAATTTTTATTGTGATTTGGGTGAAA
>NW_006921840.1:2047093-2048273 GCF_000298275.1 Orycteropus afer afer | reverse complement strand
TTGTGACTGACTTATTTCACTCAGCATAATGTCCTCCAAGTTCATCCACGTTATGCGGTGTTTTGCAGATTCTACATTATTCTTTAGGGTTGCATAGTGTTCCATTGTGTGAATGTACCATAGATTGGATATCCATTCCTCCGTTGATGGACATCTAGGTTGTTTCCATCCTTTGGCTATTGTAAATAGTGCTGCAATGAACATGGGTGTGCATATGTCTGTTCTTGTCATGGCTCTCACTTCTTTAGGATATACACCTAGTAATGGAATAGCTGGGTCAAATGGTATTTCTAGTTTCAACTTTTGAAGGAATCGCCATACTGTTTTCCACAGTGGTTGTACCATTTTACAGTCCCACCAGCCGTGTATGAGAGTCCCAATCTCTCCACTACCTCGCCAGCATTTGTTATTTTCTGTCTTGTTGTGCCCTTCTTTTTTAAAATAATACTTTATTGCCTTTTTGTTGAAGGTTTACACAGCAGTTTAGGTTCCCATTCAACAATTTCTATATAAATTGTTCAGTGACATTGATTACATTCTTCATTATATGTGAACATTCTCAGTATTTCCATTCTGGTTTTTCACCATTGCCATTCTTTTGGTGTGAGTTTGTGGTTGGTAAACTTGCCAAGTTTTTGCATGCCTGAAAATGTCTTTCTTTTCCTCCAATTTTGATTGATAGAATTCTAGGTTCAGAATCACTTTTCCTTAGTCCTTGTCTTACTTCCATTGTTGCAGATGAAGTCTGATGTCAACTTGATTCTCATTCCTTTCTGATAATAGGATTTGTCTCTCTGTTTTTGGTAGCTTTTAGTATCTGCTTTTTAACTTTGATGGTCCCTGGGTAGTGCGAACGATTTGCACTTGACTCCTCACCTGAAGATTGGTGTTTTGAATCCACTCAGTGGCACTGTGGAAGAGAGGCCTGGTGATCTGTTTATATTAAGATTACAGCCAAGAAAACCCTATGAGCACTTCTACTCCATAACACATGAGGTTGCCATTAGTCGGAACCTACTCAACAGGAATGGCTTTGGTTTTTGTTTTCTTTAATCTTGAAATCTGAATTTTTCAACTGTTTCTTTCAAGGTGTAGTGCATGTGTGTTTAATTTATCTTGTTTGGCACTTGATGGTCCTTTTCAACCAAGGACTCGTTATCCTCCTTCTATTCTGTGAAAT
>NW_006921840.1:2044244-2045601 GCF_000298275.1 Orycteropus afer afer | reverse complement strand
GTTATGCTTGATAGTCTATTTATGCCATATATTAGGGCCTTTATGGGTATTATTTCTTCAAATATTGTCTCTTCTCTATTTTATATATTCTTTTCTTTCAGAACACCTATTATTTTTGCTATGAGCCATCAAGTTGATTCTGACTCATAGCAATGCTAGGGGACACCATAGAAATGTCCTAAAGGATTTCCAAGGCTGTAAATCTTTATGGGAGCAGATCACCAGGTCTTTTCTGTGGAGTGGCTTGTGGGTTCAGTTAACCATTGTGCTTAACCATTGTGCCACCAGGGCTCCTCTCTCTCTCCTTCTGACACCCACACACACATATGTATATATGCAAAAAGAACCAAATGGAAATTATAAATTTAAATATTCTGCTCCCTCACAATATTAAAAGAGTATTGGGATTTCTATTCTCTTAGACCTTCTCCCAACCTCTGTCTGTATCAGATACTCTGCTGTTTGCTTCCTTTTCCGTTTGGTCCATGGATGATCATCTAAATTGTACTTTTAGCAGGAACCTCAAAACTCTTGCACTTCTATCCTTCCGCTCTGTTGTTGTGTGCCGTCAAGTTGATTCTGACTTATAGCGTTCCTCTGGGATAGAGTACAGCTGCCCCATAAGGTTTCGTTGGCTGTAATCTTTCAAGAACAGAATCTTATGTGTTCTGGTTACTTAGTGCCACTCTGACAGGAATATACCACAAATGGGATTGCCTTAACAAACAGGAGTTTATTTTCTTACAGTTTTAGAGGCTAGAACTCCGAGTTCAAAGTGACAGGTTCTAGGGGCTGGGTGAAAGCCCCTCGACCTTGGGCTTCAGCTCTGCCTCTTGCTTCTAGTCCACTGAAACTAGAGACATCTCTTCACTCAGGCAGCTGAGGCTAACAAGCCCAGGGTCGACAGATAAAATGGCACAGTCCTGATGTTCCCAAACCACACGGCAGGCCATTCTTTCAAGTCCATTGTACATCCCAGGGTCAGCAGAGCATGGCAGGCTGCTGAACAACGACATAGCTATATGCAGGGTCCAAGCGTGCCGTAAGCTAGAGATCATTCCCAAAGCTGTTTCTTATATATGGGAAGCAGACCACCTACCCAAAGCAGCTACTCAGCTGCTCCAATAGATTCCACCATGGAGTTAATTACCAATTTCACCATGGGGGATAACTACAGTCAGCTGCCTAGCCATTCAACCAGGACCAGCCAAGTTGATACACAAACTTAACCACCACACTATGTCTTTACTTACGTGGAGCTGCTGGGGGCTTTGAACCACTGACCTTTCTGTTAGCAGCCAAGTGCTTAAGCGTTGTGCCACCATACTTTATATCTTGTTAATTCTTTGGGCTCTAC
>NW_006921840.1:2040054-2042006 GCF_000298275.1 Orycteropus afer afer | reverse complement strand
TGTCCCTTCTATTCCTATTTTGCTGAGAGTTTTGATCAGAAATGGGTGTTGGATTTTATCAAATGCCTTTTCTGCATCAGTTGATCAAAACAATTCTTGTTTCATATATGTTATAGCATTCTATAGCTCTCTGAAGAAGTAAATGAAACTTAGGCAAAGATCTTCTTTGATTTCTCTATTAATTTAGTTTTCTTTGCGTTAAATTCTTTGATTTGTTGAGTTTGCTGTTTCTTTTGGATTGTGTACCTCTTTTTGAACAGTCTGCTTGGGGGAATAGAAGGCAGCTGCTATTGTTTGTTGTGACCATGTTCAGGGAACGTATGACATATTGCTGGTGGGGATACATGGGCCACTCTTCTGGATGTGTTCATTCCCTGTTACTCCCAGGGGCTCTTAGCTACCTGAATACGGTTGCCAGATTAAGTAAATAACAGTACGAGATGCCCAGTTAAATTAGAATTGCAGATAAACACCAAGTACTTTTTAAAATATAAGTATATCCCATATAATATTTGGGACAATATTGTGGTGCTGTGGAGTTGATTCCAACCCACAGTGACCTTAAAGAACAGAGTAGAACTGCTCCATAGGGTTCCCAAGGTTGTATGGAAGCAGACTGCTACTTCCTTGTCCCACGGAGCAACTGGTGAGTTCGAACCACCTACCTTATGGTTGGCAGCTGCAACTATAACACCAGGACTCCTTATTTGGGACACACTTATACAAAGAAAAATCATTGTGTATCTGAAATTCAAATTTAACTTAGTGTCCTATATTTTGTCTGGTAGCCCTACACACCTAAAACATTACTAAGTCGCTGATTCAAGCTCCCATATGCAACTGCTCCGACATTGTGGCAGAAACTACTGTTGCTATTGTTGCTTCCTCTTGCCCCGTGGGGGGAGGAGGAGGTCGGAGGAGATGTGCAAGGCAGATGACCCTATATTGATGTTGTACATTTATTCTGTAGCTATCCCTGAGGTCCTTCAGACTTTTCTACCATTTGAGGGCATGACCCATCTTTTACACTGCTCTCACCTTCTACAGCAGAGTTTTACCTCCTATGTCTTGGGGCTGTAGTTTGCTCTCTTCAATACTGTTCTACTTGCTTCATATCTTTCAAGGATCCTTCTGTATTTTACTGGTTTTGGTGCTGGGTGGGGAAACTGCAATGGGTGTTGGGTCTTTCACCTTGAAATCTTAGATCCTGCACCTTTGTCGACAAGACAATCCTATCTCTGTTTATTTCCTGCCATGGTGAGTAGTTTCTGGTTGACTGACGTCTCATGGAAGGAGGAAACTGTGTAGTATGTAGGTAGCACTCTTGCAATCAGGCTGTAGGGGTGAGCAAAACTCCAAGACACAGAATGGAAAGAGGCATCTGGGGAGGCTCAGGTCAAGGCAGCTGAGACAGATGGCAAAGGTAATAAAGTGACCATGCTCCTCTAGGCAGATGTAGGGACTGGAATCATGATCTTGGTTTGAATCCCAGTCACCACTTACTAGCTTGTGACCTTGGGCTGGTTATTTAACTCTTCTGGGCTTTAATCCCCTCATTTTTAAACTGGAGATAATACCTTATTTTCTTGATTCTTACATTTTAATGCTTCTGTAATCGGTATGTATCTTATAATCAGTGTGTACACTTCATATGTTAAAAGAAACAAACAAGCAAACAGTATAACCAAACCTGTTGCTGTCGAGTTGATTCTGACTCATGGTGACTCAAATGTTAAAGAGCAGAACTGAGCTCCACGGGGTTTTCTTTTTCTTTCTTTCTTTTTTAATGCATTTTATTGAAATATAATTTATGTACAGTGAAAGACACAAAAATAAAGTGACATGGGTCAATGCAATTTATTTTTCAGTGTTTCCTCCCCTCCCCTCCCACCCCTGGCAACTAACAAAGAAAGTTTCCCTTCATATATAAACCTTTCCTTGACCCTCCACAA
>NW_006921840.1:2030428-2038071 GCF_000298275.1 Orycteropus afer afer | reverse complement strand
CTGTGTTTTCCTTGATCTCTTAATTCGTCGAAGATACCTAAATATAATTCTTTTGAATTCCTTATCAGGGAGTTCCAATACTGCATCTTCCTCAAGGATGTGTTTTGGGTCTGTATCCTGGTCCCTTGTTTCTCCTGCTTTATCTTGCTTCTTTGTGTGCACTGTGATGCTCTGTTTTCTCTGAGGCATTGTGACGTTATTGTGTTTACATTTCATTGGTGATTGTATGTTGGAATGACTTGCCCACAATTTTCATTTTCTTTGTTTTGTTTGTATATTATCTACCCAAGCAGGGTACTGTGCTGTACTCCTCTGTTAACTAGTTGACAGCACTTTTCACTCACTACCCATCTCCTTTCCTTTTGTCAGCCTCTTATATGTCCCTGCCGACCTTGGCAAACAGACCCTATTCTTAGGTTCCTGGAATTCGAATGAGAGTGCTATCACTTTAAAATCCAAAATGGTTACCACTTGTAAAGATTCAAAATGGCTGCCCCCTCGGTCACTTTAAATACCCAAAATGGCTGCTGCGTGTAAACAATAAAAATGGCTGTGCCTTCCGGACATCAGAAAGTCAACAGCTCAGGTTGTCTCCCTCCTTGCTATTTCCCTTCCTAGTCATAGGCCACCAGCTCAATCATCCCTGCTGCCCTTGGTGACCAGGGTTGACCTTTAGGTCAATTCTCAGGTCCTAACACCACTTGGAAACATTCAGGCTGTTGGTCCCGTCAGAGTAGCTGACAATCCACAGCTCTGACCATCTCTGTACTCACTGTTTTCATTCAGTTTTTCCACTAGTTGGTGCCTAATCTTCTGTATAGTTCCTTTCAAAACTCAGGGCTCCAGCATTATCTTCTGTATCTCTGTCAAGTGTTTTTTATTTTCTTTGTTGAAAAGGGTCTGTGTTCCTTGTCTTCCTATTCCTCCATCTTACCAGAAGTTTTCTTTTTAATCTAATTTGATTTAAGTTTTTAATTGTATTTTGAGTGAAAGTTCACAGAGCAAATTCACTTTACATACATCAGTTCACATACACTTTGTCTCATGACTGACTACAATTTACCACAATGCATCAGCTCCCCTCCCACTTCCTTCCTATAGTTACCTTTTTCCTGTGTCCTTCCCTCCATGCACTCCTGCCTCCTAAGGTATGTCCTCCACAGGGTTTTCTTGATGGAAGTAGATTGCCAGGCCTTTCTTCTGCCATGCTGCCGGGTGGATTTAAGCCTCTTGGTGGGGCGTGGAGTGGATTTGAAGTCACAGTGAACACATGTGACAGAGTAGAACTCCCCCATAGGGTTTTTCTAGGCTATCATCTTTATGGGAGCACATCTCCAGGTTTTTTCTCCCACAGAGCCAGATGCTAAGTGGGTTTGAACCACCAAACTTTCAGTTCACAGCCAAGAGTGCTTAACTTTTGTACCATCAGGGCTTCTGAGTAGTCTAGCACAAATCATTTGTACCACCCAGGGACCTGACAGTCCACATAAGATTTGTTAGCTTGACACAAATTTTAAGATCAATGGCCTCTTGTAGTCAGAGCTAGGGCGCTGTTGTCCAGTTTGTAGAGTTTCATAAAGGTTCAGTGAGGGTTTGTGAAGTGCTTAGTTGAGTGCCTGGCATGTAGTAAGTACTCAATGAGTGTTAGCCAGTGCTCATGTTAGCGTGGAAAACTGGCCTGCATTGGAGAATGGATTCAGGGGCTTAAAAGGAGAAAGGCTTTTAGGCATCATGGCAATGAGAAATAGAAAGAATTTGGGGCACTATGATTGACTGGGTGGGGGGTAGGGAGGGCTTCCAATATTGAAATTAGGCTAGACTTACCTGAGGGGGCTCTGCATTGCTGTATTCTGCTTAATTTATACTTTCTAACAGAAATATAGGGACCCTCATGGCACAGTGTTTAAGCTGCTCAGCTGTTGACCACCTGCGATTGTAGCCCATCAGCTACTCTGTGGGTGAATGATGTGGCAGTCTACTTCCATAAAGATTTACAGCCTTGGAAACCCTATGGGGCAGTTCTATTCTGTCCTGTAGAATTGCTATGTATCAGAATACACTTGATGGCAGTGTGTTTGGGGATTTTAACAATAATATAGGAGCCTTGGTGGCATAGGGCTCAATTGACTGCAAAGCAAAAGGTTGGTAGTTCTTACTTAACCATTTGCTCCATGAGAGAGTAATATGGCAGTCTGCTTCTGTAAAGATTACAGTCTTGGAAACCCTGTGGGGCAGTTCTCTTCTGTTCTTTAGGATCACTATGGGTCAGAATTGACTCAAAAGCAGTGGGTTTGGTTTTGGGGTTCTGTTAGCAGAAATATGATTACTAACCATAAGGAACTATATTAGTCATTTTCTGGAAAAGTGACCAGTCAGTAACATCTGCCCCTTCTCTGATCTGTGGATCCATTTTATTAACAGAGGTGTTTGCAAAAAAAGGAATTAGGGAGAGTGTGATCATGTTTGCATTCTTTTCAACAGTTGTCTTGTAACATTGGGGGGTCACATAAGCCTTGAGCTCAGTGCAGTTTTGTTTGGGATTTATCTATGTGGCATAAAGCCTAGTGTCAAGAGTGATTGGTTTGCTTTCAGCTTTTGTGTGATTCTAATCAATAATTACACCTATTGATCAAAGGCATACATTCCAAACATTAATTTACATCGAGCACTTTAACTTCATAAAATGGCAACATCTGAATTGGCTAAAATTGATTTCCCTTTTGTTTTCAAAAGAAAAATTCTCAATGCTTTGGATCTCCTCAGTGTGATTCAGAGCTCAGAGGTCGTTAATTATCTACCAGTATCGCAGAGAAAAAAGCTGTGCAAACATTAGGGTACAAATTAAAATTCCAGTGGAGGCTGTTCTTGTGTCTTTTCTAAAGTTTAGCTGCACAGTTCAGGACCTCTCTTTGGCCTTGGGTGGAGTTGAACATGAGGAATGCTGCCATGGTGAGTGAGGAAGACACCTTGGCTCCACAAAATGCCTCACATGGAGGGTGACTTTCCCACAGTTCATGTGTAGTCATTATTCCAAGTACCAGTTTCATACATGCATACATTGGAGATGCTATGGGTTCAGTTCCAGACCACCACAATGAAGTGAATATCGCCATAAGGCGAGTCACACGAATTTTTTGGTTTCCCAGTACATATAAAAGTATGTTTACACTATTGCTGTAGTCTATGAAGTGTGCAATGGTATGATGAAAAGGTTTGAAATATTGTGAGAATGACCAAAATGGGACACAGACACAGAGTGAGCACAATGCTGTTGTAAAAATGACACCTATATACTTGCTCGACTAAGGGTTGCCACAAACCTTCAATTTGTTAAAAAACAAAAAGCAAAGGAGTACCTGCAAAGCACAATAAAACGAGGTATGCCTGTCTATGATAATCCACAATGAAGCCATACCAGGTTGATTTAATGGTGGTAATTCACAAAGCAACTGAAAGAATCCCTTTGCCTGTGAAGGCTTACAGGGACCCCAGACTTTTTAACTTGGTATAGATTGTCATAAACTCATCTTCACCACTCGTTCTTATTATTCTAAATCCACCTTTTTTTCAGAGTCCAGCTCGAACATTACTTCCCCCTGAAAGTCTACTCCAGCTTCTACTGGTCCCTTTCCCTTCCTGAAGCTCACTCAGCCAAAAGTAGTACATTGAATATATTCTTCCCTTTTCTTGTTTCATCTTGTTGACAATGTCATTTCCCAGAAAGTAGAGAGAATTACAGGAAAGAAAATGTTCCTCTAGTACAAATTCTAACCATGAAAGAGGAATTTGATAAAGTGAAAGTGAGGGGGTCACTGGGAGAAAGCCACAGCTTAGGTTGGAATCACTTGGATAATTCAAGAGGATAGGCTATTCATTCTTAAATATGAAGTCCTGACAGTAAAAGAAATTATTTTGAATTAGTAGATAAGGAAGAGGATCTAAAGGATGTTCAGGAAGCTTTTTGGTCTGGGCAGTTAGGACAGGGAAATACAGCATCCAATCTGAAGAAAAGCAGCTCCGGCAGCACAGGTGGTTAAGTACTTGGTTAATAACCAAAAGGTTGGTGGTTCAAACCCACCCAGGGACTCTGTAAGAAAGACTTGGCGATTTGCTCATGTAAAAATTACAGCCTCAAAAACCCTGTGGGGCAGTTCTAATCTGTCACATGGGGTCACTGTGAGTCAGAATTTACTTGATGGTACCTAACAACAACAATCTAAAGAAAAGAAAAAGGAGAACAAAAAACGATGAATTCATTATTATACTTTGCCTAAGAGGAGAATCTAAAAAAAGAATGGGGCTGTTGTTGGAGCCATGGATGCCATGCAGTCTTTTCCCAGCTGTATTTGGAATATTTGGTAGAGACTTTGTAGTGGCTTCTGACCTTTTCTAACTTCACAGGGCAAAGGAGAATCAAGATCAGTAGCTCAAGGCTGATTCCTATGAGGCGGAGTTCAGATGTGCCTTTTCTCTCTAACCTTTTTACCAGTTCAGACACCACTCATCTCTCCTACAGCATTCTCTTCTCTGCTGGGTTTTACAATTTGTTGGAGTGTCCCCATAGAACTTATAGGCCATACTCAAAATTGTGGGGTTTATTAGGGAGGTGACAGGTTACAACTCAGGATATTCTTACATGTAAGAGAAACAACTCAGAATAAGTTCTTAATCAGGACAGCTTTTTCTCATTGTCTTTTGCTGGACTCTGATAGGGGCCTTCAGCTGCTGGACCCTGCTGGAGGCCTTCTTGGTAAGTGTTAAAATGTATATATTTCAAGGAAATGACCTATGCGGTTGTAGAGTCTAGTGAGTCCCGAGGGTATGGGTCAAATATCAGGCTGGAGGCTTCTGTTGACTCACTTAGCTGCAGGGGCTGATGAATCTAAGGTCAGCAGGCAATACAGCAGGCTGAAGAATCCAAGATAAGATGACAGGCTCCTGGCTAACTGGCTATGAAGGCAACAATCCCAAGATTGGCAGGCAATGCAGCAGGCCACTGGTTCAAGTTCAAAGAACCAGAGGTCAGATGATGATCATGAGCCAGGTGCAGTGTTCAGATCAAGGAAAAAGCCAGTGAGCTTTGCCAGAATGTCCACGTATATTGTAATTAGGCCACACCCCATGCAGACTTCCTTTCAACTGATTGGCTGCTCATAGCAGATGTCATCATGGAAGTGATTATATATATTAAATCTCATCATGGGGGATAACTACATTATAACTGTGAAACCACTGAGAATCATGGCCCAGCCAAGTTGACACACATTTTTAACCATCATAATTGGCAAGTCCCACTGCAGCAGCCTGGTGCAGGGCTCCTGGTTCCTGCTTTCTTGCTCTGTTACCATTCTTGCTACTGGTGCACTACCATCTTTCATCGTCTTCCATATTACAGCTCCTCTCTCTCTCTCCCCCCTTTTCCCTCTCCCTCCCTCCTTCTCTTTCCCTCCCTCTCCTTTCCTGTCTCTCTCTCTCCCTCCCTCCTTCCCTGTGTCTCCCTTTAAGTCTGGTGGCATGGCAAATCTTACCAATCCCCTTACTTATGTCTCATATACCTTTATTTGCATGGTCCCACCCCTAAAGGGTGCCATGTACCCTATTCGCATTATTAGCATGCTGTCCAATCCCCTCGGTGGGCCACAAGCACCTCATTTGCATAGTCCTACCCAGTTATTTGGGTGAGTAAATGGCTGAAGAAAACAAAACATACTGCCATTGGGTCAATTTTGACTCATAGTGACCCTATAGAACAGATTAGAATTGTCCCATACATAGGGTTTCCAAGGTTGTAAATCTTCACAGAAGCTGACTGTCACATCTTTCTACCATAGAGTGGCTAGTGGGTTTGAACCACTGACCTTTCAGTTAGTAGCAGAGCATTTTTACCACTGCACTACCAGTGCTCCCGCAGACTGTGGCTCCAAACCAAAACTCACTGCCGTTGAGTTAATTCCAATGCATAGTGACCCCCATGGGTTTCCAAGGCTATAAATCTTTATTTCTCATCTTTCTTCCGTGAAGCTGCTGGGGAGTTTAAACCACCGATGTTTTTCGGTTAGCAGTCAAATGCCTTAACCATTACACCACCAGTGCTCCGTAGACTATGGCTAGAAAGGCCATATTAAGTAATTCACTATACTGCACTTAGGGTTCCATGGGTGAGCCTCAGGAGCTTCTAGGAATGGGGATTAAAAGAAGCTGGCCTTATGAGATGCTTTGCTCTATCCTGGTTTCAAACAGCAATTCTGTGTTGTCATTGTGAGCATTGTCCCTAAATAAACTGACAGTTTTGCCTTGCCTCGTCCTGTCTTTAGTGATATGACACCCCTTTCAAACACACATAACAGTCCATTTGGTTCTGACAGTCTCTCCTTTACTCACAGAATCTCCCCTTGGTATTGTTAGGTCACATCTCATAGGGACCCTATGTACAACAGAACAAAACACTGCCCAGTCCTGTGCCATGCTCCCAGTCATTGCTTTGTTTGAGCCCATTGTTGTAGCCACTGTGACAATCCATTTCATTGAAGGTCTTCCTCTTTTTCATTGATCCTTTATTTTATCAAGCATGATGTCCTTCTCCAGGGACAAGTTCCTCCTAATAACATGTACAAAATACGTGACATGAAGTCTCGCCATCCTCGCTTCAAAGGAGTGTTCCAGCTGTACATCCTCCTAGACAGGTTTGTTCATTCTTTTGGTAAAAACCAAAATCAAACTCACGGCCGTCGAGTCGGATCAGACTCATAGCGACCCCTCCTTGGGTTACTGAGGTGGTATCACTACAGAAGTAGATTGCCCAATCTTCCTTCCGAGTTCTTCTGGTAGTCCTTGGTATACTCAGTATTCTTCACCAACACCATAATTCAAAATCATCAGTTCTTCTTCCGTCTAATTTATTGTCTAGGTTTTGCATGCATATGAGGTGACTGAAAATACCATGGCTTGGGTCAGCCACACTGTAATCTTCAAAGTGACATCTTTGATTTTTAACACTTTAGAGAGTTCTTTCATACCAGATGTGCCCAGTGCAATATGTCATCTGATTTCTTCACTGCTTCTCCCATGCGTGTTGATTGGATCCAAGTAAAATGAAATCTTTGGCAACTTCAATCTTTTTCTTTTTATCATGATGTTGCTTATTGGTCCCGTTGTGAGGATTTTAGTTATCTTTATTTTGAATTGTAACCCATACTGAAGGCTGTAGACTTTAATCATCATTAATAAGTGCTTCAAGTTTTCTTCCCTTTTAGCAAGCAAGGTTGTGTCATGTGTATATTGCAGGTGGTTAATGGGTCTTCTTCCAATCCCAATGCCGTGTTCTTCTCCATATAGTCCAGCTTCTTGGATTATTTGCTCAATATACAGATTGAATAAGTGTAGTAAAAGGATACAAGACTGCTGGACACATTTCCTGCTTTTAAACCATGCAGTATCCCTTTAAATGTCCCCTAGCCAGCTATAAGAGCCCTCCTTTCCCCAACTGGGAGCCCTGGTAGCATAGTGCCTAAAGGCATTTGACTGCTAACCAGAAGGCTGGTGGCTCAAACTCACCAACCACTCCTTGGAAGGAAGATTGAGCAATCTACTTCTGTAGTGATGTTGTTGTTGTTGTTATGTGCTGTCGAGTCGGCCCCGACTCA
>NW_006921840.1:2026534-2030160 GCF_000298275.1 Orycteropus afer afer | reverse complement strand
CAGCTCTGAAGCCTACCTATGATATATTGATTGATTGTCCTGAGTCTTCACTTTTCATGTTGTGGTTGGTGGTTCCGCCTCATCTGTTGACTCAAGACTCAGTCATGTGTTATGTTTTGGCCAACAGGATATTAGCAAGCGTGCTGCAAGCACACGTTGGGAAGTGCTTGCACATTTTGTTCTGCTCCCTCTTGCTCCTCTGCTCTTGGTACCTGGCCATATCCATGGGCACATATTTAGGCTAGCCTGCTAGCCAGATGTGAGAAATACCACACCAGCTCTCACTCACATTTAGGCTATAGTAGATCAGCATCAGCCAGCTGACCTCTAATCCAAGACTGGTCAGCTGGCTGAGCAAATCTAGCCTGAGTCATCAGAACTGCCCAAATAACCTATAGACTAGAGCAGTAATAAATAAATTGTTGTTTTAAGGCACTGAGTTTCGGGGTGGTTTGGTACACAGTTATCATTGTGGTGCTAGAGAAGGCATATACCACCCAGACTTTGAAACTTTGTTCAAACCAGTGCAAAATTTTCCATAGCAACTCTCACAGAAGGGGATGCTCCTCCCTCAGAACTACAACACTTACTGATTGTGCTACCAATTTGTTCTTTTTGATTCTTTGTATTATATTGGTACCATATTTGATTGACTCCAAGATAACATTGATTGAAAAGCACACCATTTTTTTTTATGAATTCCTAAGGAAATAAAACCACCCCTAAATATGCTACCATATACTATCTTTTGGAAGACCCATAATAATTTCAAAAATGTGAAAATGTTCTTAGAATCATTGAAATAAGATAATTAACTCTCCAGAAGTTTGTCTTAGTTCTGCAATAAGATTTTTCTTAAGGACAAATACTGAGCCTTCATCTTCTTTGGGGAGCAGAACAATGTAGCTTTGGAGCGAGACAAACTCTTGGTCAGATTCAGATTCTCTCATTTAACTAGTTGTGTGAATGGGGGTGAATGACCTAATATCTCTGGGACTCACTATTCTCTGTAAAATAGAGATAACAACAGCACTTACCTCAGAGGGTCATTGTGAGAACTTATTAGGTTTGCAGAGATCTTGGTGGGCATTTAAAAACAATGTTTCATTAATTTCTTTGATTAGGTAATTCAGGTTTATGGTACAAAATTCAAAATATACACAAGGGAATAAAGTGCAGTATATCTTTCTTCCCATCCATGTTCCTCAGCCACTCAGTTCCCTTCCTAAGAGACAACCAGTCACTAGTTTCTTGAGTCTCTTTCCAGATGTATCCATAGTTATTTGATAAACATTGGTTTCTTTCTGACCCATTTTGAATCTTACAGCACCAAGTAGAGAGCTGCATCCTTTGGCAAGAGCCAGTGTGCTGATTCCCCATTATTTTGTAGAATTCTAGATAGAAATAGGTATAGGTGGAGCAGGAGAGGGGACTGAATACACCAGTGTCAGATAATTTCTCAGGAAAAAGTATTTGTCAGTCCATCTTCACTAATTGCCTCTTTTTTTCCCCCTTCCCTAAAAGCTAAGTGCAGAAAATTTTCAATTAACAGAGAGCTCATTACTTGGGTGCAAAGTTAATATAACTTTTACTGTAACTGCCACTTCTTCAAAAGTGCTGAGAAAGGGAATGCAGACTTCACTTACCCCAACTGAAAAGCTAGCCAAGCAGAGGAAACCAAACTAATAATGTGGCTGATATTGTCAACTGCTATACATACGTAGATAGAGGAAACCCGTATTGACATATTAATAATAAATATGTAAAGAAAGCTCATGGTTTACCAATAAAATCATTTACCATGTTGCTGACTTTACTGGAAAATGATGCTTTATAACCAGTCTCTTCATTTGATTGATACCTAATTAAAAATTCACTAGGCTCAACTTCAAGCATCTCAAGCTATATTAAAGTCACTGCTATACCAATAGAGGCATAATATCATTTAAACCAAAGCAAGCATGATCATTTATTTAAAGCTTAGAAATAGTTCTGAAAATTGCAAAGTTGCATAAAATCTGTGGCTACATACAGTAAAGCAGCAGTGTAGGTTAGTGGAAAGAACTGGAGTCAGGAATACCTGATCTTTTTTGTGGCTCTTTCTGTGTGTTCTTGGGTAAGCCACTTCTTTCTGGCCCCTAGTTTCACTGTCTTTACAATTAAGATAATTTCTCTCTCTCTTTTTTTTAAACCTCATTAGATTTTTTTGATAATCAATGGAATGATGTATGTAAAATAGTTGGAATGGTATAAAGTAGTATCCACTGTAGTTCTAGACTAGAAACATTCAGTGGGTTCTTGCCTCATACTAAGGACTGCATGATGCTTCTTGTTGTTATGTGCCGTCGAGTTGGGCTCTACTCATAGCGACCCCTCCTTAGGTTTCCGAGGTGGTATCACTACAGAACTAGATTGCCCAGCCTTCCTTCCAAGGAGTGGCTGGTAGGTTTGAACTGCCAGCCTTCTGGTTAACAGTCAGGTGCCTTAGGCACTACACTGCCAGAGCTCCTGCATAATGCTTAGGAATACATATATAAACAATCCCAAACCCCTGACCTCAAGGAACTCATAGCCTAGCTGTCAGAAACACCAGGGTGGTGTGTCACTTAAGTTACCAGATAAAATATAGGGTGCCATGTTTACTATGATATAAAGAATAATATTTTTTTTTGGTGTAAATGTGTCCCAAATATTGCAAGTGCCATAGTTATACTAAAATTTTTTCGTGGTTTATCTGACATTCAAATTTAACTGGGTATCCTCTATTTTTATTTATTGTATCTAGCAACAATCCTATGTGTTAGACAATAGAAGTATGTACATGGTTGAGGAATTGTGTAGTGGAGAAATTAATGAATTCTGTCTTGAGGTATCAGTGAAGGTTTCATTGAGGAGGTGAAGGTTGAAGAGAATTTTGATAGATGAACAAGTATTTTACAGATGAACATGATTGTGTGGGGTTGGCAGAGGTGGAGAAGTCATTTCACACAGAGGGAACCTTAGCAACACAAGGCAAACTGTGAGCCAAGAAGTGACAGTATATGAAACTATAAAGGACTAGATCATGAAGGACTTTTGTAAGACATGCATATTTGCAAAAGTACTTTTGTATTAAAATACTTAAAAGTAGAAACGTTAGTCCTCTGCCTCACCCTTCTCAATTCTTCTTCCCAGGCATGCTCCTTGAAGGCAATCATCCTTGATTCTTCTGGCTATTTTCCTTGGTGTTTAGCATTGTACATGCAATCCCTGGGTTATGAACATCTGACTTAATGCACAACTCATAATAAATTACAAACTAACCCCTACAAAGCCTATTATTAAAAATTCGAGGTCTGTACAATGGTTTGTTATAACAAACAGGTGCTACTTTGTGACCTACATGGAAACATTATTATTCTATTATTATGTTAAAGATGTTTTGGTGTATCTGAAAGTGTTCATTTAATGTTTTTTATGCATAGAAAGGTAAACTCTGTACTACCAAGACAAGCATTTGACTAAGTGATGTTAGATACAAACTGAACCTAACTATTCTGACTTATGTACAAATTTCACTTAAAAACAGACTTAGTAACAGAACTTGTTCCTAATCTGGCAACTGTATGTCTTTTTTTTTTTTTTTT
>NW_006921840.1:2020208-2025983 GCF_000298275.1 Orycteropus afer afer | reverse complement strand
ATCCCCTTCCAAGTGGTTGACAGTTGTCGCTGGGCACCATCTAGTTCTTCTGATCTCATAGCTGTATAGGCTGCAGATCGGATGGTGTACCTGTCGCTAGGACTCATTGTTTCCATGAATTTTTGGTTTTCTTTATTCTTCTTTGCTCTTCACAAGGAGAGACCCATCGTTGCATCTAGATGACAGCTTGCAAGCTTTTAAGATCCCAGTTGCTACTCACCAAAGTAGGAGGTGGAACAATGTTTTGTGTAGTATGTTATATACAGGAACTTTTTCTAAATAATGAACTTATACTACTATTTCTGGATCTTTCAATTTTGGACATTATCTATTGACCTTCTGCCATATTGGTGAGAACCTAGTTTTTTCACATGATCCCTCTCCACTTTCATCCCCCCACTCCCAAAGTTATATCATGATTTTTATAAATCAGTAGTGGTTATATTGTTATGACTACAGCCCCTCCTTGGAGGGAAGGTTAGGCAATCTGCTTCCATAGAGATACTACTGCCTTGGAAACCCAAGGAGGGGTCGTCTTGAGTTGGGACTGACTCAATGGCAGTGAGTTTGGTTTGGTTTTTGTTTATGGGACTTTTGGTCACTGCTCGACTAAGAGTACACCATAATCACATTTTCTTTCTTGCTTAATTAACCCTTTAATTTTTCTGGAGTTAATAATTGTTTCTTTTTTTATTTGCCTTGTTTTTTTATGAATCTACTATTATATTTTTTCTAAATGCTTCAATATCTTTTATGTATCTATCAATAATACTTTCCATATGTTCTAATACATTTGTTTCCTTCTTTCCCTGATACCTATTTGTTTGATCCCTGTAGCTTTCTCTTCCATGTAAGGACAGAACAGCTGTCATCTTGAGATTTCCTTCACTGTCATCCTGGGATTTCAGTGTGACACTCTTTGGGTTCAGTTCCTTGTTTCCTAACCTTCATATGTGGCTGGTGTGATGGATTGCTGGTTATCATTCATTCTCATCTTTTTCTAATATGCTTTCTTGTACTCTCAGAAGAAAGACTGGGCAATCTACTTCTGTAGAGATATTGCCTCGGAAACCCAAGGAAGGGTCGCTATGATTTTGAATTGACTTGGTGGCAGTGAGTTTTCTTGTACTACAAGGAGCTCTAGTGGCATAATGCCTAGGGTGTTTGACTGCTAAGCAGAAGGTTGACAGTTCAAACCCATCTGCCACTCCATGGAAGGAAGACTGGGCAGTCTACTTCCATAAAAATTCATCACGTCAGAAACCCAAAGGGGGTCACTGTGGATCAAAATTGACTTGATGGCATTGAGTTTGTTTTTTTCGGTTCTTGTCCTACAGAGAGTGAAAAGATAGAAATTACACTTACAAGCCTCCTTTGCAGCTAGGGTTCTGTGTGTGATTTAGGTGCTAACACATAAGCATTCCTGTAAGAAATTCGGAAGAAGTGAAGTAGAGGCCATCCTCCTGCAGTTGTGCCTATTAGCAAGGAATGCTAGGGAGAATTTTTTTTCTGCAACTGTCATTCAGAGTTCAGTTAAGTTTCATGGGTTTAGGGAGACAGGAGCAGTGGTGGTGAATGTTGGAACTCAATGTTCCACTGTCCTCTTAAGACCTTGAGTTTCAAGAGGCAGTTGTAATGGCAGTAGTAGTGACTTCCTGATCCCTGTGCTTCAGCTGTGGTTGTGTTTTTGAAGGTAACACTGCCGTGGGAGATTCCTGATTCCCTACTTTCCTAGTTGTGGTAAAAGTAGCAGGTATCCTGGTCGGACAGTTTAGTAGTGTTATGGAGTCATTCTGGTGAACTAGCCTAGGGACCTCTCCTCCAGCTTTTCCAGTGCTTTTGTATTTCCTGTATTGAATGTCTGAATAGAATAATTTGTTTCCTCCAGCTGAACTCTGATTGATGCATCACATTATCTTTCCCAGTTTACTCACTTATTTTCCTGGAAAATATCCTGCAGTAACTTCTTAAGCTAGGGTGCACAGGAAGTAAATATTTTCAGTCCCTGCATATCTGAAAATGTCTTTATTCTGTCCCTACACCTTGCTTGGCTTGTAGAAATATAGATTAAAAGCAATTCCCTTCAGAATTTTGAAAGTATTAATTGTTTTCTAGTTTTCTGTGCTGTTACTAAGAAGTCTGTTGCTTATCTCATTTCCAATCTCTTGCATGTGAACTTTTTTCTTTCTGAAAGTGTATAGACTATTCTATTATTCAAGGTACAATGATGATCCTTGCGTAGCCTGTTTTGATTCAAGGGTCCTTCAGTGGGCCTTTTGAATGTGGGGACATAAGTGCTTCAACTCAGGGAAAATTTCTTGTCTTACTGATTGATAATTTCCTTTTCTTAAATTTTGTGTCTCTGGAACTTCTGTATTCAGATGTTAATCTCTTGCATTCATCTAATTTTCTGTACTTTTTCCATTTTTCTCCATTTTTTGGTGTTTTTATTCTGCTACCTGGGAGATTTCTACAACTTTATCTTCCACCTGTTTCATTATTTTGGCTAATGTACTTTTAATTTCCAAGAGTCTTTTCTTGTTATATTTTTAAAATTTAATTTAGTATTCAGGTCTTGTTTCATAGATGCAGTCTCTTCTTGTATCTAAGAGGATATTATTTATAGGATTTTCTGAATATTTTCTGCTTTTGGATTGCCTGTGTCCTCTGAATCCCTATTGTCTTGTTTGTTTTGTCTTTCTTTTTTATGTTAAAGGTTTTCCATGAACCTCTGGTGATTTGCCTATTTATTGCTTATTGAGCATGAGATACTAAAAAGGTGATTGGACGCTTTGTGAGCATGAATGGAGATCATTTCTAGGTCAGCCTTACCTGTTTGATTGGTTAGAGAGACAGGCTTTTTAGTGATAGACTCCCAACGCTCACTATCTGGAGGTTTTTTTCAGAAGCCATTTACTTTCTATAAAAGTGCATCTTTTAATTTTCAATTTCTATTCTGTTTGAATGCCAGTGATTTAGAAGCAGGGTAGAATAAGTGGGTTCATAGGGGTGTCCTACAGATTTTCACTCATGCCCAACACCATTACTCACATACTTTTGTCTACATAGAGCCACTCCAATTTTCTTCGGAAAGTGAACAGCTCATCTCTTAGATGTGGGAAGAGTTGTTGCCTGGATGCATGAGGTTGAACTTGGGAGCATAACCATTCCATATTCAGTTTTTCACTTAGTCCCTATTTTCAGACCCATGTCTCATCCCCACTTTCTCTGCAGTCTATGGTGCATCCAAGCCCAGAGTGTTTTTGAGGCTATGCAGGGCAACTTAGGCCCTCTGGTGGCTGCTAACAAGAAGTCAGCGGTTCAAACCCAATAGCTGGTCCACAGGAGGAACATGAGGCAACATACTTTTGTAAAGATTTACAGCCTTGGAAACCCTAGGAGGGTTGCAACTGAGTCTTAATTAACTCAATGACAGTGGGTTTGGGTTGCAAGGCAAATTGACTCCTTCTTATTAGAATTACTTTATGAGGTACCCAGATTGTAGCTCCTTCTAGTAAATCTTCTAATAAATCCTTCTAATAAATCTCTATCAGATTTATTTCATTTTCATTTTTGAAACAATTTCAAAAGTACAGAAAAATTGCAAGTAAAGCATACATCTCTCCTTCATTCAGTGATACCATTCAAGTGTCACCAATTATCTCAATAAAATCTTTTAAAGCAAAAGGATCCAATCTAGGACCATGCACTGTATAATTCTCATATCTCTTTAGTATTATCCAATCTAGAACAGTCTTTAGGGGTGAAAATCAGACACCTTTTATCAACAACACAAATAGCGGCTAGACACATGGACTTTGCCAGATGGCGTACACAGGAATCAGATTGACTACGTCTGTGGCAAGAGGCGATGGAGAAGCTCAATATCTTCAGCCAAAACAAGACCAGGAGGTGATTATGGAACAGGCCATCAACTGCTTGTATGCAAGTTCAAGTTGAAGCTGAAGACAATTAAAAGAAGTCCACGAGAGCCAAAATATGACCTTGATTATATCCTTCCTAAATTTAGAGACCATCTAAAGAATATATTTGATGCATTGAACACCAATGACTAAAAATCAGAGGAATTATGGGATGACATCAAAGACATCATCCATGAAGAAAGCAAAAGGTCATTAAAAAGACAGGAAAGGAAGAAAAGACCAAAATGGATGTCAGAAGAGACTCTGAAACTTACCCTTGACCAGAGAGTTGCTAAAGCAGAGGGAAGAAACGACAAATGTAGATGTAGACAATATAGAAATGAGTTAATGTGCCGGTTAAATTTTATTTACAAAAATAGATGGGGAGCTCAGATTTGCCCTGAGGTTGTATTGTTGATCTCTAGTTTAGATCATTATAAAATTATTGTAAGAAATAGACACATGTAATCAATCTACCATGCTTTGTTGAAAATCGATGCTTTGATTTTAGGCAACAGACAGTTGAGGAAAGATTTTAAAGATGGGGTGATAGAATCTGATGTAATAGCTATGTCCTCTGGTGGTTATAAGGTATGGGTATTATAAAGTGTTTAAAACAACTAAAATTTCAATCTAAGTATGGGTATTTGTATTAGATTTCTGTTTTACAGATGTCTTACTAGTTATCAGTGTTCCTTATAATAAAGCTATGGTAATTTAAATAAAATGGTATTTATTCGGAATAAACTATTCAATGAAATGTAATGAAGTGTTTAGAAACAGATTTCAGATTGTCCTCAGCTTACAAATGTCCAACTTACACACAACTCCTCAAACCAAAAACCAAACTCATTGCCATTGAGTCGATTCTGACTCATAGCGACCCCAGTTGGATTTCTGAAGCTATAAATCTTTACGGAAGTAGATTGCCCCATCTTCCTTCCTCAGAGCAGCTGTTGAACTGCTGATCTTCTGGTTAGTAGCCAAGTGCCTTCCTTATCCACTACGCCACCAGAGCTCCTTACAGACAACTCCTATTAAGCTTTTAATATTATGAAAATTTACCCTCACTTTGAAACCAGTGAACCAATCCCTACCTGCAACAAATTCTTCATCACAATCACCTTCACTTGCTAAATTTGCATCTTTTGAATCACTGAAAAATCTTTCAGTCTTTTCTTGCACAAACCCAAAAAACAAACCAACAAAAAAACCTCACTGCCATCGAGTCAATTCCAACTCATAGTGACCCTCTTTGGGTTTACAAGGTGGTAAATCTTTACGGAAGTAGATTGCCCAGGCTTCCTTTGTGGGCAGAGTGGCTGGTGGGTTTGACCTGTCAGCCTTCTGGTTAGCAATCAAATGCCTTAGGCACTACGCCACCAGAGTTCCTTTTTTTGTACTAAAGTAAGGCTAAATAAGAACCTTATGGACCTGTTGTGACTTACCTGCAAATTCTTAAAGACATAGTTAAGAGTGGATTTCTTTTGTACCCTAAGGACTGCCTGAATCTTCATATAGAAAAATTTAATGTATACTACAACTAGAATTTCCAATCACTGAGGAAAAGGTGGGTATTCTATTTGTCATGAAAATTGGCAGTCTGGAGAAAAATAGTAAA
Source organism: Orycteropus afer afer (assembly GCF_000298275.1). Classification (NCBI taxonomy): domain Eukaryota; kingdom Metazoa; phylum Chordata; class Mammalia; order Tubulidentata; family Orycteropodidae; genus Orycteropus; species Orycteropus afer. The sequence continues at coordinate 2,020,439 of NW_006921840.1, read as the reverse complement.
GTTAGATATTTATTTCACACCATACCAATGGCCCAAAACAAAACTCATTGAAATCACAATTAAGAAAGTAGATTCCAACTAATAGTGGCCGTGTAGAACAGAGTAGAACTGTATAATGGGGTTTCCAGTGTTGTAAACCTTTACATAAGCAGACTGCCACATCCTGTGGAGTGGCTGGTGGATTCAAAGAGCTGATCTTTCAGTCAGCAGCTTAGTGCTTTAACCACTTAC
>NW_006921840.1:2016692-2020108 GCF_000298275.1 Orycteropus afer afer | reverse complement strand
TATTTAGATGAGAAGGGCCTTTATAATCATGACAGAAACTCATAAGCCATGAAGGAAAAGATTGATAGATTTGACTAGAAAAAAATGAAAAATGCTTTATAGCAAAAGATATTATAAGCAGTGTTTTTTAAAAAACAAATGATAGACTGAAAGACTATAATGACATATTATAGGCAATGGGTTCATATACATAATATATATGTCAACTGGGTTGTATAGGAAGCAGATCTTGAAATGGAGTGTAAAAGGTTTACTAAGGGGTCATACCTATAAAGTGAGGGCATTGGTGGTTCACTTGTAGAATTATCAACTTCCATGCAGAAGACCTGGGTTTGATATATAATCGGTGTATCTCATGCTCACATACCACCCATCTGTCAGTGGAGTCTTGCATGTTGCTGTGATGCTGAACAGATTTCATTGGAGCTTCCAGGCTAAGATGGCCCAGGAAGTAAGGCTGGTGATTTACTTCTAAAAATAAGTCAATAAGATAATAATAATTTACAGGTTAACCTCAAAATTGAAAACAAACAAATAAAATAATTTCTCACCAAAATAAAAAAGAAAATCATAATGTCTCAATAAATACTAAAACAACATCAATGAAGGAAATTAAATTATCTGTAAACACAATGAACTTGTTGTTGTTGTGTGCTGTTGAGTCGGACCCAACTCATAGCGACCCCTCCTTGGGTTGTCGAGGCAGTATCACTATGGAAGTAGATTGCCCAACCTTCCTTCCGAGGAGTGGCTGCTGGGTTTGCACTGCCAGCCTTCTGGTTAGCAGTCAAGTGCCTTAGGCACTATGCTACCAGAGCTCCCCAATGAACTTAGTACAGATAAATGAAATAAAATAAAAAACCACATAGCCAAATAAATGACAGCAGTATGCTTTCCAGCAAGATGGAACAGGCAGACAACCTACACAAACCATCTACAACAAAGAAATGAGAAACCAGTTGTAACAGATACAGAAGATAATCCTGAAACTGTGACTTTAGTAGGCAAGGATAAAGAATTGGATTAAATGCCAACTTGTAGAAGAAATAGAACGAAAACAGCAAATAAGGACACAAACAGTGCTGTGGACTGTTGACTGCTCTGATGGCACAGCCATTTTGAATATTTGCAAGTGGCATTCTGATCTGGACATCGACAAGATAATCAGCTCCACTTGCCGTGGACTGCACAGGCTACTACAATGGTGGCTCATAGCCAGAAAACAATCCTACATACATGACCCAATCATATCTGCACCTCCTGCAGCCCCACCCATGGGGCAAGGGCCACTACCTGCTTCTGCACCAATTGATCAATAATAGTTTATGGCAGCCAATACCAGCCCACACCATGTTCAAGTACTCTATATGAACAGCTAAAAGAGATGTGTGCACACATTCTCATCTTCTATCCTACCCACTCTAAGGAGTTCTGTTGACATAGTGGGTAGAGCATTTAGCTGCTAACCAGATGGTCGGTGGTTAAAAACCACCAGATGGTCGGTGGTTAAAAACCACCAGATGGTCGGTGGTTAAAAACCACCAGCTGTTCTGTGGTAGGATGATGAGGAAATCTACTTCTGTTAAGATTTACAGCTTTGCAAACCCAGTGGGAGTCACTGTGAGTCTGAATTGGCTTGATGGCAGTGGGTTTGATTATTTTGATATTAACCTAGAAGTCAGTAGTTCAAACCCAGCCAAGCAGCTCTGCAGAAGAAAGGCCTAGTGTTCTGTTTCTGTAAAGATTATAGCCAAGAAAGCCATATACATTGCACAGTTCTATTCTGTCACACATAGGGTCACCATGAGTTGAAATAGACTATATACAGAAATATGTATACAAAAACTAACTCGATGGATCAAAGACCTAAATGTAAAATCTAAAACTGAAAAAATCATCAATGAAAAAATTGATGATAACAAAGGGGCTCTAATACATGCCATAAATACCTTATCAAACGTAACTGTTGTTGTTGTTAGGTGCCGTCGAGTCAGACGCGACTCATAGTGACCCGTCCTTGAGTTTCCAAGGAGGTATCACTATGGAAGTAGATTGCCCAACCTTCCTTCTGAGAAGTGGATGGTGGGTTTGAACTGCCAGCCTTCTGGTTAGCAGTCAAGTGCCGTAGGCACTACACAACCAGAGCTCCTATCAAACATAACTAAAAATGCACAAATAGTAGGAGACAAACTAGATGAGTAGGACCTACTAAAAATTAAACATTTGTGCCATCAACTGATTTCACCAAATGAGTAAAAAGAGAATGAACAGACTGGCAAAAATTTTTGGAAACGAAAACTAATCTTTGGACAAGAAACTAATCTCTAAAATTTACAGAAAACTTTAACACCAAAATAACAAGTAGACAAACAAAAAAATGGGCAGAGACATGAATAGTCACTTCCCCAAAGAAGATGTTCAGTTGACCAGCAAAACATGAAAAAATACTCATGATCATTAGCCATTTGTTGTTGTTATGTGTCGTCAAGCCAGACCTGAATCACAGCGACCTCTTCTTGGGTTTCCGAGGCTTTATCACTACAGAAGTAGACAGCCCAACCTTCCTTATGAGGAGTGCTGGTGGGTTTGAACCCTCAGCCTTCTGGTTAGCAGTCAAGTGCCTTAGGCACTACGCTACCAGAGCTCTTCATTAGCCATTATAGAGATGAAAATCTAAAGAATAATGAGATATCATCTCACCCCAGCACTAATAGCAAAGTTCAAAAAAACAGAAAACAAATGCTAGCAAAAATGTAAAATGATATAACCACGGTGGAAAATGGTATGGTGCTTCCTTGAAAAGTTGGAAATAGAAATACCATATGATTCAGCAATCCTAGTACTAGGTATATATCCTAGAGAAAAAGGAGCCATGACACGAACAGATATTTATGGTTGTTGTTGTTGTTATGTGCCGTCGAGTAGGACCCGACTCATGGTGACCCCTTCTTGGGTTTCCGAGGCAGTATCACTATGGAAGTAGATTGCCCCATCTTCCTTCTGAGTGGCCTGTGGGTTTGAACCGCCAGCCTTCTGGTTAGCAGTAAAGTGCCTAAGGCACTATGCTATTTATTGCACTCCCATATTAATTGCAACTTTATTCACAATGGCAAAAAAGATGGAAACAATTTACATGCCCATCAACGGTTGAATATATCAACAAACTATGGTACATACACATAGTGGAATACTATGCAATGTTAAAGATGAAATATGAATCTGTGAAACAACTCATAGCAGGGATGAACCTAGGGGACACTGTGCTGAGTGAAATTAGTCAATCAGAATAGGACAAATATACGTTGTTAGTTGTTGTTATGTGCCGTCAAGTCGGCCCCGACTCATAGCGACCCCTCCTTGGGTTTCCGAAGCAGTATCATTACGGAAGTAGGATTGCCCAATCTTCCTTCTGAGGA
>NW_006921840.1:1988915-1994682 GCF_000298275.1 Orycteropus afer afer | reverse complement strand
TCTAGGGCTTTGAGCAGGCTATTTTTGATGACGTATTTATTTGCAAGACTGCAGCTCAATTCAGGAAAGATTCTTATTGTTAGAGCGTCACAAATCTCCGCCAATTTCAGGCACACTCAAAGATCCTGCCTCTGTGGCCCCACAGCACTAAAGAACGGCGCCAAGGCAAAAATCCCAGGAGTGCGGTTTCTTCCCTTTCCCTGTACCTTCTGTCCGCGGTGCTGACGTAATCCCGTCAGATTGCTAATGGCTAACTCTGGAGTTTGTCTGTGATACTGCCCAGCTGCAGCGCCAAAGATGCATGCAATTTGAGCTGTGGGTCAGGGGGATACCTGCTAGTGACCTGCGGTCCCACTCTCTGTGACAAAGAAAAGTACAAAGTCTCCCAGTCTGACCCCAGTCTACTCTGTGACCCGCTGGGAGGGGAGGGAGCTACCCTTCCTGTCGCAATAGTAAGTTTTCCTCCAAATCTCAGCGGAGGTGTCCGTACCCGCAGCCAGCCCCCAGGAGACCTGAAGTACCTCCAAAAAATCAAGATGAGCTGCTGGAGGCAGGTCTCTGCCGCTGTCCACCGGAACATTAGAGTGGTCATTGGTAAGCTGTTATAAGGCGTCCTCCCTTTTGGCTCAGGGATCTCAGGCGGGTGCCCTAGCCCGGCGCACAGTGACTGCTCCAGAAGAGTTTCCAATGCCTCTCTCAGGTGCCCATCTGTCCTTCCTCCTCCAGTAGCTCTTTCCAAAATAATCTCTCTGTGCCTTTCCTCTAATTCTGGTCTTGTGTGTTTGATGTACTCTGAAAATGTGAGTTGTTCAGAGCAGTGAATTTCCTAATTTAAACTGTTGTGGCTAGTTATTCAAGACCTTAGATGCCAGAGGGATAAAGCGTGCTGCTCACTGGCTCAACTCCATTTTGAACTCCCCCCAATAAATTTTAAAAGTTTGAAATCATACAGAGTATTTTCTCTGATCATATGGAATGAAGTTAGAAATGAATAACAGAAAAAAAGTCTGGAAAACACACAACCATGGAAATTAAACAACATACTATTAAACTACCAGTGAGTCAAGGAAGAAATCAAAGAGAAATCACAAATTTCTTATAGTCAAATGAAAACGAAAGCAGAACATAATAAAAGTCATGGGATGCAGCAAAGGCAGTGTTCAGAGGGAAATTTATAGCAGTAAAAATACCTACATGAAACAAGAAGAAAGATCTCAAATCAAAAACCTCACTTGACAACTGCAGGAACTAGAGTCCTGGCTTCCTCTACTAACTACCTGTGTCACTTTGAAAAAAATCATTTAATTGCTCAGAAGCTCAGTTATTTATAAAGTGGATCAATATTAGTAGTTAAACTGGGGTGTTGCTAATACATATACCACTGTTCATACATATGTGTCTGTATATTGCTACTCATGAATCTACGAGTCAGCTGAGTGGTTCTAGTTCCAGCTGGGCTCACTCATGTGTCTGCAATCAGCTGTGGGTCAGATAGGAAGCTCTATTGATCTTGGCTAAACTCTCTCACATGTTTGGCGGTCAGCTGACTGTTAGATAGTCTAGGGTGGCCTGCCTGGACTAACTCAGGCTTTTTCACATGGTTGAGACAGGGCTCAGAGAGAGAGAAGCAAGTGAGGCCTCTTAAGGTGTAGGTTCAGTACTGGTATACCTTCTCTTCCACTTCATTCTGTTGGTGAAACAAGGCACAAGGACAGCTCAGATTCAGGGTCTGTGAATATACATTCTTGATAGGAGGGCCTGCAAAATCCCATTTCAAAGGGTTTGGTTCCAGGGAGGGGTAGAGGATTGGAGGACATATTTGCAATCAATCTACCACAGGTACCTTGGTGAGAATTAGCAAAAGGTTTCCTTTTGGGTAGGTGAATTTGTAGGTTGAATCATTTGAAATTGCTAATATCCCACCATTTTGATCTACAAAAATGGCAATTTCACATGGTTCAGTCTAATACAAAAAGGTACCCCTTTGACTAGGGTACACCAGTTTGGCTTGCAGGCATTGCCTGGATTTTATCTCCTATTTGTCTTACAGCTTTTTCAAACTTATAAAATGCAAAATCATAGATGGGTTTCACATTGATAGAGATTGCTAATTCAGCCCCCAAATACTTTTCCCATTCTTCATCAGCAATAGGACCCCTGTTCTTTACCTGGCACATGGTCATCATCAGGCATAGACTGCTCATTCCCTTTCTCCTCTCTGCTGGATGGAGCCGGCAGCCAACTTTGACTGTGCAGTGGCAGTGGGGATGGAAGCCTCACATGATGCACAATAGATTAGGAGTCTAGGGCTCTCACCTAGTGGATATGGAGCCTCATTATTATTTATTTCCCCCTTATTTTTCCAGACAAAACTAATCCTATCCAGAAATTATCTAATAGGGTATTTGTGAGGACTGAATGTTGATAGCATGATTGTCACGGTGCTTGACCACAGAATAATTGCACAATACATATCTAATGTTATTAGGAGCTCACCTTGGTAACAGAGAGTTGTGATCTACCCACTTGATATGGAGATAATACTAGAGTGTGCAGGGAGGCAGTAATCAAGTGCATATTGCTAGGTGGGCACTTATATATTCTTTTGAAACAAATGTCTGAGTCCTAGGGAGATGGGTTCTTGCGTAGTGCTGGAATGTACCACATCATTCTAGTGTAGTATTTCCATATGAGACGAAGAGTGCCAATACAGAGAAAGTCTTGTGCTTCAGTGATGGTGATGGCACTAGGAGGAGGATTGCTATGACAGCAAATAGCAGTTGATTCTTTGGGAAGTAACAGTGTGCTGGGGCTCTGAGAGAAGTGGTTAGGACCTGGCATCCTGGAGATGTGTGGAAATAAGGCCTGAGGGAGAAGTTGCAAGGCACCCCAAGGATCCTTCCTCCTGTAACTTCCAACATAGCTGACTTGAGTCAAAAGGAGGGATTTACATGGGGCTAGAGCACTTCAGTAGGAGCCCAGGTAGTACAGTGGCTAAGTACTTGGCTACTAACTCAAAGGTTGGTGGTTTGAACCCACCAACTGCAGTGGGTTTAGAGGTCTTCCAAATCTGTAGCTCAACCTGATTAGGTTTGCTCCTGGCTCTTAATTGTAGCTTCTGCTGCTGGCCAGCCCTATGTGTATGTAGATGGTGTACGCTTCTTTCAAGAGTCTGGTAATTAGCTTCACCGTAGCCTCCTCTGTTACTGAGGATTCTTTTAGAGTTGGGCAGCCTGGTTTCTCAGTCATTCTCAGAAGGTGGTTGTCAGGATTGGGACTGTGTGGCTACCAGTAAGGCCCCTGCTTTGCCTCTACTCCATGTTCCTTCATGTGGAGTCAGAACTGCTGTGGTCCTTTTCTGTGACTTTCAAGGGCATCAGGGAGCTGGAGTTGGAGTATCATCCTCTTCCTCTCCTCCAGTTTACATTACACTACAATCCTTTCATGTCCTGTTGGAATGGTCTATTCAAGCAACTATCCTACCTTTAGAAATCTCTAGGTGAGGAACAGGCCCCAGTCTCTATATTCACCTAACCATTTTCTCGCTGAGACCATACATCATACTCTCAAGGATTCTCACTTTATTCCACCCAAAGGTATCAAGATGGGTCTGTGCAGTGTCCTGCTGGGGAGCGAGATGCCAGTCTTCTCTTCTTAAGGCTCTGTCTAAATCTGTGAGAAGTTCTCTTGGACCCACCCCTCACTTCACTTGGCTTTGGTGGAGGGAAGTTGAAAGCCTGTTCCCCTTTTCCACATGCTGAAAACTCCAAGGACTTGCTCTCCTTCCTCCCTCTTTTCTGGCCTGTGGGGAGTAGATAGGAGGGGGTAGTGGTAGACATTTGTAGATGACAGTAGGTATAATAAACCCTGGGGAAAATTATCTGGTCTCATTAGAAAGTGAGAGAGTCTAGGCTACAAGAGACTTCAAGTCTGAAGCTAGCATGCCTGAGGGCAAACCCTGGCTATGTATATCTGGGCAAATCACTTAATTTCTCTGTGCCTCGATTTCCTCACAAGCAAAACTTGGGTGATAATAATATCTATGTCCTAAGATTATTAAATTAAGGTTTGTAGATCTGGATAGAGAAGAAGAACAATGTGGAACAAAACTCAAAATCATTTGGAGGGAAAAAAAAAAAAAGAAGGTGGGGACCAGGTTTGCTGGTCCAATATAGCCTGGTGGAACCACTGAGACTATGGCCCCTAGCTGCCCTTCAGATCTGGAATTGAACCCACACCTGTGGTTTCCAGCCAAACCATGTACAGGCATGTGAGTTAAACATTTACCTCAAGTAGACACACGCCCTGGAGAGAACAATCATGGGAGAAGGAAGGGCTGCTTATGCACAGGGAGACAGCTCAGGGGGCAGGAGAGTATGGAGGGATGGTCACTGGGAGGGGTTACTTTGGGGAGGAAGTGGGAGGGGAGCTGCTGCATTGTAAATTTTGGTCAATGACATGAGACAAAGTATATGTGAACTGCTGTATGGAAAGTGAATTTGCTCTGTAAATCTTCACCCAAATTACAATAAATAAAAAAAAATTAAGGTTTGTAAATGTTTAGTACAGTGCCTGGCCCATAAGCAATGCCATGCAAGTATTTATTTTATTGATAATTGTAATTATTACTTCTTCATCTTCAGATTTGGAGTATAGACACCAATTTGGAGGCAAGAAAGGACACCCCCTTCAACATTCTGTTACATTTGATGGCTGGATCATGAAACCAACCTAGGAACAAGGGAAAATATTTGGAATCACTTGTGGTAGTGGCTGGTGGGTTTGAACCGCTAGCCTTCTGGTTAGCAGTCAAGTGCCTTAGGCCCTACGCCACCAGAGCTCCCTCTAGTTAACTTGGAGCTTAGCAAAAGAACAAACTCACTATACGTACTTGGATGTTACACTAGAAATATCAGGGAAAGAATCTTTGGTGGGTGGATGCTGTGGCAGAGGAATATACATATTTAAATTTAGAAATCAACACATTCTTAATACATGCTCTCCATGCGAAGAAGTGAATTATCACTCTGTGTAAGCCCTGGGAAGGATTTTTCTAACTTTTGCTGGATAGAAAAGCTTGTTTTATTAATACATTGAATACCGGCATTCTGTAAACAACTCATACTTTTTAGATTTACTCCTGTTAAAGAATGTCATACTTAAGTGCTTGGAATTGACACTTGAAAATGAAATACTGCTGCGAATAATGGGGAAATTGTAGATGTATTTTGTATCACTCTTTCCCAAATCAAAAGGTCTCATAAATACATTCTCTAAAAGTGTTGGTGGGGGAGTTAACATAACTGTACAAGCAATAAGCCTGACCTTTCAATGTAATTTATTTTCGATTTGCTCAATCCTTTTTTATTAAAACTAGCACATCTGAAGCAGAATTAAATGCTATTATAACAGGTGTGTGATCATATCAGGTTCTCCCTGCCACTGGCCCACTTTATTAAAGTTACTTTGTTTCAAAGAGGATAACCTGATCAGGGCAGTGGGATGCCATTGGAAGGTGGAGGCTGTGTGGGGTGGGGGCGGGCAGCATGGGGAGCTCGGTTTTATTTTCTTGTGAGCAACTGCTGTTCCCAGTGAAATCAAAGAATATTTATGAGCGTTCCTTTTGTGTTTGAAAAGTCACAGTGGGATGTAATCTCTCCTCTGTGTTTATGAAGGTTATTTCTCTCTGGGTTATTTAGACCCAGGGAGCAGGTGGATCATCAAGCTTTTCTGTTTCTTGATCCACACAGTACTAGCCTGTAGTCGT
>NW_006921840.1:1987636-1988739 GCF_000298275.1 Orycteropus afer afer | reverse complement strand
TTGAACTGCCAGCCTTCTGGTTAGCAGTCAAATGCTTTTTATTCTCAGCACCCAGTACTGACAACCTAGCACAGTGTTTTATAAGCAAGGAGCATTCCTCAAGCCCTTGTTGAATAAAGGAACAGTATATGTATCTTGTTTGAAAACCTACTGACCACTAGTCTCCTTAGTGCCTAAGCTTCTTTCTGGAGTTTAAAGCGTGGAAAGAGTAATAACATTTTCTACATGTCCTAAGGGCCCTAGGTAGTACAAAGAATTTGTGCTCTACTGCTAACCTAGGTTGGCAGTTTCCTACCCAGTGGTACCCCAGAAGAAAAGACCTGGACGCCTGCCTGTGTAAACACTGCAGCCAAGAAAGCCCTATGCAGCAGTTCTACTCTGTAACACATGGGGTTACCACAGTCAGAATCAAATGCAAAATGTCTGAACCTTTTTATTTCCAAAGCACTTTCACACGCATCATCTCACTTGGTACTCCCTTGACCCTCTAAGACCGGGCAGGAAAGGAATGCTGCCATCACCATTTACAAATGAGAGGTGAAGTGAAGTGTCAATGGCTAGGTGGTGGTGGATCTTCCGACTCCACATTTCTTGGCCTCTTTTAAAGGGAAGAAGTGGTAGGTCACAAGAGCAGAGATTTACATATGGTGTGCATAGGTACTGATCCTTACACTCTCAAGTGAGGCAGGGCCTGGACAGGCCCATGTCCTGGCCAGTTGTCTTATTGCAAGAAACCTGATCTTGTCTCCTTCATGGGTTGTTGAAAGTATCAAAAGAGCTAATGAATATGAAAAAGAAATAAGGTTCTAAGCTTTATCTATTTAACCCAAAAAAACCAAACTCATTGCTGTTGAGTTGATTAGACTCATAGTGACCCCTCCTTGGGTTTCTGAAGTGGTATCTCTACCTCTTCTATCAATCAGAAGTAGGTTGCCCAGTCTTCCAACCGAGGAGTAGTGGTGGATTTGAACTGCCACCCTTCTGGTTAGCAGTCAAATAAATGCCTTAGGCACTGTGATAGTTATGTTTGTGTGTCAACTTGGCTGGGCCTGGTTGAGTGGCTGGGCAGCTGGTGGTAGTTATTCCCCATGATGAGACTGGCA
>NW_006921840.1:1985993-1987336 GCF_000298275.1 Orycteropus afer afer | reverse complement strand
CCTCTAGCTTCAGTGGGCCAGGAGGAGCAAGAGGCAGAGCTGGACTTCAAGGTTGAGGGGCTTTCACCCAGCCCCTAGAGCCTGGCACTTTGAACTTGGTCTTAAAGCCTCCAAATTGTAAGAATAAACTCCTGTTTGTTAAGGTTATCCCATTTGTGGTATATTCCCATCAGAGCGGCACCAGGGAACCGGAACAGGCACTAAGCCACCAGAGCTCCATTTAATTTCCATGGAACAAGAAGGGACCCTGGCCACTTATGTTGTTAGTACCAGATCTTAAACTATTCCTTTGGAATAGGGCAAAGAAATGGATATTTATTTAACATTAACTGTGTGACAGGTTTCGGGCTGGGCATTTTAACAGAATTAGCTTAGTTAATCCTCAGAATAACTGGTATGTATTATTTTCCACATTTTGCAGATGAATAGCCTGAAGCCCAAGATCAAACACATAGCTGTTGTTAGAAACAAGACTGAAGTTCAGGTCTGTCTGTCTCTTAAATTCATCCCCTTAATTATCAAGCCATTGTGCTTCCTAAAATTGATACATGCTCAAATATGGTTGTTCCTGGGAGGGCTACCTGAGTCTTCGTCTATTAGTGGCAGAAAGTGAATGTCAACGAGTTTGTTAGCTCGTTTGCTCAAAGTCTGTTTTGATGCTGTTAAACAATGGGAGCTGAGGACATTGATCTTACTAAAGGGGGTGGGGTGACATACTATTAAATGGGGAGAAGATCTTGTGGAAAAAGCAAAATGGACTTAATTGTAGGCTTAAATTATCTTAGAGATTTCCTTCCTCTTGTGGTGCAGTGCCTAAGGCATTTGACTGCTAACCAGAAGATTGGTGGTTCAAGCCTACCAACCACTCTGTGCAAGGAAAACTGAGCAATCTACTTCTGTAAACATTTTCCGTCTTGGAAACCAAATGGGCGTCGCTATGAGTTGGAATCAACTCGATGGCAGTAGTTTGGTTTGGTTAATATCATATAGTCATATAACATGAAATTTCTAAGAAAAATTGGAGGTTTTATTTAATTGATTTTGACTCTTGCTCAGAGATGAGTTTTCCTTAATCCAATGGATCCAAAGAGCTGGAGACTTTGCAGCCAGGAAGTTGAGGGTCCTGGTGTCTAGTGGAAGCATGCCACTTTTCTTAAAGTCTGCTGATTGTCAGACCCTGTGAGTGCACTAAACTCTATGGAGGGGAAATAATGCAAATGGAGTATGCTATTCAGAAGATTCATCCTGCCCAACTTGGCTCCCGTTCCATTTTTAGACAGCTGTAATTCTTTCAAGGTTATTTCTTTTACAGAATTGAAATCTTTTTAAAATACTCACCTATG
>NW_006921840.1:1983416-1985893 GCF_000298275.1 Orycteropus afer afer | reverse complement strand
CTTCCATGGTTTGAAGACACTACAAGTGATTTCCCATTAATCTACATGGGAAAGACTAAGGCTTCTTCTGGCTAAATATCCTTAGGTTCTTCATCTAGTCCTTAAAGGCTATAACTTCAAGTCCTCTTATACTGGTTGCTCTTTTCTGAACACACTACGGTTTCAAGGCTTCTTGTTATATTTGGTTCACACAAATGAATACAGACACTTGGGGTGCAAAATAATGATCATCTCCCTTGATCTCAACACTATTGTGTCCCCTTGAGTTGATTCTGACTCATAGTGACCCTATTGGACAAGGTAGAACTGCCCCCATAGTGTTTCCAAAAATGTAAATCTTTATGGAAGCAGACTGCCACATCTTTCTCTCTCAGAGAGGCTGGTGGGTTTGAACTGCTGACCTTTTGGTTAGCAGCCAAGCCCTTAACTACTTCATCACTCGGGCTCCTATCTCAAAACTAGTCTTTTTTTAAGGTAGCCTTGGAAGCCAGAACAAGCTAAGTCTTCTTAAACCAGTAACAAGTGTTAAAGACATTTTAGTGAACCTTAGTGAATTGGGAGCCTAGAAGGTGGGGGATGATGATGGGGGCTGAAGGACACACTTACTTTCATTTTCTGTTTGAGTTTTACATGCTAGTACACTCCCGGTCTTTGAAAGACCTGTATTTTATCCAGAGAAATTCTTTTAAAACAAGAAACTTACAAGTAGATTTTTCATTGTTCAACTCATGCTCCTGATTTTCTGGGTCAGGTTTAATATTTTTGAATTCTATTAACTTTCTTGCTCTCAAAACAGATTATTATTCTTATCCCAATTCCCTACAACTGCAAGAAGATCTGTCTATACTTTGAGGCCCTTTTTAGTACTTTGCATGGTACTTACATCTCCCCCTTCCTCTTGTGCACAATTCTGCTGATATGTAAACAGAGAAGGACCAAATGCATTCTTTGATGAAACAAGTGGTGTTATTTATGGTACTTGCGAATCCAGGAGAAAGTAGTGAACTACAGACAGATCAATAAACGAAAAACTGTGGCTCCTTAGATGGCTTCACCAAGGAGTTAATTAGAATAGATTATTACCCTTAAACTCTCAGTTTTGGAATAGAATGCTTACCATGTGCCCTGTTTACTCATCACCATTGCATCGCTCCACAAATTTTCTCTTTTTCTGAAATGATCTAGTCAGAGACCCCCTGAAAATGCCAGGCATTAAGAATATCACAAGGTAATTCTTTAGACTGAAACCTGATTTGATTCAGTTGAGAATGACTTCAGTGTATTGGATTTACGGTTCATTTAATGAGTGCTGTGGATGTCAATACATTAGTGTAAACTTGGTGCACGTAGTAATTTGGTTTCTAATGAGGTTCCCAACCAGCATCCTACTATAAGAAGTAGGACATTGTTCAATGAGCACAAAATAGACCTGTCTTTTCAGACCTAAGAAATATGCTAGTTGTATATCAAGAACAGTAAGTGCTCTGAGGCTTCTTCACTTTCAACAGACAAAATTATATCATGTGCCTATTGCAGGTTGTTAATGAGTTTTCCTAGGATCACTTGAGTTCTTCGAGACTCAGTCTTCATTTCTGTAAAACGAGCAGGTTGAACAAAGGGCCCTTTCAACTCTGAATGCTTTGGGATTTAATTGGTCATTTTAGGAAATCCACCATTTTGAAGACAGATGTTTTGTAGTGGAGATGGAGTTGCACCAGCCATTTGTGCTCTGATCTGCACTTCCTACCAAAGCCATGACTCCATGAAATCTTGTCTGAATACTGAGTCTCTCATGGTTCTGCATGTTTTGCAAGTGAGGAAGTGACTGCCCATTTTTCTGGACTAGTTTTTCAAGATGCCTGTAGGGAAAAACTTTGGCATATAGAACTGTTGTTTCCCTCCGGAGCAAAGGACAAGCACACATATTGAGTATACAAAGATTTCCTGAGCTCGAGTTCCCTAAGCTCAAGATCCATTTTGTGTAATGCAACTCACATCATGTGCAGGCGTCATTTGGCTTGCTTCATATTGCCCTGTCATAATTGGGACTCTAGAAGCCATGCTAAAATGCTGGTACTATAGCTATTGTTTTAAGGAGGACCCGTTAATACGACTATTATTCAAATTTATGCTCAATATCTTCAGCCAAAACCAGGCCAGGAACTGATTGTGGAACAGACCATCAACTGCTCATATGCAAGTTCAACTTGAAGTTAAATACAACTAAAACAAGTCCAAGAGAGCCAAAATATGATCTTGAATATATCCGTCCTGAATTTAGAGATCATCTAAAGAACAGATTTGATGCATTGAATACCAATGACCGAAAACCAGAAGAATTGTGGGAGGATATCAAGAACATCATCCATGAAGAAAGCAAGAGATCACTAAAAAGATGAGAAAAAAAGAGATGACCAAAATGGACGACAGAAGAGACTCTGAAACTTGCCCTTGAGTGGAAAGTAGCTCAAGCAAAT
>NW_006921840.1:1979778-1981864 GCF_000298275.1 Orycteropus afer afer | reverse complement strand
CTATTTTGGTCATGTTGTCAGACGAGACCATTCCCTGGAGAAGGATGTCACGCTTGGTAGGGTGCAGCGTTGACGAAAGAGGGGGAGGCCTTCAACGAGATGGATTGACATCGTGGCTGCAATGACGGGCTCAAGTATAGCAGGGATAGTGGACCTGGTGCGGGATCAGGCAGTGTTTCGTTCTGCTGTGCATGGGGTTGATATGAGTTGGAAACGACTTGACAGCACCTAACAACAACAACAACAATGGCTATTGTTATTGCTGTGAATAAGAAATTCTCCTTTAGCTCTGTCCAGGAGTCTAGAGTCTTCTACCAACATCCATAAAACTGTGACAAGCTTACTTGCTAGCTTGCAAGTCAAATAAACTCTCACATTCCATTGTTCTTGATAATAACACCATTTCTCATTCACTTTCCTCTTTTCTTAACACCCATTGTTGTTGTTATGTGCCTTCAAGTTGGACTGGACTCATAATGACCCCTTCTTGGGTTTCCAAGGCAATATCACTAGGGAAGTAGATTGCCCAGCCTTTCTTCGGAGGAGTGGCTGGTGGGTTTGAACTGCCAGCCTTCAGGTTAACAGTCAAGTGCCTTAGACACTAAGCTACCAGAGCTCCCGTTAACACCCATAGCACCTAGCTTCTGACCAATGAAACTCATCACCTTGGGTGTCTTTTATCTAATTGCTTTATATGTTAATTTTACCCCCTGACTAGACTGTAAGCACTTGTGATCAGGACCATGCCAATACTTTTTTTGTCTACCCTATAGTAGCTGGCTCTGAGATGGGTCAATGTAGGGGCTTTCTATATATTTCTTGATTGACTTTGGCCGTTTGCATTGCAGCTTACCCAAAAGAAAAGACAATTTCATTTTACCTTTGAATTTCTTGGCTTGGATGTCTTATGTTTGAAAACCATAGATTTACCCCAAGAAAAGCAAAGCTCTGATAAGAGATGGAGGTGCTGTTGGTTTTTCAGGCATCTAGGAAGCACAGCTTAGGCTTCCTTTTAGTCAATTAGAGATCATTGACTAAGTGTCCAATTTCAAAGCTGTTTTGAGTCCTACATTTCCCGAGATTTAGTGGCAGTTTGCCAATAATTACCATGTTTTAGCTACTGTGAAACTAGTATATAGTCTTCTCTGTTCTTCTGGAACTCAAGAGTCTCTGGAGGTCATCTGTGCCAGACCACTGCCTCCAGCATTAATGGGAGCTCATTTGCAGTTTGATACCACTCCCAGAAGAGGATTGGGATCCCTCTGAGTGCATCATCCAAAGCCATACAATTGCTGCTTGTTTTCTTGTGTCTCTTTTAATTCTCTAGTATTGCTGTAACAAAAATACCACAAGTGAATGCCTTTAACAAATGGGGATTTATTCTCTCACAGGTCAGGAGGCTAGAAGTCCAAGATCAAAGTGCCAGCTCCAGGGGTTGGGAGAAGGCCCCTTGATCTTGGGCTTCAGCTCTGCCTCCTGTTCCAGGCCCACTAGAGCTGGAGGCTTGTTTCTGACTCACGCAGCTGCTGGCTGCTGAGGCTGATGAACCCAAGATCAACATATAAAATGGCACAGTCCCAACATTAGCATACAACACGGCAGTTCAAGTCCAGAAACAATCCCAAGATTGGCAGGCCACTGAGATGAAAACACATGCAGGATCCAGATGTGCAAAAAACCTGAAAACTTTTCTCAAAGCCTCTCCTTATACGTTGGAAGTGGGCCACACACTGAAGGCAACTACTTTGGTTCTTATAGCAGATTCCACCATAGAGTAGGTTACAATCTCATTATGGGGAATAACCACATGCACCTGCCCAGCCACTCAGAACCATGGCCCAGCCAAGTTGACACACAATCTTATCTACCACAGGGTCTTATTATTCTACCAGAAAAGGTCTATTTTCAGTTGGCTCATCATTGTTTCCATTGTTGTTGTTGTGTCATGCAGTCAGTTCTCACTTATAGCAATCCTATGGGACAGAGTAGAACTGCCCATTAGGGTTTCCTAGGCTGCAATCTTTTATTATTATTATTATTATTATTGTGATTTGGGTGAAGATTTACAGAGCAAATTCACTTTCTA
>NW_006921840.1:1965884-1979233 GCF_000298275.1 Orycteropus afer afer | reverse complement strand
AAGATCCCAGTTGCTACTCACCAAAGTAGGAGGTGGAACAATGTTTTGTATAGTATGTTATGCCAATTGAGCTTGATGTCCCCTGTGACTATGGCCCCAAGCCTGCAGGTTCAACTACTCGATCCCTCTGGGCAGTAGACTGCAGTCTTTATGTGAACATATTATCAGGTCTTTTTTCCCAGAGCCGCTGTTGGGTTTGAACCACGGACTTTTCATTTAGCAGCCAGGCACTTAATCATCATGCCACCAGGACTTCTATAAGTTTAGATTATTCAATTAGTTTTCTCTGGGAGAATATGCAGACACAGTGAATTTTCTGCCTTTTCTGTTAAAATGTTAGAACTCAGGGTCCTTTCTTGTCGTTGTAGGTATGACAATTCACCACGTCCCCAAACTCCATAATAAGGTGCAGTTATCAGGACTGCTCTAGTGGCATAGTGCCTAA
Organism: Orycteropus afer afer; assembly: GCF_000298275.1. Taxonomy (NCBI): domain Eukaryota; kingdom Metazoa; phylum Chordata; class Mammalia; order Tubulidentata; family Orycteropodidae; genus Orycteropus; species Orycteropus afer. The sequence goes on along the minus strand of NW_006921840.1, from coordinate 1,978,788 downwards.
GACATTTGCCTGCTAACCAGAAGTCTGGTGGTTCAAACCCACCAGCCACTCCTCAGAAGGAAGCCTGGGCAATCTACTTCCATAGAGGTACCTGCTCAGAAACCCAAGGAGGGGTTGCTATGAGTTGGAACCGACTCAATGGCAATGAGTTTGATTTTTGGTTTTTGTCAGGACTGTAGCACATTTTCAATTCAGTTTTCCTGACTGTAACTGATACTACTTTACAACTGTGATATGGTTATTATTTTCTAACTTTAGCTTTGCAAATGTGGCATTTTCTAACTCTATTTTTGTGAATTGATGCTGTTACTTTTCATTTAGAAATATTTACTTCTATTGAATTTGGGTATGCTGCCACCAAGTGGTTGCCATTTCTTTGGTGCACATGGTCTCATAATTCACATTGAGTTGTCTTTATTGTTGATATTGGTGTTGGTGGTGGTGGTTGTGTGTTAGTTAGGATTGAGGTAGTGTAATGACTGTGGAGAGGTGAAGGTGTTAGATATTGATGTGAGATGAAGTCAGTCTTCATGAAGAAGCAGGATGGTATTGATGAAGAAAAATGAACTCTAACTTGAGTAAAGGAAGAGGAAGGGCAGTCTGAGGTTCAGAGAAAAGAACAAGGACAGAGGAATTGTAGGGCAGAGGAGATAGGTCAGTTATGGGACAAGAAAAAAGAACAAAAAGAAAATGACCCAGAGTTAAGAGAACTTGATCACTGAAACAATTTTCATCTTCTTTCTGCTCTTTTCTATATTTCTTGTACTTGTTGATGACTCTTAATAGCAAGATAGATTCATTCTCTTGAGCAGCATTGTGTCTTGTATATCTTTCTATCCCTCACCATGTGTAGTATAGGGCTGAGCATATAGTTGTTCCTTAAAAAAGGTGTACTGAATAAATGGCCCAAACCTATAGGAGTTGAGACAGTATGTGATGGAGGTGGGGAGTGCTGGCTTGAGGTGTAGGGGCAGCTCCCATAGAGCAAGTCTTGACAGTGTCCTGCTTCGGCCATTAAGCTGAGGCCCTGCACACATTATAACTTTCTTCAAATCTTCTGAGTGAGTGACTACATGTCACCTTCTTCTTCTTCTTCTTTTTTTTTTTAAGTATTAGATCCAAGGCTCTTAGTGTTCCTTGTACGTCTGAACCATCTTGATGGTTGGAAACAGATGGCATGCCGAAATTTTGATTGGGGCATGAGACCTAGGGCTTCTTCCATTCATAAAGTCTGTAGGGAATGACGGGATAGGGCTTGTTTAATGTAGGTAATGAGAACACTAAGGATAGTTCCATGTAAGGTGATTATTGGAATTAATATACTGGTCAGGCCCTGTGCTTCGCTGAAAAGGGGGTTTACCCTTGCATGATAATATGTCTGTCATGTTATCTTTGTTGTTGTTGTTGTTTGCCATGGAGCAACCCCTCCTTGGGTTTCTGAGGCAGTATCACTACGGATAGGTAGGATTGCCCAACCTTCTGAGGAGTGGCTGGTGGGTTTGAACCGCCATCCTTCTGGTGAGCAGTCAAGTGCCTTAGGCACTATGCTACCAGAGCTCCTCATGTTATCTTTAGCCTTGGCCAATAAACAATTATGTACATGGTTTTTAAAGACACACATGCCTCGATCTTATCCTCTATCCCAATATTACAATTCATGAGAATCTGGTGACATGTTCTCACTTCTGCTTCTCCTATTGTGGAAATTAAATATTAGTTTTAGGTGAGCAGGTATGATGATCTGGCACCATAAACCTCAGGATCTGTAACATTGAATTCTGCAAACAGAATTCGACATGAAGTAGCATTGCACAGTAGATTGATAAGAGCATGATCTTTGGAGTCAGATATACCTGGCTTTGAATTTTACCTCTGCCTTGTAGGAGCTATTCAACATTGGGTAGGTCACTTAACCTCTCCAGGCCTTGGGTTGCTAATCTGTAAAATGGGATAATCTTAATTACTTTACTTGGTTGTCAAAGTTAAATGAAATGACAAAATACATGTAGTATGCTTAACACAGTGCTTAGCATATAGTAATTACACAACTGATGGTAGTTATTTTGTAACATTTCTTCTTAGAACACAACTCTAAGAAGTGCAGTGGTCTGTAGAGTGTATGTCTTGCTCACCACTATGTCCTTGCCCTTGGCTTCTGAGCCTTATACAGATTCCCTGGGCACAGTGACTCAGGCTGTGTCCTACCCAATGGTGTACTGAGCAGTGGGAGCTTGTAAGCTAAGCACAGTGTCATTTTGAGTCACTGTTGCTCTAATTTCTTTAGACACTTCTGAAGAACAATTGGATTCCCTTCAGTTTTAATTTCCCTCCCTTCCTAGATAAATTTTGCAAATGTCCACTTGCTGTTTCCTCAATCAAGGCCAGAGTTGAAGGGATCTTGCTTTCAGTCTTCAACCTGGTTGAGAAGTTGGACTCAACAGCAAATTGTATTGGAAAAGCAGCAGAAGCACTGAAATGAATTGTCATGAAATGAGGCTTCAAATGAAAGTACAAGGCAGCGCCTGGTCCTAATTGGCAATGGAGTTACTAAGCTAAGAGGCCAATTAATTCCAAATGTCTCATTGCAGATCTTTTGTAATGTGCTCGCCCTTCTCACATCTCCTGCCCTCAACCACCTCCTCCCATCCTCACACAACCTTTGAAAGATGATGATCATTGGGCAAAGGTAACAGTTAATGGTTTCACATTTCTTTTATATCTCTAATCTGTAAGCTATGTGCAGGGGTAGTAAGTAGCTGTCCCATAGTGCAATCTGAAATGCTCCCCATGGGAGGCAGAATAATGGCCCCTCAAACATGTGTGCTTCATAATCCCTTGAATATATTACCTTATATGGTGAAAGGCATTTTGCAGCTATGATTAAATTAAGGATTTTGATCGAGAAAGACTATCCTGAATTATGTGGGTTGGACTGATGTAATCACAAGGCTTTTAATAATAGGGATGAAGGAGGACTCAAAGGTAGAGGAGAGGGTGATATAATGATGGAAGCAGAGATGGAAGTGATCCACCTTGTAGTTGGAGGAAGGTGCCACAAGCCAAAGAATGCAGGAAGCCAGTAGAAGTGGGCAAGGCAAACAAATGGATTTTTTCTGGAGAGCCTGCAGAAGGTACCAGGCCTGCCCAACCATGACTTTAAACCAGTGAGACCCATTTCAGACTTCTAAACTCCAGAATCATTAGAGAAAAAATTTGTGTTAGCCACTAAATTCATGGTAATTTTTAACAACAGGCGCCCTTCCCGCCTCCCTACCCCTCTGCCGCCATGTTCTCTCAGATACTGGAAAGCTAGAAATTCCCAATATTAGAAGTATTGTGTTGCTTTGGGCAATATTACTGAAGGACACAGTTGTTAAAAGCTTCTACTAAAATACATATGAAGGATGTAGTAGGCAACATTCCATCTCTTATGCCTTGATCTGATTGGCTGACAGAAAACAGGAAGTTGAACCTAGGATGTAGGGATGTCTGGGACTTGAGCCACTGTGAGAGGATAGACTCGACGGGTGTGATAGCTGTGTGGCTGGATGCAGAAAGTGATGCCTGGAATGACACAGTGGCAGAATAGAGGTGGGAGAGCCTGGAAACGCAATCCTATTTTTCATACTTTTCTGGGACAACCAGTAAAAATCTCAACACTTTGTGAGCATCATCTGTATGACTAATCCAGCTTCAAGTCTAGTCCAAAGAGCTCCTGGAGAGTTTAAAAAAATGAAATAACTTCTTGTACTTGCCTAGTCCTACAAACTCTCCAGCCTTGGGGCTGCTTTTATATCTGCATTACTTTGGGCAATATTATTTATTTTGATATCTGTGGTACAATGACATTTGATTGCTGACTTCTCATCTCTTCTAACTTCAGCTCTCTGGGCTACCTACTATACACTATTGTATTTTTTCTCAGAGCCTTGAATTTGCTGCTCCCAAGAATTCTTTGCCCTAATCTGTAAACCCTTGGTATCCAAACCCTAGCACCAAAGGTACCATCAGGCCTTAATGAGAACTCTCAGATTTCTTGTGAGATGATGACTCTTTCTGAGACAATTCCCCTCCCTACTGTGCTTATATTATTCCTTACAATAAGAAGCAGCAGCTTTACAGATGTAACCCACTAACTACCCACTGCCATCGAGTCTATTCTGACTCATAGCGATCCTGTAAGGCAGAGAATTGTCCCATAGAGTTCCCAAAGCTTGTAAATCTTCACAGACACAGACTGCTTCATCTTTCTCCCATGGAGCAGCTGTTGTTGTTGTTGTTCTGTGCCATCAAGTCAGACCTGACTCATAGCAACCCCTCCTTGGGTTTTCGAGGCAGTATCACTACGGAAGTAGATTGCCCCATCTTCCTTCCGAGGAGTGGCTGGTGGGTTTGAACCGCCAGCCTTCTGGTTAGCAGTCAAGTGCCTTAGGCACTATGCCACCAGAGCCCCCACTATATTTCCTCTATAGATAGATGTAGGTCTTTCAGTCCAAAAATCTGCCCGCCTATGTCTGTAACCAACTCCTTCATCTGCCTTCCCTACCTCTGATCCCGCTCCCAGAGTACTTAACAAAAGTTCTGGAAAACTGGCAGCCCTTTAACCCCTTAGCAGCTTCACCCCTGTCTACTGGGCAGTTTGATGACTTGTATATGAGAATCCTAGGTACTGTCACTTGGCCCTTCACGTCCTACACATTCAGAGATGTTTATCAGACCTATAGAGCAGGATAGAGAAATTTCCTGTTTCTTAGGGCTATTGACTCCGAGTGAATACAGTGATACTACTTAAGAAATGATCTGTAGTCTAGTATATATGACCAAACCCCAACCAAACCTAAAAAACCAAAACCAAACTCACTGCTGTGCAGTTGGATCTGACTCATAGTGACTCCTTCTTGGGTTTCCGAGGTGGTATCACTATGGAAATAGGTTGCCCAACTTCTGAGGAGTGGCTGGTGGGTTTGAACCACCAGCCTTCTGGTTAGCAGTCAAATGCCTTAGGCACTATGCCACCAGAGCTCCCAAACTAAACCTGTTGTCACTGTTGTTATATAGTGCCATATAATTGATTCCAACTAATAGCAACCCTAAAGGACAGAGTAGAACTGCCCCGTAGGGTTTCTAAGACTGTAAATCTTTATAGAAGCAGACTGCTTCATCTTTCTCCCCTAGAGTGGCTGGTGAGTTCAAAATGCTGACTTTTGGGTTAGCAGATGAGCACTTTAACCCTCGTAGCACCAGAGCTCTGTTAGAGCTTGAGACAGCCTCATAATTTCCTGGACTTTTCTGAAGTATTGGAAAACCCAAGTGTTTTCTGGAAATCCATATAGGGCTGGGAGACCTGAGAGCGGACCCGTGATGGAGACTTAGGTGGAATTTGAATATTCCCGCAACATGTGCCCATAGACAACCAAGACCGCACCTGATAATGTGCCTCTCATTGGATTCTAGAGTGGATAGCAGGGGACAACTGAAGATCAAATACTTCCTGCTTGTGTTAGCTGTAAACCCAGAGAAAGCTTGAATTGTGGAGAAAGCTTGAATTGACTAAGATTAAGTTTTATGTGACCTGGGTGAATGGGGGCTCAAAATAGAGCATGAGCTATAGAAAAAAAATATTACTGTCTATATGAATTTTTTGGTTGACATCTATATCAATCTCACTAAGGCAGTCTGTATATGTAGTCAATTAGATTGAATTGATAAATCAGAGCCTTTCAGGAGAATAGTGAATCAGGAGACAAGTAACTGCTGCAGGAGACTGGGGGAATTAGTAGGTATGAAATGCTCCCTGAAATGTCTTTCTGTCAGTATGCTTTCAACTCAACACTCTTCAGCTTCTCTAAACCTCAGTAGTAGCAGTGGTGTTCCAAACAAAAAACACTGCAGTAACCCTGGTTAGCTAAAGGAGATTCTAACTAGGTTCACTCAACTACTTGCAGAAGGACAACCTTAGGCATTTCCGAGTTTATACACATACACAGAAATTGAAACAAGAATAGGTTTCAAAATAACCCTCAGATAACCCAAATATGAGTATAGGTACAAATGTATGACTTCATAATTGATATTTAGCAGGTAAACAGAACTGGACAGGTTCATATTTTTAACTGGGCTATAGCCGAATCTTGCATTCAGAAAGGCCATGTTATTTATTAAACTGTGTGTGGATGCTGTGATTGAGCTATAGATAGGCAGATGTCTCCAGAGTCAACCATGGTTGTCGAATCACATTCAATGAATGTCCTGGCATCTCAATTGAAGAAGCCTACTATTGAGGGACTCCCCTGGAGTAATCAATTAAAAGCAGTAGCATTAAGCAGCTAACGGTGCTGGGAAATCAATACCAGCATGGGGAAGAAATAATTCCCTAGAACGATTTCTATGCAAATTTTAATTCTTGTACCTAATGACATTAGGATCCACTAATGACACATAACTCAAGAAGGTGCTTTTTTCCAAGTCAGCATGAAGCACATTTTTGCCCCTATAACCTTGGCAGCCACTCGGGAGATCTACTTTCACAGCTAGGAAGCCATAGATTAAGAGAAGGGATCTGAACTTTCTGCATATCCCTCCTGTGGGAGACATGGAAGTCAGATAGGATGCCATGCTAGGGATTGGAATGGATCCCCGAAAGGGACAAGACCATTTCACTCACTGAGCATTTGTCTCTGCTGGCCCTGCACCTTGAACTGCTCCTTCCCCACTTATGACCAAGGAGGTCTTATAAATGGTACCTGTTGCTCCTCCGAAATGGTTTTGAGACTCTCTTCAGATTCCACTGTTCCCCCATTATTAAATATTGAATTGGGTGTGTATTTTACTCTAAAATATGGAGTCAAATAAACATTCTGTTATTCTCTAAATATGATTTAATCTTCTCAGAGACCTCCTATCCCCTAATTTGGTGGAAAATCCAGTCTCAGTTGTTATTGAGGCCTCCAGGGTCATATTAGTTACTCTTTGATAACCATAGGGAGTCCTCAGGTCTTCAGTCACTTCTGACATACTCATTGCCCGATCTTATATGGTGTCTTCAAGGCTAGCAGGTCTGTGATTCTGGGCATTTCTGTCCAGGCTAAGAGCACTGGAGTAGCCTGACATTTAGCCTTCCTTTGATACCACATTGCCACTCTACTCTGAGGTCCTGTCACTTTGCTGGGCACTTTCAGGGAACCAGGTGCTTATATCCTCTATTTGTAGAATCTGTAAAACTCTAGTCCCCTCTGCAGGTTTGGAGGACATTGTCTTGGAGCTCAGGTACTTCTTTATCTCTGTTTTCCAAATTTCAGAGCTACTTCCATTTCAGGACAGCTTAGCTCTTTACCTCCTTTTGGCTTAGTTTGGAACACAGTATTCGCTTAACTTTGGCCTGGGACAGTTGAAGCCCTGGGATCCAGATCAGAACTCATATTTCCCTGGGCAGGATGTGTCTATGTAGGAGGAGGGCAGTGAGGTTGTGGGGGCGGGTGGTCATGAGGACTCTGATTCCTTCTCATTTTTCCCTTTCTTATCCTCCCTGCTTTTCTACCCCACTTAGCCAGCAAACTCATAACCATCTTTTCAATCTCAGCTTAAATGTCATTCTTTCAGATAAGTCTTCCATGTCCCCTTACTCTCGGTAGGGCCCCATTGTACACATGCATAGCACTCTTGTTTTTCTCTGTAGCTCTTGCCATAATGGTAATGAGTTCTTAGGGTAATTGTCAATATTTGTTTCTCCTATTGGTATGCAAACTCCTTGAGGGTAGGGACTAATCTGTTTTGTTCATTGTTATATCCCCAAATCCTCTCACGATATGACATTTAGCAATTGTTCAAAAAAAAATTGAATAAATGAAGTTCTGTCTATGCACATTTGAGATGTAACAACCCAGAGGCCATTTTCTAATCTTTCATTCTTTACATTTATATAGTGTTGGTAGTTTATAAGATGAAAATACATAATGCATGACTTATTGAGATGAAAGATTGGCATAAAGTTGTGTATAATACCCTCTTTTTAATGTATATCTGTAGTGATGTCTCTTTTTCTATTCCTTATATTGGTAAATTGTGCCCTCTCAGACTTTAATTGTAATAAAGAATCTCTAGGAGCTCTGGTAGCATAGTGCCTAAGGCACTACTTGACTGCTAACCAGAAGGCTGGTGGTTCAAATCCACCAACCAGTCCTCAGAAGGAAGCTTGGGCAATCTACTTCCGTAGTGATATTGCCTCGGAAACCCAAGGAAGTGTCGCTCTGAGTCAGGTCCAACTTGACGGCACATAGTAACAACAACAACATTCACATAAAACCACCATTAAATGAGTAAAAAGGCAAATCAGAGTAGGAGAGAATGTTTACTATATGCATAATTGACAAAGGGCTTGTATCAAGAATAAATAAAGAACTCTAACTAATCAATAAGAAAAAGGCAGATAACTCAATTTTAATTAATAATTTAAAATACTTGACAGGTATTTCACAAAATAGGATATCAAAATGGTCACTAAGTATCACATGGTCTACCTGTCCCTTGGACTAATTGATTCCATGTGTCTTTGGTTTTCTTCATAGTTTTTTGCTATGGATGTGGAGAGACCCATCGTTGCATCTAAATGGCCGCTTGCAAGGTTTTAAGACCCCAGTCACTACTCACCAAAGTAGGATGTAGAACAATGTTTTTGTGTAGTATGTTATGTCAATTGAGCTTAATGTCTGCTTTGACTATGGTCTTGAGCCCTCAGGTCCAACTACTTGCTCCTTGAGTATAGCTGGCTGTGACCAAAAAGCTGTTACAGTCTTGCCCCTTGTCAACTCTCCTATATATCCGGACATTCTCACTGCATGTAGAAATATGCATGAAGCCATGGTAATAAAAAAAGAGCAGTAGTGGCAATGTTAATTTCTGATAAACTTAACTTTAAGAGAAAAACCACTATAAGAGACAAGAAAGGACATTATATAGTGATTAAAGGATTGATAGAACAAGAAGACATGACCACAATAAATGATTACGTGCCCAATGAAAGAGCCCCAAAATACACCAGACTTTAACAGAATTGAAAAGACAAAATAGATGACTCCGACTCATAGCGATCCCTCTTTGGGTCTCTGAGATGGTATCGCTGCGGAAGTTGATTGCCCAACCTTCCTTTCAAGGAGTGGCTGGTGTGTTTGAACCTCCACCCTTCTGGTTAGTAGTCAAGTGCCTTAGGCACTATGCCACCAGAGCTCCTACAGTCATAGTAGGAGACTTTAATACACCACTTTCAATGAAAGATAGAACAACTGGAAAGAAACACAACAAAGATGCAGAAAAACTAAACAATACAATCCACTAACTTGACCTTATAGACATCTACAGAGCACTTCACCCAACAACAGCACAATACACATTCTTTTCCAGTGTATATGGAACATTCTCCAGGATAGACCATATGTTTTGCTACAAAACAAGCCTTAATAAATTAAGAAACATTGAGATCCTGCAAAGCATCTTGTCAGATCATGACTCAAGTTTTCTTCATCATGAGTAGAATGGATAAATTGTGGTATATTTATACAGTGGAATAACATACATCAATTAAAAACACAAACTTTTCCTACACTTAAAAACATGGGTGCATCTTACAGATATAAAGTTGAGGAAGAAGCCAAAGGCAAAAGAGAATCCATTTATATAAAGTACAAACTTAGGGGGGAAAAAAACCTATAATCTATGGTGATAGAAATCAGAATAGAGGTAGAAGACCAGGAGGGACATGAATGAGGGAAGGGTTTTGGGATTCTGATAATGTCCCAAGTATTGTCTAGGTGGTGGCAACATAGGAATGCTTATTTTATGACAATGAATCAAGGTGTACACTTTACGTATGTTATACTATATGTATGTTAAATTTTAATAAAAAGTTTATAAAAATAAGTAAAATAAATAAAAAATATATAAGGAGAGTTACAGTGGATGATTTTTAATGTTCCTTCTAGATCTAACATGCTATGAGTTTTTGTAAAAATTCTTTGAAAAGAATCAAATCAGTATAAGGAATTAATAAAGTCACTGATGCTTCTATTATGTATCAGAAGGAGTCAACCCCCAAATTCTTGGTGATTTCTTCATCAAACCATGAGAAATAATTTGTTTAAGCTTCCATATATTTATCTACCATTGGAAAATTAAAGTTACTCCTCTTTCTTTGTAGCTATTTTTCAATTACTTTCAACTTTTTTTTTGGTCAGGATTCTGGATGAAACACCAGAGATAAATATCATGGAGTGTAATCCTGAACTCTCTTAAATTTTGTGCTGACAATAAACAATGGCAAAACCCACTGCCGATGAGTCAGTTCTGACTCATAGTGACCCCATAGGGTTTCCAAGGCTGTAAATCTTTACAGAAGTAGATTGCCTTATCTTCCTCTAGTGGAGCAGCTAGTGGGTTTGAACCACATACCTTCTGGTTAGCAGCCAGATGTCTTACCCACTACACCCCAGAGCTTCTTAACAATGGCAAAGCCTTGCAGTTAAAAGTGCAAGGTTTAATGAGATTCCTTTGAGTCCACTATGGCTTTGGGTCTCCAGTCTAGGTTTTCTGTGAAAATGTATAGCGTTCTTCTTGTTGTTATGTGCTGTCAAGTCGGAACTGACTCATAGCGACCTCTCCTTGGGTTTCTGAGGTGGTATCACTGTGGAAGTAGATTGTCCAACCTTCTTTCCAAGGAGGGGCTGGTGGGTTTGAACCACCTGCCTTCTGGTTAGCAGTCAAGTGCCTTAGGCCCTACATTAAATAATAATGACTTCTCCAATCATTTGACCTTTATCAGAATCCCATAATTCTCATGTCAGTTAAAAATAATGTTATAGAAAAAGAATAAGATACAATTGACAGACTTTTAAAAATGTACTCATTCAAATTAAATCATCTTTATTATTGTAATCACTATCTTTTTTTTTCTTATTCTTGCCAGTAAACCCAGTTTACATATCTAACAGTAAGCACAGTTGATAAAGTGGTTTAAATTTTAATAAAAAGCTATGGTTTTACTGAGGCCTATGAACTTGTTTAAAACCCAGTATACATTATTTTTCTTTGAAGCTTATCTGTACTTTAGGTAGGTATTCATTAAAAACGCAATTTTTTTGGTGTCTGAATGAAAGTTTCCTTTAAAAGGTATATCATCGTTTTAATTCTTGGCCTGGAAAAAGATGTCAGAAAATGCCTTAGACCTATTTAGTGAAGTATTTTAAATGCTCATCTTGCACTTTTGAGTGAAGTGTAATTTATATTTCATAAAAGTAGAAGCTGAGCAGCAAGCTGTAAGTAATTATCATATAATTAAATGTCTGCTGTGACGGGAATGAAACCGTGAGCCCCTTCATGCTTTCCGTGACTGGGTTATGCAATGCCAAATCAAATTACAGCTTTTTATCTAAGGGAAGCTCCAAGAGACCTCCTCAAGGGTTTGGAGAGATACCTCTGAGTTGCCAATATACTTTCAGTTGCAAGCTGGAGAAATACCTTATTGCACATGCAGGCAACATGGAAATGAATTCTACTTCGGTTTTAGAAATGGAAACCAAAGTGTCTACTTCTGTCATTGATATGAAAACACTTTTTCCTATGTTAAAATTTGTAAATGGAAACACCACCATGATAATTAATACTTATTACCATAGATCAGTTTTATTTTTTCAAATTCACAAAGCAGTTGGCTTTGGGGATAATAATCAAATACCAAATGCATTTGTAATTAGGTGAAATGCTCGTCCTAATCTGATTTTGTTTAATATTCATTTAAAATATGCATTGAGTACCTGCTAAGTTCAAGATGCTGTGGGTCATACAAAGGTTAAAAAGACACATTCCTGCCTGGTTTGAAAGAGATTATAGTCAGGAAGGTGATGAAAACTCTGTGCACAAAAACTACAAAACAAGGCAAAACTGGGTAATTATTAGAGAACCCAAGGTGTGGAAGAGCTCTAGGGAAGGAGTAATAACTTCTGTTTGTTGCTGGGTTGAGCTGGTCAGGTTTCAAGAAGACAATATTTATTCTGGACTTCTGATGAGGGATAGAGATAGAGCAGATCATAATGAACAATTATGTTGTTGTTGTTAGGTGCCATTGAGTCGTTTCCAACTCATAGTGACCCCATGCACAGCAGAACAAAACACTGCCCGATCCCACGCCAGCTCCATGATCCCTGCTATACTAGAGCCCCTCATCACAGCCACCATGTCAATCCATCTCGTTGAAGGCCTCCCCCTCTTTCGTCGACCCTCTACCCTACCAAGCATGACATCCTTCTCCAGGGAATGGCTCTTTCTGACAACATGACCAAAATAGATGAGACAGTCTGGCTATTCTCGCTTCCAAGGAGCATTCAGCTGCACTTCCTCCAGGACAGATCTGTTAGTTCTCCTAGCAGTCCATGGTACCTTCAGCATTCCTCGCCAGTACCACAACTCAAAAGCATCAACTCTTCTTTTGTCTTCCTTATTCATTGTCCAGCTCTCACATGCATAGGAGGTGACTGGAAATATCATAGCTTACGTCAGGCGCACCTTAGTCCTCAAGGAGACATCCTTGCTCCTTAGCACTTGAAACAGTTCCTTCGCGGTTGACCTTCCCAATGCTACATGTCGTCTAATGTCCTGACTGCTGCTTCCATAGGCATCAATTGTAGAACCAAGCAACGTGAATTTTTTGACAATCTCAGTCTTCTCTCCATTTATTGTGATGCTGCTCACTAGTCCAGTTGTGAGGATTTTTGTTTTCTTTATAATCCATACTGCAGACTGTATTCTTCAACCTTCATCAGTAAATGCCTCAAGTCATCCTCACTTTCAGCAAGCAAAGTTGTATCGTCTGCATATCTCAGGTTGTTAATGATTCTTCCTCCAATCCTGATGCCATGTT
>NW_006921840.1:1960038-1963806 GCF_000298275.1 Orycteropus afer afer | reverse complement strand
AATAGGCCTTGGGTTACTGCTGGTAATCCTGTCTTCCCCTTGTGGGATTAGAGAAGGTCAGAACATGTGGCCTCCTTGCCGTTTTTGCACCGTTCACTTCTCAAAGAATTGGCCAGGGAAAACCTTATGAATAGCAAAGAAACACTGTTCGATACATTACCACACAACTTTATGAATGAACAATTGTAGAGGTGGCAAACTAGTACAAGGTCTTCAGGAAATGAAGTAGACCAGTTTGGTTAGTTATTCAACAGGAACCGTTACAATTTATTCAAATTTGTGAATACAAGTATTGAATTTTACAGAATTTTTATCCTGTCAAAACATGTAATGTTATGTTCTAGACTATTTACATTGCTTAAAGCATTAGATACTTGTGAAGGGATACTGAAAGATACAGATAAAAATGCAGGTTTTAGCTGGATTTCAAAGATTGTAGATTGTACTTTGAGAAGGTAGATTGTACTCTGAGAAGCATTCATAAAAAAAAAATTACTGATGGACTGTTGTGTGCAATGCTTGTTAAAAGTCTTGTGGAATACATTGATGATTATCTTCCCTACACAAAAGCAATTTAGTTTAGTGCCGGAGGTGGTTGATAGGTCCTTAGGGCACTATCATAGACTATATGTGAGGTGTCAGGAAAGATATTCTGGAGATGGTAATGTCTGAATTGAGAACTGATGGAGAGTATGAGTTTTCCTGACAAAGAGGGAAATGGGAAGAGCAGAGAGAGTATCCAGAATCACCAATGTGTAGAGAACCTGGAGAGTTTCTAGGACTGCTAGGCTTGAATGTAGGCGATCCAACTGAGTGGTAAAGAGGCTGGAGGAATCAGTAGAGGCTCAATCATGAAATGACCCTATAGAGGTGATTGCAGTGATCCAGGTAGAGATGACATGGATCTGAATGAAAAATATGACAGTGGGGACAAGAAGAGAAATATAGGCGATAGAATCGACAGGACTTGCAAAATACTTGCATTTAAGAGACAATGTGGATAAGAAAGATAGCAATGATGGGTCTCAGGCTCTAACTGCTTCCTTTTCCTTAAAACGAACCTTTATTGTATGTACCAAATTTGATAAGAGTAATACATGCATAATGGTAAAATATAAAGTAGTAGACAGGGCTTTTCAGTTAGAAAGTCCTTGCCTACAGCTTCCATACCTCACATGCGACCTGCCCAAAGACTAACTCTCTGGTGACTATTCAGTTTGGTAGCTATTGCCATTTGTATAAATCATATGCTTTTAGTGCTATTTCTTGATATATGAATTTCAGACAGCATCTATTGACATCTCGTGTGGAATATGAAGATTTAGCACTTTTACATCACTCTTTGCTCATCTTCCCCTCTTTACACTCTCAATGTAATCAAACCATCATTTTTGTTCAAATCAGTCTTCGGTTTTTACTTTCTGATGAATATGTATGTATGGTTCACTGCTGAACTGAGTAGCATGCTATGTCGACCGTTTCCTTCTGTGTAAAACTTTGCCTTCATCTTTAAGTTAATAACTGTGTCAAAATTTTTTTGCTTAATTTTCTTTAAAAAGTTTAATTATTATTTTAAATTAAACTTTTAAGTTTTTATTGTGATAAGTTTATCAAAACATTTGCCATTTTAACATTTTTTGTATGTACAATTTAGTGTCATATATGACATTCATCATGTTTTGCAACCATCTCCAGTATCCATTTCTAAATTTTTCCATTATTCTAAATAGCAGGTCAGTGCCCACTAAGCAGTGGCTCCGTCTTTCCCCCTCCCCCTCCTTCTTGGTAACCACGAATGAACTTTGGGTTCCATGTATTTGCCTATTCTATTCTATACTATTTTATAAGGGGGATTATATAGTATTTTTCTTTTTGTGAATGACATTTAACTCAGCATCAAGTTTTCAGTGGTCATCTATGTTGTACCTTGTAGAGGGAATTCATTAAATCTTTTTATTTTGAGATTATTGTAGATTCATATGCGGATTTCAGAAACAATACAGAGATCCCATGGACCTTTCACTCAGTTTCCTTCAATGGTAACATCTTGCAGAACTACAGCACAATATCACAATCAGAATATTGACATTGATACATTCATGGCAGAGAACATTTCCATCATCACAAGAATCCCTCATGTTTTTCTTTTATAGCCACATCCACTGCCCTTCTGTACCTACTTTGTCCTTAAAACCCTGGCAACCACTAATCTGTTCCCTATTTTTATGTTTTTAAGAATGTTTTATACATGGAATAATACCAAAAAACCCAAACTCACTGCCATCTAGTCGGATCCGACTCATAGCGACACCTCCTTGGGTTTGTTTCCGAGGCAGTATCACTATGGAAGTAGATTGCCCAACCTTCCTTCTGAGGAGTGGCTGGTGGGTTTGAACTGCCAGCTTTCTGGTTAGCAGTCAAATGTCTTAGGCACTATGCCACCAGAGCTCCCATGGAATAATACAGTAGTAATCTTTTGGAATAGGATTACTGTTCTACTCAGTATAATTTTCTCACGATTCACCCAGGTTATTTTATGCATCGATAGTTAATTCCTTTTTATTGCTAAGTAGTGCCCTATGCTATTGCTGTATCATCATTTGTTTAACCATTCACCCACTGAAGGTCACCTGGATTGTTTCCAGTTTGGGGCTATTACAGATAAAACCAAAAACAAACCCACTACCATTGAGTTGATTCTGACTCAGCAACTCCTATGGGTTTCCAAGGTGGTAAATCTTTCTAGAATTAGATTGACCCATCTTTCTTCCATGGAGTGGCTGGTGGGTTTGAACCTTCTGGACTGTTTCCCTGCATCTTTGATTTTCTTTACCCTTCTTTGCTCTGGTAGAAAAGAGGCCATTAGTTGCTACTCAGATGGTCCATGGCAAAATTTTAAGACCCCCCAGTGCTACTCACCGAAGTAGGATGTAGAAAATTATTTTTGTATATTGTGGTGTGCCAATTGAGCTTGATGTCCCCTGTGACCATGGTCCCCAACCCACAGTCCCCAGGGACCTACTCTCTCAAGATGATTATTTGTGGCTAAGAAGTTATCCTAACTTTTCCTCCTGTTATGTTTAAACTGCATATGGACATTTTTATAACACATACAAATATATATGTCGGAAAATCACCTGCCAAACATATGTATTCTCATTGGTATATTTCTGTTTCCTTATCCATACCTGTTTGCCTATGTATCCACCCATTGATTAACGTTTGCTGTTACTATTAATGCAGTATTGTGTCTGCAATGTTTGCCTTTATTGTCTGTACCTCTTGTGCACCTCTCCATGTCCTTAGTGATATTGTGTAAGTCACACACTTTTGTTATATTGGTTTCTGCATGTGGTTTTAATTTACATTTCAGTAATGACTAGTGATGTTGAGTATCTTATCTGTTTATTTGCCATCTCTATTCCTTTATGATGAAATGTCTCTTTGGTGCATTTTCTCATTGGGTTATTGCTTTTTTAACTTTTAGTTTAGACAATTTATTATACTTTCTAGATACTTGTTGTTTGTTGAATATACCGTTTGCAGATATTTTCTACCATGCTTTAGCTTGTGTTTTCAACCTGTTAAGAGGGTCTTTCCCAGATAGAGTTTTTTAATTTTCATGATGTCTAATTTATCAGTTTTTCTTTGTATGGATTGTGTTTTTGTTGTCAAGTGTAATTATTCTTTGACTAGTCCTAGATCCCAAAGATTTCTCCTTTTTTTTCTTTGGTAAAATTTTATAGCTTAATGTTTTAAATTCTGTTA
>NW_006921840.1:1951105-1955829 GCF_000298275.1 Orycteropus afer afer | reverse complement strand
TGTGTGGGTTCAAGGCTTTTATCCCCTTTCTCCTGCTCTTCCGGCCTGCTACTCTGGCGTCCCTGCATTGTCACTCCTCACCTGTAACCCTCGGGCTTTGTGTGTGTGTGTGTGTGTGTGTGTGTGTGTGTAAGGTATAAGATTTATGTGGACATTCATATTTTGCTTATATATATCCAATTGCTCTAGCACCATTTACTTGAAAACATTCATTTTCTCCATTAGACTACTTTGTACCTTTGTCAACAATCTGTTGGACACATTTGTGTCTATTTATGGGTTCCCTATTTTGTGGAATTGATTTCTGTGTCTGTCCCTGCACCGATTTTACATAGTCTTGAGTCTTACAGCTATATAATGATTCTTGAAATTGAGTAGACTGATTCCTCAGATTTTATTCTTCTATTTCAAAATTGTTTTAGCTATTCTAACTCTTTTTTGCTTCTCCATATAAATTTTAGAATATTTACAAAACATCTTGCTGGGATTTTGATAGGAATGGCATTAAATTTGTATACCAACTTTGGGAGAATTTACATTTTAATATTTCAGTTTTCAGTCCATGACCACTGCATATCTCTCCATTTATTGTAAGTCTTTGATTTCTTTCATTGCTGTTATGTAGTTTTCAGCATTTAAATCCTCTCGTGTTTTGTTAGATTTACAAACAAATATATATATTTTTAAAGCAATTTTAAATGTTTTGTTTCTAATTTCAGAGTCCATGTGTTTATTGCTAATTTGTAGTAATGCAATGTATTTTTGTATGATTATCTTCTATCTTACAACCTTGGTGAATGGAATTATTTGTTTTGAAAGTTTTTTTTCTTCTGATTTTAGATTTCTTGGGGTTTTCTACATAGACATCATGAAGATACCATCTTAAAATATGGACAATTTTATTTCTTTTTTTCTGCTCTGTATGCCTTTTATGTCCTTTTGTGCCTTATTCCACTAACTAGACCTTCCAAAGGTATATTGAATAAGAGTAGTGAAAGGAGACATACCGGCTTTGTTCTTTAACTTAGGAAATCATTGTCTTTCACCATGAACTATGACCTTAGCTGTAGGTTTGTGTAGATATTCTTTGTAAAGTAGAGGATGTTGCTGTCTATTACTTATTATTTTTCTGATAGTTTTGCCAAATGCATTTTCTGCATCAATAAGTATGATAATGTAATTTTTCTTTTTTAGTCTGCTAATATGGTAGGTTACGCAGATTAATTTTTCTAAATTTGAATCAGTCTTGCACTTTGGTGTATACTTTATTTGATCATAGTGTATAGTAATTTTGTTGATTAATTCTGTTTGCTAATATTTTATTAAGGATTTTTGCATCTGTATTTATGAGGGATAAGGAGCTCTGGTTGTATATTGCTTAAATAATTTGATTGCTAACTGAAAGGTGGTGGTTTGAATCCCCCAGCCAATCTGTGGAAGAAATATAAGGCAGCCTGCTTCCATAAAGATTTACAGCCTTGGAAATCCTATGGGTGTCTCTGTGATTTGGTATCGACTTGATGGCAGGGAGGTTTATTTATTTATTTTTAAAATTCATCATGGATATTGCTTGGTACATTTTTTGCACTATCTTTTGGATTAGGGCAATATTATCTTTATGAAATGAATCAACAGATGTTCATTCCTATTTTCTGGAAGATATTGTGTGGAATTGGTGTTAATTCTTCCTTAAATGTTTGCTAGAATTCTCTATCTGAGCCTGAAGATTTCTTTTGGAAAAGGTTTTAAATTATTCAATTTTGTTACTGTGCTAATCAAATTATCCATTGTGTGAAGTTGTGGTAGTTTGTGTCTTTTGAGAAATTGGTCCATATCATCTAAATTGTCAAATCTGTGCATGAGTTGTTTGTACTTTTGTGTCATCTTTCTTTTGCTGTCTCAGGGTCTGTAGTGATATTTCTTTCGTGATATTGGTAACTTGTGTCTTCTCTCTTTTCTTAGTTAGTCTTGTTAGAATTTGTCAATTTTATTGATCCTTTTGGAAACCATCTCTTAGTTTTATTGATTTTTTTCTATTGCCTCTTTTTAATCACACAGATTTTTACTCTTACCTTTAGTATCTCCTTCCTTCTGATTGCTGTGGATTCATTTAGTTCTTTTTTCTAGGTCGTGAGATCAGAACTTAGGTTTTTGCTTCTAGACATTTCTTCTTTGCTAGTATATGTATTTAGTGTTATAAATTTCCCTCTCAGTACTGCTTTAGCTGTGAATCACACATTTTAATATGTTGTATTTTCCATTTTTATTTATTTCAAGATATCTTTTTAAATATTCCCTTAATATTTTTCTTTGACCTATGAACTAATTGAAGTATGGTGTTCAGTTTCCAAGTGTTTGGGTAGTTTCCTATTATTTTTGTTATTGCCTTCTTGTTTGATTCCATTGGGGTTAGAGGATACACTTAGTATGATTTAAATCTTTTAAAATTTGTTGAGATTTGTTTTTTGGTCCAGGTTATGGTTTATCTTACAATAGATCCACAGGTACCCAAATGGAATGTGTATCATGCTGTTGTTGGGTGGAGTGTTCTATATAAATCCATTAGATCCTTTTGGTTGATTGTGTTCTTCAGTTGTTTTATATCCCTATGAAATTTCTGCCTAGTTGTTGTATTAATTGTTGAGAATGGGTTGTTCCAGGTGCCAAATATAATTGTGGATTTGTCTGTTTTTCCTGTCAATTCTAGCACTTTATTTATTTTCCAGTTCTGTTTGGTGCAAACACATTTATGGTTGCTGTGTGCTCTTTAAGGATTGATTCTTTTATGATTATGGAAAATATCTCTCCGTCTCTGGTGTTTTTTTTTAATTTATTTACTTTTTGGTCTCTGAAGTTTAATTTTTCTACTATTGATATAGCTACTCTTTCTCTTATATGATAAATCTTTGCATGATGTATCTTTTTTCACTCCTTTTATTTTCTACCTGCCTCTGTCATTATATTTGAAGTGGGTTTCTTATAAATAGCATGTTTACATCAGGTTTTTAAATCTTCTCTTCCAATCTCTGTCTTTTAGTTGGTGTATTTAGAACATTTCATAGGCAAATATTGAACAGTGCAGGAAGCATCAAAAGAAGATGAAAGGAATGTATAGTCTCTGTACCAAAAAGAATTGTTCCATGTTCAGCCATTTCAGGAGGTAGCACGTGATAAAGAACCAATAGTGCTGAAGGAAGAATTCCAAAGAGCACTGAAGACACCCAGGGAATACAAGACTCCAGCAATTAATAGGGAATACCTATTCAGATGTTTCAACAAACAGATTCAGTGATGATGGTTCTCATTTGTTTATGCCAAATAGTTTGAAAGACAGCTCTCTGGCCAACCAGCTGGAAGAGATCCATACTTGTGGCCATTTCAAAAAAAGGTGATCCAGCAGAATGTGGAAATTATCAAACAGTGTCATTAATACCATACACAAGGAATATTTTGCTGAAGATAATACAAAACCGGTGGAGCAGTATATAGACAGGGAACTGCTAGCAATTTAAGCTGGATTCAGAAAAAGGGTATGGGACGAAGGATATCATTGCTGATGTCAGATGGGTCTTGCCTGAAAGCATAGAATATCAGAAAGATATTTATCTGTGTTTTATTAACTATGCAGAGGCTTTTGCCTATATGAATCATAATAAATTATGGATAGCACTGAGAAGAATGGGAATTCCCCAATATTATGCTCATGCAGAACTTGTACATAGACCAAGAGGCAGTTGTTTGAACAGAATAAGGGGAAGTGTGGTATAACATCTGGAAGGCTGTGTGTTAGGGTTGTATCCTTTCACCATATTTATTCACTCTGTGTGCTTAGGAAGTAATCTGAGAAGCTGGACTATATGAAGAAGAATATGGTATCAGGATTGATGGAAGATTCATTAATAACCTGTGAGATGCACATGATACAACCTTGCTTGCTGAAAGTGAAGAAGACTTGATGCACCTACTGATGCAAAT
Source organism: Orycteropus afer afer (assembly GCF_000298275.1). NCBI lineage: Eukaryota > Metazoa > Chordata > Mammalia > Tubulidentata > Orycteropodidae > Orycteropus > Orycteropus afer. The sequence continues at coordinate 1,951,854 of NW_006921840.1, read as the reverse complement.
CAAAGACTGTAGCCTTCAGTTTGGATTACACCTCAACATAAAGAAAATAAAAATCATCATAACTGGACCAATAAGGAACATCATGATAAATGGAGAAAGGATTGAAGTTGTCAGGGATTTCCTTTTACTTGGATCCACAATAAATGCCCATGAAAGCAGCAGTCAAGAAATTAGATTTCACATTGTACTTGAAAAATCTCCTGCAAAAGACCTCTTTAAAGTTTTAAAGAGCAAAGATGTCACTTTCAAGGCTAAGATAAGCCTCACCCAAACTGTGGTATTTCCAACAGCCTCATATTCATGTGAAAGCTATGAAAATCTGATAAAGGGTTGATGGATTTGACTTGTAGTGTTGGCCAAGAATATTGAATATACCACGGCCTGCTTAGAAGCAGCAACAAACCTGTCTTGGAGGAAGTACAGCCAGAATGCTCTTTAGAAGTGAGCATGCCCAGACTTCTTTGTCTCATGTACTTTGGTCATATTATCAAAATGAGCCAGTCCTGGGAGACAGATATCATGCTTGATAAAGTAGCAAGTCAGCAAAGAAAGGGAAAACCATCAATGAGGTGGTTTGAAACAGTTGCTGTAACAATGGGCCCATGCATAGTAACACTTGTGAGAATGGTCCAGGACCAGGCAATGTTTTGTTCTGTTGTATATAGGGTTGCTATGTTTACCACAGCTAATAACAATAATATTTAGACCATTTACATTGAATGTAATTATTTGTATGTTAGGGTTAATGT
>NW_006921840.1:1939949-1950970 GCF_000298275.1 Orycteropus afer afer | reverse complement strand
TGCCGTTGAGTCAGACCTGACTCACAGTGACCCCTCCTTGGGTTTCTGAGGCAGTATCACTATGGAAGTAGATTGCTCAACCTTCCTTCTGAGAAGTGGCTGGTGTGTTTGAACCACCAGCCTTCTGGTTAGCAGTCAAGTGCCTTAGGCACTATGCCACCAGAGCTCCTAGTGGTTACGCTTAGTATTATAAAAGCATAATTTATAATGGTCTACTGGTGTCATCATTTTATCACTTCAACTGAAGTGTAGAAACTTTATCTCCTTTCATATCCCTTTACCTTCCCTCATTTATAATATACTTGTTTAAAATAATTTCCTCTGTATATAGAACCACTTCTTACAGTATTGTAATTTTTACTTCAATCATAAAACATAATTTAGAAAACTCAAGACAAACGTGTAGAGCCACAGACTGTTTCTGTGATGTTTGGCTGAAGTAGAGTGGTAATTGTCTGAAAGTTTTCTTTCTTGATCTTCTTACTCCTTTGGCTAAAGAAAGAAGTCTTTTGTTGGGACTTTTTGTCTGCAGCCATTAGTAATTTGGGGCTGCTGAGCCCTTTAGGTCTGAGATAAGTGGGACAAAAATAAAACTCAGGGAAGTAACAACCACATACCTTCTTGGCTGGAAGGTCACTAGTTGATCTGCTTTCTTTCCAACATGAAGAGCCGTTAATGTTGGGTTTTTTTTGTGTATATTTTCTAGAGTCTTTAATTATACTTAGTAGAAGGAATAAGGGAAATTATATCTACTCCATCATCTGAGAAGTGGAAATCATGAGTATTATTTGCTGTCAAAGTAACATATTTTCATAGTTTAAAAAGTCAAGGAACTTAGACTTGGGCAAAAATATACAGTCCCCTGCTACTTCCTTACCCACTCCTAAGTCCCAATCTCTGCAAGCAACCACTTTCAATATCTTGAGCTTTTTCTTCTCTCAGTTACTTCCATGTTTCTATACAATATGATCACTCTATTCCTTACTGAGTTGGGGCCGACTCGATGGCACATAACAACAACAACATTCCTTACTGACTTAAAAATTTACTGTCTGTTGATTTTTGTGTGTGTGGTGATGGATAAGGACTTAGTTTTCTCATATATTCCATCTCATTTTCTTCATTCTCTCAGCATAGATATATCACTTTTCTATATATTGTTACTATTTTTTCATTAAATTGATAGCCATGTTTATATTTTTACAATGTAAAATTATTTTTTTCCAAGTTGTCCCATTAAATATCCATCCTTCCTGTCCTTTTTTTTGGCCTCTTAAATATTCCATTATATAAACTCATCTATCATAAGACCGTTTTCCCAGAAAATTTCCCTTCCTTAAGGTTCTTTTTTCTCTTCTCTATATGGAGTGGTACACAGGTTCCATCATGGAACTCTCTTTCATTATCCTGTATAGTATTCACCTGCCTATTCAAATTAAGCAAATGTGGGGAGCACTAGCAATTGATGAATCTAGGAGAATGATATGTTAGGTATTTTAGTGTTCTTCCCACTATTCTGCAGCTTTAAAAGATTTATAATGAAAACTTTGAAGGAAACTGTCCTATGCCATTTTAATTCTTATTTCTTTTATATAATACCCCTTCCTCTTCATTTATGAAACTTAAAAAAAATTTTTTTTAAACCAGATATTCTGTTTCAGTGCTGTGCCCTGGTGTAGAGCCTTTTCATATTCATTATGTTGGATCCTTCGTGACAACATTTAATCCAGAGATTCATGTCCTTCAAGTCTGGGAAATTCTCTTACAGTATTTCTCTACTAATTTCCTCTACTTCATTTTCTCTTTGATTCAGCATCCTAGAATTATTTTGTTGAATATTAGACCTGCTGAATTGCATACCTAAGACTTGTAATATTTTATGTCTTAATTTCTATCATCTTATCACTGATTTCTACTTTTGGAATTTTCCTGTAACTTTAAATTCTTACTGTTTATAAAATTTTTATTTTTCAATAAAAAAATACCATTATTTCAATAATGTTATATTTCTTAAATTATGTATTAACCACTTATTATTTCTTGGGAATTCTAATTAGAACATTTTGTATATTATCTGATCAGTTCTTCAAATTATTCTTGTGTGGCTGATATTATTATCACCCTCACTTTACATTTTCCAGGTACTGAGATATGAGTTTCCTAAATGTTGGCCCTGTTTTTCCTGAGAGCTTTCTCATTGGTTCCCATCTAAATCAGTATATACCAAAATGGCTTTCCCAGTGGTAGGTGTGGGGAAACCTTCCCCTTCTTATGGTCAGCAATTTGGTCCTTTGTCCTGGTTCCTGGCAGCAGGAACCCCCCTGTAGTCAGTGAATTGGGGGCTGACCAGACCAAGAGGAACCACCTGGGGGTCTGATATCAATTAAGCCTAATGAGGCAAGATGTAATTTTTCATGACCAGGAGGTGAGGCCAGTGAAGGCCTTGGAGGATCTCCTGGTTGGACAGAGTGAACCTCTCCAGTAAGGAAGCACATCCCTGCGATCATGGAGTCTCTGTGCCAAGATCCATCCCAGATGTCACCTTGTGTATTTGTATCTTTTTCCTGCTAGATTAAAGATAGCTCTTTCCCTGCAGTTTGTTACTTTTTCCAATGGATTATGGTGCCAAAGAAACAGAACACCCCCCCCCCAAAAAAAAAAAAAAAAACCCAAACTCACTGCCGTCAAGTCAGATCCAACTCCTAGTGACCCCTCCTTGGGTTTCTGAGGTGGTATCACTACGGATGTAGGTTGCCCAATCTTTCTCCTGAGAAGTGGCTAGTGGGTTTGAACCACAAGCCTTCTGGTTAGTAGTCGAATGCTTTAGGCACTATGCCGGAGCTGCTAAGAAACTGACCTAGCCCCAGGTGAATGGGGATGAGAGAGAACATTGTGTGGTTAAGTAGGAGTCTGTAGTGACCAGAGAAGGGATGCTGATATTTCTACAGGACATAGTTGTCTTGTGGAATGGGATTTATTATCCACTAATTTGGCATCAGAGGTGGGTAATTTCAGCCTTCTTTGGACTGGTTTGCAGAATTGGTGTATGAGCAGGATTAGCTAGCGAGACGCTTGATAGCACATGTGTCTTATCCTTTATTTTATTAGCTTCTAAACTCTCCACATTTAGTATCTGCTGAGCTTTCTTTTCATTTCCCAAATTCTTCTTGTGGTTTCTTTCCCTACAAAGTGGATGCCAAGAACTTTTACCAGCTAGTTTTTGCTACTAGCATATTTTCCTTTGCCTTCTATAACTTTTCACTTTGTCTTACTACAGCCTCTCTGGCCTTCTGTGCATATATCAGATATCCTCTCTCCATGTTTTACCTTTGCCAGAGTGATCTCATTTGTAAATTATGTAACTGGCTACATATAAAACCATCCCCTTTTCTTCTTTACACTCTGCTTCTCTCATTGATTGCATCAGTTTCCAAAACAGATGTGTGGGAGAGTATATGTTTAAAGATACCTTTCCTTACTGTAAAGACCTCTGGTGGCATAGTGTTTAAAGCGCTCAGCTGCTGAACTAGATGTTTGGTGCTTTGAACCCACTAGCAGCTCTGCAGAAGAAAGATGAGACACACTGCTTCCATAAAGATTTACATACAGCCTTGGAAACCTTATGGAGAAGTGATTGCTGTAAGTCGGACTCCACTTGTTGGCATTGGGTTTGGTTTGATTTTTTCCTTACTCTGCGATTACTTCAGTTTCTTCCCTTACCCACCCATTGATATGTGCTGTCTTCTTCGATTTCATCAGTACATTTGACATTTTATTTTTCCACAAGAGCTTGAGAAGAAAATCTTGTATCAAAGCCTTTTTTTGATCCAAGAATATTTCACAGCCTTTGACATTTAGAGAATTTCAGAGAAACACTAGTACTTGTCAGTCAAATACTATCTATCCCTCCATTGTTGCCTCCAGCCCCTTGAGTATGTATTGTGCCACTCAGCCCCTGCTGCAGCTAGATTCCTGGGTCTCCTCGATATGGCGACCTCCCTTCACTCCCAGCTGTCACCAGCAACAGTAGCTTTCAAAGCTTTGCTCAGGCTTTTGTCCTACTGAGTCCTGTCGAACGCAGTAGTGAGGCTGGCAGGGCCAGGAGCGTTTCTCCTCTACAACTACTGCTCATTTCAGGAGCTGTGGGGCCAGCTCCACTATTGGCTGTCTCTCACTTTGATTGGCACCACATCATAGAGTCATAGCCCCTCCTTTCTCTCTGTTCCTAAACAATTCCGAAATTAACTCCATGATTCCAATTTCTCTTTTTGTACCGTCTATCTAATTAATCCACGAAGGCCACCACCAACCTTAATAGGCCCTTCCTTTACTCTTCCTCTTGCTTTCTCTTCACTCAGCTTCTTGATCCTCTGTATACAAGTTCTTCTTTATTGATTTTTACTATTTTGCTTTTATTCTTTCTCTGTTCTTCATGAAAAATTTAAAACATGCAATTACAGATGCAAATGACACCTGCATTTGGGAGTTTGTGTTTGGCTTTATAAAGTCATTGCTTGAATTTTTCCCTTGGGATCTTATTTTGCAGTTCACTTCTGTCAAATCCTGAAAGTAGCATAAAGCTTCTGAGGATTTTTCCTGAGGAGATAGTATGACACATACATGAAAAGGGATTTGTGTATAAGATTTTCAGCACCAAACCAAACCCACTGCCATCTAGTCAATTCTCACTCATAGTGACCCTATAGGACAGTGTAGAAGTGTCCTATAGAAGATTTCCAAGGTTGTCAATCTTTACAAAAGCAGACTGCCTCATCTTCCTCCCAGGGTACAGCTGTTGGGTTTGAACTGCTGACCTTTTGGTTATGAGACCGATGCGTTAACCATTGCGCTACTGGAGCACCTCTATCAATAAGATAATAAATAAATTTTGATATAGCCTTGTAATGGAATCTTAAAGATGTATTTTAAAAGATAATGTAGGGTTATATTTACTGATGTCAAGAGTCTACATTTGAGGAAAAAATCAGGTTACAAAGTAAAAATATACTATAATTTAAAATATATAACATATATGTTAAATAGTACTGACTGTAGAGTCAGGCCAATTTGAATGTGTATACTAGCTCCACCATTTCTTGGTCTCTGACTTAGAGCCAATTATTTAACTTTCCTGAGGCTTGATTTGTGCATCTGTAAAATGGGAAAAATTAACACCGATCTTAGAGGTTTTTTTTTTTTTTTAAAAAAATGTTGTTGAGAATATACACAGCAAAACCAATTCCACCATTTCTATATGTACAATTCAGTGACATTGATTACGCTGAGTTGTGCATCCACTCTCACCCTCCGCTTATCCTCCCCCATTAATATAAACTTACTGCCCCCTAAGGTTCCTATCTAATCTTTTGAGTTGCTGTTTTCCATTTGTTCCCATATAGTTCTTTTTTTTTTTTAATTTTTTTTTTGTGATTTGGGTGAAAGTTTACAGAGCAAATTCACTTTCCATAAAGTAGCTCACATACACTTTGTCTCATGACATCGACTGCAATTTCCCACAATGCCACAGCTCCCCTCCCATTTCCTCCCCATAGTTACCTCTTCCCTGTGTCCTTCCCTCCCAGACCTTCCTGCCACCCCCTTCCCCTCTGCCTCCCTGTGCATACACACCCCTTCTATTCTACCATGATTGATCTCTCCAAGGAATGTATCTACCTAATGTACATGTTCAGCTCATACGCCTGTCTTTTGTTTGGCTGGAAGCCACAGGAGTAAGTTCAATTCCAGACCTAAGGGCAGCAGGGGCCATAGTCTCAGGGGTTCCACCAGGCTCTATCAGACCAGCAAACCTGGTCACCGCCCCCCCCTTTTTTTAAACGATTCTGAGTTTTGTTCCACATTGTTTTCACATTCTATTCAGGATCTCTTACACAGGTCCCCCTCCGAGTGGCTGACAGGTAGCCAGGCGCCATCTAATTCTTCTGGTCTCATAGTCATATAGACTGAGGATTGCGTGATGTACCCATTGCTTAGACTAATTGTTTCCATGTGTCTTTGATTTTCTTCATTCTTCTTTGCTCTGGATGAGGGGAGACCCATCATTGCATCTAGATGGCCGCTTGCAAGCTTTTAAGATACCAGTCACTACTCACCAAAGTAGGATGTGGAACAGTGTTTTTGTGTAGTATGTTATGCTAATTGAGCTTGATGTCCCCTGGGACTATGGTCCTGAGCCCACAGGTCCAACTACTCCCTCCCTCTGGGTAGCTGACTGTGCCCAAGAAGTGACTACAACAACCTTGTCCCTTGTCAGCTCTCCTATATACCTAGGAATTCTTATAGAACATACAAATACACTTGTAGAAGCATTGTCTGCCAGCCCTGTACATGGTCATGGGCACACTCCTCCCTGCATAGACATACCTAATAGTTCACCCTGTCCACACATCTGTCCACCTGTATATCCATGTTTGTCTTCATTGGAAATGCAGTATTGTGTGTGCAAAAGGGTTCACTTTTGTTTTCTGTACCTCCCCTGCACCTCTCTACATCTTCTGTTCCTCAGTGTCATTGTGTTGATCACTCACATTTGGTACATTGCCTTTCTCTTCATCCAAATCAGTACTTGTCTCTACCTATCTAACAGTGTTCCCTCCCTTCTCCTCCCACTCCTGGTAGCCAAGAAAGAAAATTTCCTTCCATATACAAACCTTTCCTTGACTTTTTACAGTAACGGACAAATACATTATTTGTCCTTTTGTGATTGATTTATTTCACTCAGCATAATGTCCTCCAAGTTCACCCATGTTATGTGGTGCTTTGCAGATTCTACATTATTCTTTAGCGTTGCATAGTATTCCATTGTGTGTATGTACCATAGATAGGTTATTCATTTTTCTGTTGATGGGTATGTAGATTATTTCCATCTTTTGGCTATTGTAAATAGTGCTGCAATGAACATGGCTGTACATATATCTGTTCTTGTCCTGGTTCTCACTTCTTTAGCATATATGCCTAGTAATGGAATGGCTGGGTCAAATGGTATTTCTAATTCCAACTTTTTAAAGAATTGCCATATTGTTTTCCACAGTGATTGCATCATTTTACATTCCCAACAGGAGTGTATAAGATTCCCAGTCTCTCCACATCCTTGCCAGCATTTGTTATTTTCTGTCTTCTTGAACTTTGCTACTACTGTTGTGGCAAGATGGTATCTCATTATTGTTTTGATTTGCATCTCTCTAATGGTTAACGATCATGAGCATTTCTTCATATGTTTGTTGGCTGCCTTAATATCTTCTTTGGTGAAACCACTTATGGCAATCCCACGTGACAGAATAAAACTGCCCCATGGAGTTTTCTAGGCTGTAATCTTTATAGTGGTTCAGTAGTTAAAATGCTTGGCTGCTAAATAAAAGGTCATTCAAATCCACCAGCCATTGTGTATGACAAAGATGTGGCAATCTGCTTCTATAAAGATTTACAGCTGTGGGAACACTATTAGGCAGTTATACTCTGTCCTATCAGGTCATTGTGAGTCAGAATCAACTGTTTTGGAATCTTGAGGTGTCAATCTGCTTCCAGAAATATTTACAGCCTTATACACCATATGGGGCAGTTCTGCTCTGTCTTACAGGGTCACTGTGAGTTGGAATTGACTTGAGAGCAGTGGGTTTTTATTTTGGAATCTTTATGGGGTCAGTCTGCCAGATCTACCATGGATGGGCTGGGAGGATTTGAACCATCAACCTTTCACTTAGAAGCTCAGCATTTAACCGTTGTACTACAAGGGGTCTTTATTATAGCCAATAGGATGGGTGAAAAATTGAAGCTACCATGTATGGTAAAATGAATTCAGTGTTTTGGGCCCTTCTTTTCGGGGTGTGTCAGTGGCTACCCATAGGTACAGGAGGCTAAAATTACTCTTACTCAGGCAGGACAAAGTAGAAAGTGGTTTAAGTATATCCAGCTGGCACAAAACCTTGTTACTTCCTACAATATGTGAAGTTAGCCCTAGAGCAGGTGAAAGTCACTTGGCTGCCTTTCCCCATCCCTCTTCAGATTGCCTGTGCCATCTCTTCACCTTTATATTAAGGGAGTGTTTGTACACATATTTTGATTTGCCTCAGGTCCTACCCTTAAGTTGATTGTTGCCTACCTTCTTCTGACCTCAAAAAATGGTCAGAAGCATAACAATCTTCTCTCTAGAAAATCTGCAGCTTGGTTCGTGGACCTCTGTGGATCAAAGATGATAAATCGGTTTAATCTCTTGGGCCAATTCTAACAATGGTGGGGGCTATGTAGGGCACTGCAGTGAGAAGTCATCTGAGGGCTCATCTGACTAAGGTAGGAAGGCCATGATCAATTTAATGACGTCTAGGAGAAGAGATGGAGAGCATTGTATGCCTCAAAAACGTGCTATCTTTGGGATAGAGGAAGATACTGTATACTTCTGTTAGAAACTGTTATTAGCTATGCCTTGCTAGGCGAAGGGATTAGAACACATAGCTACTCATCCCTAATTCTCATGTATTTTCTGGCTATCAGTATCAGATATAAGTTGAGCCTAGAGTCTGGTCACAAAATCATGTCCTAACTGTAGCTAAAGCAGAGTACTGGCCCTGGCCACAGGTTGAGCCCCAACCCAGCCTCAGATGGAGCCTTAACTCCAAGGAGCTATTTCACACATGGTCATGATCAGATGGATTAAGGAAAACACATTTTTACCACTGGAGACACAGTTCAAGTCCCGTGCTTTTTTAGAGGAGGGTCAGTCGAAGTGCCTTTTGTCTGTGAAGGACAGTGTGTTATTGATATAGCAATATGCCTGTCATTGTTTCTTCTTCAATTATCTAGTTGGACAGAGCCTACATGCTTTATTGCCTTCGTAGACAGTTCTTTCTTTCTTTTTTAAAATACAATAGAAAGAAAGAATTGAAACTCAAGTGAAAGAAGTAACTTCCTGTGACTGTGAAAACATGAAGTAAAGACCTGAACATGATTTTAAAAGGGCCTGTGAGTGTGGCTGATGCAAGGAGGCTTGCTTGGAAAGGACGTGTGCTGTGAGCACTGCTGGGTGGGGACAGAGCACATTAGGGGCCAAGCAAGCCAGGAAGCATGTGCTGGAAGTCAGTTTCTATTAGATGAATAGACTTCATCCAGCTACTAAATCCATTCTAGATAAATGGGTTTTTAAATAATAATTGTTTTAAAACTCATGAAGTGACTTGATAAGGCAGTAATAAACCTGTCAGAGCCTCCACTTTGACTGAAGCTGAGGTATAATAGGGGATTTATTTCAATATCTAAATCTTTTCAGAATGTGGGGCCTGGTGTAGAGAAAAAGCTGAAGAATGAGATCTCCATGTGAATCCCTGTTCAGAGGGGAGGGGAGTGCTGGAATACACTTGACCAGCTCTGTCCGATTGAACTTTCTGGTGTGATGCAAATATTCTGTATCTGTGTTGTCCAGTGCTGTAGCCACTAACCACATGTGGCTGTTGGACACTTGGAATGTAGCTAGTGCAACTGAGAAATGGATATTTTGATTTTATTTTATTGTAATTAATTTAAAATTAAGCTGAAATAGCCACAGGTGGCTAGTGGCTATTGTATTAGATAGTATAACATTACATTTTCAATCAGGCTTCAGTCCCAGGAGCAACAAAAGCCCAAGAAACTGGGACAGGACCTCACAAATCCCCATATCCATTCTCAGATCAAACAACTACTGAGAAGAATAGTCTGTTAGCGTTATGTAGGCACCCAACACCTTGATTTTAGATGACAACATGGAAATATTGGTAGAACATGTGCCCCTGCAGTAAATCTAAGGACATAGAAAGTTCAAACACATTATCCTTCACTAATGGGCATTAATGACTGTAATGAAATGAATCCATCTTGTTTGAAGCAGAAAAATGAATGTTGCACAACAGAAATATAAATAAGACTTTGAGTAAAGAACTTGCTAATATGTCTTTACTATTTTGGATATAATAATTGGAATTCAGTCTTTATATAGGACATTGATAACATATTCAAAGCTAAACCCTTAATATCTCTTTCAACATCATAGTATTGGTGACCAGGACTATGGGCCCCAAAAAAAGAAGGAAAAAAAAAAAAAGAACAACAATATATCACAAACGTAATGAATTTCTTTGGTCATAGTTTTTCTGTCATGAAGTAGATCTTGTACTTGATTGGCTTCCATTTATCCCACTCTCTTTTAATGATTATCATTTTGAGGTATAGTTCTCTAAGTTGAATCTGTTTCTCTGTGTGCAACCTTTATGCTTTTAGTTTTGCTGACTTTGATCATAGTGCATTGATTCAAAAAACTTGAATTCCAGTGTATCACATACATTGAGTATAATAAGGAATGGTTAAAGATCCCGCTGGGGTAAGATCATTAAAGGGTTTGAAGCCATGTTAAAGTATTTCAACTTCATTCAAAAAGCAATGAGAGTTACTGGTAACATGGAGGAATAAGCAGACAAGTGACACAGACCAGCTTCAACAAAGAAAAGAAAAACTAATTGACAGGGATACAGAAGATAATCCGGGAATCTTGAGCTTTGAAAGGAACTATACAGAAGTGGATTAGGTACCAACTAGTGGAAAAACCTGAACGAAAACAGTAAGTACAGAGATGGACAGAGCAGCGGACTGTCAGCTACTCTGACGGGACCAACAGCCTGAATATTTCCAAGTGGTGTTGGGACATGAGAATTGACTTAAAAATCAACCCTGGTCACCAAGGGCTGCAGGGACTATTGTGCTGGTGGCTTATGACTAGGAACGGAAACAAAGGAGGGAGACAACCTGAGCTGTTGATATTCTGCTGTCTGGAGGGTGTAGCCATTTTGATTGTTTATATGTGGCAGCCATTTTGGATATTAAAAGTGACTGAGGGCATGGCCATTTTGAATGTTTATAAGTGGTGGCCATTTTGGATATTTAAAGTGACTGAGGGAGCAGACATTTTTTTTTTTTTTTCCTCTCTACTGGGTGATTATAATAATGATATAAAAATACTGGAATAGCCATCATCTTTTTTT
>NW_006921840.1:1918342-1933829 GCF_000298275.1 Orycteropus afer afer | reverse complement strand
TCACGCAAATTCTTCTGCTAGTTGGGGTTTAGTCCAAATCTGCATCCTTTCCTTCAAGGCTCAGGGGTCCAAGATTATCTTCTGTGTCTGTATTTATTGGTTTCCCTTTTCTTTGTTGAAGAGGGTCTGTGCAATCCTTCTGCCTAGTCCGCCATCTTGCCCCGCCTCCGGGAGCAGACATTTTGAATCTTTACAAGTGGCAACCATTTTGGATTTTAAAGTGATAGCATTCTCATTCAGATTCCAGAGACCTAAAAATAGACTGTGTTTGCCAAGGACAAACGGACATATGAGAGGCTGACAACAAGAAAGGAGATAAGTGGTGAGTGTATAAGTGCTGTCAACAAGTGAACAGAGGAGCACAGTATCTGCATAGATAACATACAAACAAAACAAAGAAAATGAAAATCATGGGCAAGTCACGCCAACATACAATCACCAATTAAATATAAACACAAAAACATCACAATGCCTCAGACAAAAGATCATCACAGTCCACACAAAAAAGCAAGATAAAGTAGGAGAAACAAGGGACCAGGAAATATACCTAAAACACATCCCTGAGGAAGACACAATGGCACATAACAACAACAACAAGCTTCTTCAATGTACATCTTCATATAGTCAATCAGCTTTGCCTTTTGCTTGTAATCCACGTTCTTTAAAAGGAAAGGGACACTATAGATAGCCATCAACATTATTGATTCTTTTACTTTTGCTTCAGGCTTCAATATGGCTAGGCAAGACAGTGTTGTTGTTGTTATGTGCTGTCCACTCGCACCCGACTCATAGCAACCCCTTCTTGGGTTTCCGAGGTTGTTATCACTATGAAAGTAGATTGCCCAACCTTCCTTCCGAGGAGTGGCTGGTGGGTTTGAACCGCCCACCTTCTGGTTAGCAGTCAAGTGCCTTAGGCACTACGCTACCAGAGCTCCTAGGCATGGCACTGTAGTGATCCTGTATTTACGTAAAATTTTGGCATTTTGTTCATCATGCAATTTTGCATTAATTTTTATTAAAAATAGTTCATTAACATTATTCAATTTGATTCTGAGTTTTGTGGCATCCCCTTACAATTTGTGCCCAAGAGGAGTGCCTCACTTTTGGTCATGACCCTGGTTATTGATAACATGTAAGCATTTTAGAAATAAACTATGTAATTTATGTGCATATAATTTTCCTGAAATGAACATTTTCTTGGACCACCTAGCCTGGCTCAGTCTTTCTACCCATCAGATTTATATTGCAATGATAGAGTTAATTTTTATGCATTCAGTAAACATTCTTTGAGCTCCTATTATATACTTGCCACTGTGTGATGAGCGGACCCCTGGTGGTGCAGTGGTTAATCCCTCGGCTGCTAACAGAGTAGTTCAAACCTAACAGTAGTTAAAACCTAACAGCTGCTTTGTGGGAAAAAGATGTGGCACTCTGGTTCCATAAGTCTTAGAAACCCTATGGAGTGGTTCTGCTCTTTCCTTTATGATCACTTTGAGTCAGAATCGACTTGATGGTGATGGTTTGATGACACGGGTTTACAGTGGTGGACAAGATCTTTTCAGTGGGTGAGATGGAGAGGAAGACAATAAATATGCAAAAAATTACTTACACCAAATCATTTCTTTACAGATAGGTATTGGGCACTTACTATGCTAATTGCTGGGAGTATAAGGTTTCTAGGTAGCATAGTGCCTAAGGCACTTGACTGCTAACCAGAAAGCTGGCAGTTCAAACCCACCAGCCACTCCTCGGAAGGAAGATGGGGCAATCCACTTCTGTAGTGATACTGCCTCGGAAACCCAAGGAGGGGTCGTTATGAGTCTCGATGGCACATAACAACTACAACAGTAAAGTCATAAAATGTGAGAATTAGTGTTAGAAGTAATAAACAACAGTACAATGGGCCAGGAAAAGAGAGACTGCAAAGTAGAAACTCAACCAGCATGTTGGGATGATCCTGACTCAGTGACATACTCAAAGTAATGTCTAGGAAGAGTGTGCACAGGCAATGGGATGCAGTAGAGGTATAGGTGGCCAGCTTCTGGGCCATCCCTCGAGGGCACAATTGTTTTAAGGGAGGAGGGAACAGCTTCACAGAGCTCAGAAGCAGGAAGTATGCAGACATACAAGACACTGGAGAATGGGGAAATTTAGTAACTGGCAACTGAGGTGGGTTGTTTAATAATTTTGAGGTAGCTCCTGCCTTGAACTTGTGCAACAATCTTCGGAGCTGAACAGAGCTGAGCAGGACGATCATGGTGGGTGTGCTGCTCTTCTTGTTTGTCATGGTCTGTCACTAAGTGGCCATCAAGAATCCCAGGAAGCGAGAATGAGAGTGGTGCTCTCGCAGCCCCAGGGTACCAGGACATACTGTGAAGCAAGATGGAGGGTATGAGGGGCCTTTAAACTTCGTTTCATCCTTCCTACCTGTCACAACATGCAAAGCAACTACACCTAGATTTTTCCAAACCTTTTCTTTCCCAAAAGTCTTCCTTAACCCTGTGGCGCAAGAAACTACTGTCGAATAGGGCTTAGTATAGGTGCTGCTTTCTTTTCTACTCCCCTAGGAGCTCTGGTAGTGTAGTACCTAAGGCACTTGACTGCTAACCAGAAGGCTGGCAGTTCAGCCCCACCAGGCACTCCTCGGAAGGAAGATGGGGCAATCCACTTCTGTAGTGATACTGCCTTGGAAACCCAAGGAGGGGTCGCTATGAGTCGGGGCTGACTCCATGGCACATAACAACAACAACAAACAAATAGAAAATTAGATGGAATTTTTTTTGTGGCTACCCCCTTTCCCCCCAGGAAAAGGGAAGAAGAGGAAAATGGAAGTTGGGGAGAACTAGCGGTCTTTGCCACTTATGGTTGGAGCAGGGAAAACGATCAGCTGAAACGTTAAACTAATGCTCTGTCAGTTCCCTCCCTGACTAGCAACAAGTTGGTCCCAGAGCTTGTGGTGGGCTTCCCTCTGCCAGTGGCTTCACTTGTAGGGGGCGGAACACTCAGACAGGAGAGGAACCAGGCAAGATCCTGCGAGCTAGTAATGGGAGAATATGTCAAATGCTTTCTCTATGCAGTGTATGCCTAGAAACAGAAGAATTTGAAAAGCCATTCTTTGATGATGAGGATGATGGTGGTGGTGGTAAGGTGATTTAAATGTAACATTACTTAGAGAAAAGCGTGCAGACTTTGCTTTGCTTTTATCACTAGAAAAATGGTTTTCTTCTGAAGCTTAACTCAATTAATGTTTCACCTCCTTCAATATGCCAGCACCACAAATCCTGCAGGGTGTTAGTTATGCATTAAATTCACCTTCTCATATTCACGACGGCTAAATCATTTTTACTTTTATATTGCCTTCCTTCCTGATATTTTGCCAAATTCACATATGCACAGGAAGAAAGTTGATATTTTCTCTCTGTTAGCATGAAATGCTTTATTGCTGAACTCAATGGCACCACATTAATTCAGAGGGAGAGAGGCCAATGAGACTGGAAATCAAGCCCTTCAATTCCAAATTTCCACATTTATTGCATTTGAGGATGCCAAGGCGTAATGATAAAGCATTCCAGCAGGCGGAACTCATGGTTTTAAACCTATTTACTCTGCTGTAGTGGAATGTCACTACCTATGACAAATGTTGTGAATAAGTGTGTTTCAAGGCCAAAGAGCGCCACGAGAAATCCCATCATTCTAAAGATCACAGAATCATTTCCAAAATTGAACAATATTACAGCAGCTTAATAGCAAATTTGAATTTTGTGTCTCCAACATGTCAAGAGGCCTTTAGACATCCTATGGGTGGTGTGTGCACAGCAGCCAGCAGTGTCCGGCTTTGGAGCTGCAGAAGCGGAAACCTCACCTTGTCCCAAGAAGAAAATTAACTTCCCAGTTGGTTGCCAAGCAAATGTTCAAGGTCCTCATGGTTGGTGGAAGGACTCAGGAAGTCGGGCTTTGTTTGTGCCAAAGAATCATTTCAATGGAAGGAGCAAACATCATACTGTTGGAATTTATGGAGTTGGCTTTTGGCTTTTATAATTTGAATCCTTCCTGTAAAGTAACTATAATTATTGTCTTCAAAGCAGTAATTGTCCCCTTTCTGAAAAAGCTTAAAAATTTTCACAGAAGCAGCAAGAAATCCCTATTATTTTATTAGGTGTACCTCAGCCCTGGGAGCTCTGGTAGCATGATGCCTAAGGCATTTGACTGCTAACCAGAAGGCTGGTGGTTCAAATCTACCAGCCACTCCTCGGATGGGAAGGTTGGGCAATCTACACTTCCATAGAGATACCACCTTGAAAACCCAAGGCGGGGTCTCTATGAGTCGGATCTGACTCTACGACAGTAAGTTTGGTTTTATTTGGACCTAGCCCTATGTCCTAAATTTTCTGGAATAAGATTTAAAAAATTGCCCTCTTGGGCCCATGTGCTACTGACAATTCTAAAACATTCTAACAATTTCTCACACAAACCCTGTCTCCCTGAGAACTTTTTACATTCAGCAACAGCATAAAAATCCTTTGTAAAACAGCATGACCTAAAGCTGCCACTGGCTTTGTTTACTGTAAATGACATTTTTGGTTTCAGAAAATATAAGGAAATCTTTAGAACTCAGACAGAAGGTGATCCCAAGCTTACCTGGCCTGCCCATAACTGGCTGTGACAAAAGAGACTCATACTGGCATCTGGTTTGGGAAAGGGGATAAAATAGGCATGAAAAAGGAAAACACTTGGGAAAAGCCATGGGCTTCTCTGTGCGCTTGAGTAAAGAAATCTAGGGCATGTACTTCAGATCCTCATCTGTTTAAACCCTATTCCAAATCCACCAGGCTGTGAAGCTTTCTTTGGATTTGCACTCCTGATTCTTTAATCTACTGATAATCAAATCTCAGGGCCTCATCAGATCTTCATTGTTAAAGCACCTCAAACCCTAACTGAACTGTGAACACACCTGAAATCTCAGCAGGATTAATTTTTTCACAGTTTGAGTGATTTTTATCAGATTAATTGCCACCTCTTGGAGTCCAATGTCCTGTCCTCTGCCAACCCACTCCAACAACGTATATCTATTTCTGAGTCTGTGAGGAACCCAACTGTCATGACTCATTTGGCTAAATTAAATTTAAAAAAAAAAAGAAAGAAAAAGATTCTTGGAATAATCCTAGCTGAGCTTGTTGTCAAAAATTGAGATGCTACATATAAATACATAGAGCATTTTCAAACAAACAGTAAATTACTTTTGTTTGGATTTTTGGTTTATTACCATGGATAACTGCTTTTAATGGGTGCTATATCTGGTATAAGGAGCGCTGGTGATGTAGTGGCTAAATACATTTAGCTGCTAAGCAAAACTTCTGTGGTTCGAACCCACTGACTGCTCCATGGGCAAAAGATGAGGCAGTCTGCTTCCCTGAAGATTACAGCCTCGGAAGCCCTAAGGGGCAGTTCTACTCTGTCCTATAGGGTCACTAAGAGGCAGAATCGATTGATGGCAGTGGGTATACAGTGGGAAAACTGGATGATGCCTTGGCTGGGTGATGAAAATCAACATTAGTGAGGGACAGATAGATATTGTGTTCTCCTCTCAGTCTGATGCCCTGAGTTGAACACATTGCTTATGCAGTTTTTTGGCTGGGAATGCATAACCTGAATCTAATCATAAGGAAACATCCAACACCCCAAAATTTAGACAGTCTATAACTGGCCTATGTTCTTTAAAAAGTATCAATCTCAGAAAAGACAAAGTAAAGCTGAGGAACTGTTTAAGAGTAACAGATACTACAGAGACATGAGTGAGCCCTGGTGGTGCAGTGGGTAAAGCGCTTGGCTACTAATAGAAAGGTCCTGAGGTTCAAATCCACCAGCCATTCTGCAGGAAAAAACTGTTGCAGTCTGCTTCCACAAAGATTACAACTTTGGAAACCCTGTGATGCAGTTCTACCCTTCTATAGATTCACTGTGAATTGGAATTGACTCAGTGGTACCTCCCAACAACAAATACATACAACCCACTGGCTACTCCTCGGAAGGAATATGGGGCAATCTACTTCCATAGTGATACTACCTTGCAAATCCAAGGAGGGGTTGCTATGAGTTGGGTCCGGCTCGACAGCACATAACAAAAACAACATACACACACACACACACAAAAAAAAAAAAGAGAGAAAGAGGGCATGTGAGCAAATAATGAGGCAAAATGTTAAAAATTGCTGAATTTTCATAAAGGGTATACAAGAATTCTGTGTACTATTCTTGCAACTTTTCTTAACTTTGAAATGATTTTTTTTAAAGAAAGTTCTCACTGATACCCCAATATCCCTTGTGAATTCCTATTTCTATTCCTTCATTTACATCACCCCTGACAACAACCCAGGTCCTCCCCAAACCTGGCAGGTTAGCTTACCCAGCTCCTACCTGGCTTTCCAGGTCCAGCTCAGTCCAGCCTCCTTTTCTGCAGTGCTCCCTTCCATGTATTCTGAGAGAGCTGCTGCACTCAGTTTGCATTTGGTAGTGAGCCTGATCCTGCTGGTGTGCTTGGTTTTGGTATGTGGACAGCATAGTGGCTCAATGTGCAGACTAGATTCAGACTATATGGGTTCAAGCCTCAGCTCTGTTACTTGTAAGCTGTGTGACCTTGAGCAACTTCCTTACCTTCTCTGAATTCCTTTCACAGGAAGCAGCATTACTTTGGGGAGAAGGAGCACTTACTGGGAGTCCAGAGGCTTGCTGCTTGGTTTAGATTTGCCAGATTGTGATCTAGGATAAGGCACTTCTCTTGGAAGAGTTTTAGTCTTCTCCTCTGTAAGATAAGGTGGTTGGACTGAATAAGTACTCCTCACCCTGGCTGCACATTAGAATTGCCTGGGGAGCTCTAAAAATGTATACAAAATATATAATGGCCAGCACGTGCCCCTTGCCCCAAAATCAGATTTAATTGGTCGGGGTAAATCCCAGGCATAGTATTTTTAAAAGCTCCCAGGTGGTTCTAATGTGTAGGCAGAGTGTAGAACAACGGAGACAGCTGATCCCAGCTTTCCAATTCCATGATTCTATGCAAAAGTCCTGCTGTGAATTCTTTGTTGTTTTTGTGTCCCCTTCTGTCTCCCCCACAATGTGTGGCTCACAGCATAGGGACACACAATACAGATATGTTAACTAAATAATGATTAGCTAAGATTTTTTTTTTCCTGCTAGAAAGAGACATCTTTGACTATCTCAGCATCTTGACAGAATGATTATTGCCTTCTAGAATCCCTACTAGTCATTGTAAATGAGCTGTAGTGGTGTATGCTCTTAATGGGAAACTGGCATGTCACTGGGCTATTTCTGTCATTGTGATTTAGCCTGATATTCCAATATGTTCCTGATGCTTTTCATGATAGTTAGCAAAGAAAGAAGAGGCAGTGGTTCCCCTTTTGTTCACATTTGACCAGTTGCTATGCTGGAGGTAATCACAAAGCACCATTGGTGTTGAAAATGATTAGGAACAATTAAGAGAGTGCTGGCCTGCATATCAAGTCTTCTGTCTCCCATATGCACAGGTTGTGTGCTCCTGCAGCAGCAATTACCTAAAAATATCAAATACTTAATTACTTCCTAAGTGTCAATCTTCATAACTGGGTATTAGAATGTTCTAATTGATAGCACAGCTGCAGATTCACAGTCTGCCACTGCCGTAAGGCTCACAACAGTCTTCTACCTTGATCAGTATTCTTTCTTCATGAAGCTCACTTGCAGATTGCAGGCTGTCTAGCTGGTATTGGAATTACTGCACCTTTTTTTTTGTTTGTTTGTTTCTTTGCAATTTAGCATTTCTTCCTTTGGGTGATAGAGTGAAACACACACACAGGTGCGCACACGTGAGAATGGAAAAAAAATCGCTCAGAAGCCATTGGCAACCAACTTCTGTTGCCTCCTCAAGGTACTTAATGCTCTTGGGGTCACGCCTAGCTCTGTGCTCTTTCCATTGACAAAGCTTTCCTACGACAGGCTCATCACCGCTGTACATGCTATTTCTGTTCTATACTATGTGACTCACACTCAGAACATAGCCCCTTTCCTTACTTTCCCAAACCACCTGCTCACATAGGAAAGTGAACGTAGTGTGCATCTTGTCAAAGTTTTGGGGATGTGGAGGGATTTTTAATCCACAGGCTCGCACACTCCTTCCACTGGAGCTGTAGGCATCTCTGTCTTTGAAAGGCCCAGGGCCATTTCTACCACTTGAGTTCCAGTCTCTCATCTTGTTGCTTTTGGTCTCTTCCCTTTGATTTACCTTTTGCTATTGTAGTACAGGTATTGCACAGTTTCTTTCACAGAGCTATTCAGCTCTCTCTAGCACCAACTCCCAAACTGAATTCTGGGCCTCATTTTAGATACTAAGAACTATACGTGTACTGCTTAAAAGGACCTATCTGATTGGGTTAGTTTTCCATCCTGTACATACATAAAAGTGTGTGTGTATTCTAAAGTAATGAAAATGATCAGATATATTAATTGCATTTTTTTTTAAATTTTGGCAGTACAGTTTTTTATACACAAGCCTCCTCTGCGGTCTTCCTGTCTCAATCTTTTTTCCACACAGCTGTCAAATGACTCCTCTGGAAATATTTTTTCAGCATGTTATTCCTCTGCATATTCCTTTATTAATATGATGATCTAATGAATAAATGTATTAGTGTATCACCCCCATTTTATCTGAGACTTGTCTTGAACTAGAGGGGCGAGTAATAATCTATGTGATATCCTTGATATACATCCTGGAATATAAGGAGACAGTGTTAAAGCTTAGTGACTATTATTACCGTTGTTTCTTGGAATCAACATTTGGTTTTGAAATGAGATTTCAGGGGTGATGTCTGGGTCAATGAGAGGAGGGTACCAACAAGTTATGGGGCTACTGCTCACAGTCTTCCCTTGCCAAGTTGGGGATTGTTTTTAAATGACAGCCTAGTGGACTCTGCCTTCCATGCAACGTAACATCTTCCATGATTACACTTCACATCATTCTCCAAACTCCTGTTCCCCTGCACTAGTGTACAATTTTCTTCTCTAGTCATGCTTGTCTAACTGTACACTGAAATATTATGTGCACTGAGGTAATCTTTGTTTATTGTGATTTGGGGAAAAGTTTACAGAGCAAATTCACTTTCTATACAGCAGCTCACATACACTTTGTCTCATGACATTGACTGCAATCTCCCACAATGCAACAGCTCCCCTCCCACTTCCTCCCCACAGTTACCTCTTCCCTGTGTCCTTCCCTCCATGTACTCCTGCCCCCTGAGCTGTCTCCCTGTGCATATACAGCCCTTCTATTCTCCCATGATTGTTCTCTCCAAGGAGTGTGTCTACCTCAGGTAAATGTTCAGCTCATATGCCTGTCTTTTGTTTGGCTGGAAGCCACAGGTGTGGGTTTAATTTTAGACCTGAAGGGCAGCTAGGAGCCATAGTCTCAGTGGTTCTATCAGGCTCTGTCAGACCAGCAAACCTGATCCTTTTTTTTGTTTTAAAATGATTTGAGTTTTGTTCCACATTGTTCTCCCTCTCTATCCAGGATCTCCTACATAGATCCCCCTCTGAGTAGTTGACACAATAGCAGGGCACCATCTAGTTCTTTTGGTCTCATAGTCATATAGGCTGAGATCACATGGTGTACCAGTCACTTGTACTAATTGTTTCCATGAATCTTTGGTTTTCTTCATTGTTCTTTCCTCTGGACAAGGAGAGACCCATAGTTGAATCTAGATGGCTGCTTGCAAGCTTTTAAGATCCCAGTTGCTACTTGCCAAAGTAGGCTGTGGAACAATATTTTGTCTCATATGTTATGCCAACTGAGCACTGAGGTAATCTTAAGTGGGAATTTTCATTTGAAACTTTGGGAGTTATGCTGGGATGTTCCTGAGTGGTGGTGGTAGTGTGGTGCAGGTGGGAGATTCAGGAGTTAAATTAGGCACAGTTACGTATTATGTATTTCCTATTTGCTAAATAGGACCACCTGGTGTTAATCTGCATTTTCCTTTACTTTTCACTGAGCTCCTTGTTCCCCAAATTTAGAGACCAAAAGTATTTTCTCAATCCAATTGATGCCTTGCTTTGTCTTTGATAAGGGTTGTTTTAAGGCACTTGACTGCTAACCAGAAGACTGGTGGTTCAAATCCTCGGAAGGAAGATGGGGCAATCTACTTCTGTAGTGATACTGCCTTGGAAACCCAAGGGAGGGGTCGCTATGAGTAAGCTCTGACTTTAACCCCTTGTTGGTGAGAACAGATAAGACCAGAGGGTGGTGCTTATCTCTAAAACAACAACAACAAAAAACCCACTTCCAAGGAGTTGATTCCTACTCATAGTGACCATATAGGACAGAGTGGAACTGCCCCATAGGGTTTCAAAGGCTGTCAGTCTTTACAAAAGCTGACTGCCTCATCTCTCCCCCGTGGAGTGGCTTGGTTCAAACTGCTGACCTTTTGTTAGTAGCTGAATGCCTTAACTGCTGCATCACCAGCTTGTCTATAGGGTGAGGCAGTATTCTTTGGGGCCTAGAGGCAGGCATCAACACCTTTAGCAGAACCAACAGAGGGAAAGCCCTCTGGAAAAGTCTAGTACGGGACGTGGGAGGCGGAGGATCTGGAGATGCTTCTATAGGCAATGTCTCTACCCAAAGTTTGTTCCAAGGACAGTTACATGCCACAGAAGTCTGGTTCATTGTTGGTCTACACTTTAATGAATGCTGTCAATAAATAAGCATGCTGCTTGTCCAAAACCCAGTATATTGTTGACTCCTGAAATGATTTTGTTGGCTATTTACGTCCCAAACAGAGTTCCGTGTTGGAGACCGTCTTGAAAACACTGTGTTTTTGTAAGATGGTAAAATCGGTCCCTCTGTTTCTCTCTTTGCTTACCTGAAGACACACCCCTCATCATGGTCAGGACTTTTTCCAATACCCTACAACAGCCATAGAATCTTCCCTCCTTTATTTCTGGAGAATGTTTCCTTTTACAAGGGAAAGAATAAACTTCTTAGGGAAAAGGTCATGAGCTAATACAGTGGTTTTGCTGACCAGACCCAGCTGAGAGTAGGGATAGAGAATGGGGAAGTCTGGATGATGTGTGGAAAAAGAGTAATGACGTCTGGCAGGAGCTGGTGCACATCAGTGTTAATGCCTGAATATCTCAAAGGGGAGAGTATGACACCTAAAGTGCTCAGCTCATAATGAAGGGCCAGTTGACAAAAGCATTTTCCTCAATGCCTCCCCCTTATCCTAGCCTGAAGTGTAAAGCAGTTTCCTCATACGTATTAATACCTTGCTGTGAAAACCACTCAGGGTTCTTGTGGGTATCAACAGAGATAAAGATTGTGAAAGCCTTTACAAATGTAAGGAGCTCTAGTGGCATAGTGCCTAAGGCATTTCACTGCTAATCAGAAGGCTGGTGGTTCAAACTCACCAGCTACTTCTGGGAAGGAAGGTTGGGCAATCTACTTCTGTAGAGATACCACCTGGTGTTCTGGTTACCTAGTGCCACTTTGACAAGAATATACCACAAATGGGATGGTCTTAACAGTTTATTCTTACAACTTGGAGGCTTTAAGTCCAAGTTCAAAGTGCCAGGCTCTACGGGCTGGGTGAAAGCCCCTCCCTCAACCTTGGGGTCCAGCTCTGCCTCCTGCTCCCGGCCTACTGGAACTAGAGACGGTTTCTTCACTCAGAGACAGCTGCTGACTGCTGAGGCTGAGAAGCCCCAAGGTTGACAAGTAAAAAGGTACAGTCCCGATGTTACCACACCACACGGCAGGCCATTAACTTAAGTCCATTGAAAGTCCCAAGGTCGGCAGAGCATAGCAGGCTGCTGAGCAATGACATGGCTACACGCAGAGTCCAAGCGTGCCGAAGGCTAAAGACCATTCTCAAAGCTTCTCCTTAAATACAGGAAGCAGACCATATCCCAAAGGCAGCTACTCAGCTGCTTGTGGTAGATCCCACCATTTAGTTGATTGCCAGTCTCATCATGGGGAATAACTACCACCAGCTGGCTAGTCACTCAACCAGGCCCAGCCAAGTTGACACACAAACTGAACTACCACACCTGGAAAACCTAAGGAGGGGTCACTATGAGTCGGATCTGACTTAAGGGGAATGAATTTGTGTTTTTGTTGTTTGTTTACAAATAGAAAGATTCTTAACAAATGTAGGGGCTTGGCCAGAAAACCATAGAATCCTAAAATTTGATGAGACTGTAACGGTAATCTAGTCCATTCTCCTGTCCTATGTTGAAGCATCCTCTATCACTAATGTATTCACCTGATGTACCATGATTAGTGTTAACTGGCAACCAATTGACTCATCTAACAAATACTCAACATATGTTTATTGAGTACCTGCCATTTTCTACACGCTTTTCTAGGTGCTATAGATACAACATTGAATGAAACATAAGGCCTCTGCTCTCATACGTGTAACTTACATTACGTAGAGAGAGACATACAATAAGGAAACAAAACAATATACCTAATTTCTGATGGTGATAGGTGAGGCAGAGATTTAAACCAGGGTTATGTGATGAGAGATTGATGGGGAGAAACTTCAAGTTGTCGAAGAAAGTTTCTCATTTTGTTTCGAATGATAGGAAGGAGCCAGACTGCAATGACCAAGGAGAATAACATTCTAGGTAGAGATGACAGCCAGTGAAAAGGCCCTGAGCGGGGGGAAGATATATTTGAGGATCCGTGTGCAGGGGAAGATCTTGTGGAGTAAGCTTTGTGTTGAGACCACATGTGTTGAGAGGTAGGCATGGGCTAGATGATTAAGGAAATTTTAAACAAGAAAAAGCATTTGTTTGATTTTTAAATGTGATGGGAAGCCACTGAAGGATTTTTCAGCCGGGGAGTTTTAGTCTCACTTTTGAGTTTTAGTAAGAAAAAAAGAGAATCCTCTGGCTGTTGTGTTGAGAAACAATAAACGGGGATAAGAGTGGAAAAGAGGATAACTGCTAGGAGACTGTGGTAATTGTGTATTTGCTACAACTTTCTTCCTTGGCAAGGTGACCTATAGGCTGAGTACATTTTCCTTCCCTACTAGCTTTGGGGTTGGCCATGTGACTTGCTTCGGCCAATAAAATGTGAGATGATGTAATCTGTATGCTTCAGAGCTGAAGCGTCATCTGTACCTATAGTGGTTTGTTTGGCTCTGCTGCTCTAGAGCTGCTGTTCTCTAATATGAGAAGAACACAGCCTTCAGCCTGGGTCTTTAGCAGATATGTGGAGCTAAGGCCATCCCAGAAGAGTACATCAGAGCCTAGCCCAACTGCAGCCTTCAAAGAACTTGAGCAAGAAATTTTTATTTCTGGAAGTCCTAGAGATTCTAGGATTGTTTGAGTCTACCAAAGAAACATAACCCCTGAGTAATAGGCTACTGAAATAATCTCGAAAAGCTATGAGAATGACTTGAACTAGGTTGATAGCAGTGGAGATGGTGACAAGTGGTTATAGTTTACATATGTTTTAAAGACAAAACTAATAAGACTTGATGTTTGCATGATGTGTGATGAAAGAGAAGGATAAGAGTCAGCAGTAACTTTGGAGCAACTGGATGAATAGAGAAGACTTGGACAAAGCAAATAAATATGCAGTAGAATAAGGAGTTAAATTTTGGCCGTCTTAAATTTGATATGATTATTAGAGATCCATTTATTGTTTGTGCCTCCCAATAAAACCTTACATGGTTTATTTACTTGTTTTATTTTACATTATCTGCAAGAAGTATATATGGTAGTTGGCAATAAAAGTACTGGTAATACCATTAACACATGAGAATCCAGAGGGAGAATTATATTGAGAAATTCTGGCAGAGGAAAACTACTGCAATTCAGTACAATTACTTTTGAGCTTCTTAGTAACCAGAATTAAAAGGCAAAAGCAGTGAGTTATAAAATCTCTCATTTTCTGGGGCAGTGGTTCCCAATCTTGGCTGCAGAGTTGATTCCTGGCGCTTGGCCAAACCCACTGTGAATGGTTACCTCTGGAGTAGCACAACACAGCAGCCCTGTCCAGGGCCCACCCCAAGAAATTCTAACTCTTCTAGGATGAGGTTGGCATCTGAATATTTTTAATATTAGGTGATTCTATGTGCAGCCAGAGTTGAGAACTCCTCGTTTTGTAGAAGAAAACGTACCAATTGATATGGAAAGATAAACTTGTTCCTCAGCGCTAATTAATTTTGTTGCACTCATCTTTATGCCAAGGGCATTGAGCTATGTAATGAATGATGCCACAGACATCATTTTCACACAGGTCATGGAAACCTTCCTCCTTAGCTACTTATTGTACGTACCTTCAGCGAAAGCTGAGGTGGTGATGTTAATAGCTGTTGTGTGAACTCAGATTTCTAGGAAACAGAGTGATAGGGGCCAGTTCTGTAGCATTCTGGCAGTTTGGCTAAGTAGAGTAATAAAGCTTGGAGACTCATGTAGAAAAAAATGGTGGAATTCTCAGGAAGACTGGTTCTTTCAGTAAGACTTTGCTCAGTTTGGCCATCAGGCCACTCTGGAAATTTTCATAGGGGGCTGAGTCATTGTTGTTTTGTCTTTTCCCATAGCTAAGGCCTGCCTGTGGTTGGACATGGAGTGGTTTGGGTCCTCCTCTTCCCTTTTAGTTTTGTCACTATCATGCTTTCCCACGCCAAACAGGTTTTTCCTTTGGGGGAAGACACTTAGGCCCAGAATGAAATTAAGAAATAATGTAATGATGATGGCGGCAATTCTTTGCGCAGCCTAAGAGCAGTTGGCTGCTAATTGTGGAGTGGTAATAAGAGGGGCCCTGGGCCATAAGGTTTGCATTTGGAACACCTGTAGTTTTCATTTAACACCATGGATCATTAAACAGCTGCTCAGAATGGCCTTATTAAAACAAACACAGTTGCACTGTTTTATGCATGTGTTATATTGCAGTGAATAGATCAGCTGCAAACAGAGGGATCTTGTAAAAAAAAATTTTTTAAATAAAAGACATCCTAAGCATATTCTAAAGGCACTGTCTCATGAAGACAAACCTAGCTGGGTGTTTTTCTGCCTTTGTGAAACGGAATATGGTTGAATTGGTTGGATTTTACCTCAAAGCCCTCTTGCTGAGGCTAAGGGGCATTTCAAGCTTGGAGTCACTGACAGGCTCTGAAACTGGCCTGTCAGCTGGGTTCCTTTCCCTGAAAGACAGGAGAATGTACTGTCCTCTGGAATGGGAACACATCCTTCTGGGAAGAAGAGTTTTCTGGAGGTTTTCCAGTCCTGGGATTGTGGTTATTCACGGATGTCCACACTTTCATACTGATTCTCCCTTAAAGTTTCATCACACCTTTTTAAGATGGCTAATTAAAATTACCAAAACCAGGCCAGGCGCTGAGGACAGCTACCTGGCCAACTGACTGGAAGAGATCCATATTTGTGCCCATTCCAAAGAAAGGTGATCCCACAGAATGTAGAAATTATAGAACAATAT
>NW_006921840.1:1907526-1917114 GCF_000298275.1 Orycteropus afer afer | reverse complement strand
GGTGGCTGCGATGATGGGCTCAAGTATAGCGGGGATTGTTGGGCTGGCGCGGGATCGGGCAGTGTTTCGTTCTCCTGTGCATGGGGTCGCTATGAGTTGGAAACGACTCGATGGCACTTAACAACACCAACAACAACACAATTAAAATTAGATACTTAGTGTGTGTCTCAGGTCAGGGAGTCAACTAAAGTTGTGATCCTGTTTTCTTTGTTTAAAAACAATTGGCCTTTCGTGGAGAGGTTTACTAATTATTTGTTAAAGGACTTTTTTGAATGCTTCTGGATACACAAGTCTGGAAAAGATAGTTTGGATAGTTTAGGGACATGTGAGTGTTTTGAGGTTTTGTTTGTGTGTGTGTGTGTGTGTGTGTTTAAATGATCTCTCGAGAGTAACAGGGAACGATGTATAGGACAGCAAAAGAGCACGTGTTTGATTCATCAGTATTAATCTCCAAATGTGGATTAGTCTCTTCTAGAATTGCACGAATTTAGGACTATAAGTGATGCTTTATTTGTTACCCAGTTCTGTGTAGGAAACTTCATAAACATTTGTGGCCTTGATTTTTTTAAAGGACAAGAAAAGCCTTATTCTATGTGCCCTCCTGTGATATAATGACAAAGTCCCAAATGGTCTTCAGATTATAACAAAGATTTTGAGAAGGGCAGCTTCTTGGTGGTTTGAATTAGTTACCAGAAAGAACAGTAGGAGCAACCATAGGAATCTTGAGCAGATGAGTTTGGTTTGCAGTACCTGACATGTAATTACCTTGTCTCCTTTCTCCTATAAAGTAGCACTTGCTAAGGTCCCTCTCTCCTGACCTTGGTTTCCAGGCTCTGTTAGCTGTTGTCAAGTCAATCCTTAGTAGCATTGTTAAAGCTAGCAGTTTGTTCTTGGTATTCCTCACCCCCCACTAATGCCTTCATCCCCCCTCCCCCCTACCTTACTGGCCAGCCCTTCCTCTGTTTCCCACACTCTACACATTCCATCGGGAGCTCTGGTAGCATAGTGCCTAAGGCACTTGACTGCTAACCAGAAGGCTGATGGTTCAAACCCACCAGCCACTCCTCAGAAGGAAGATGGGGCAATCTACTTCTGTAGTGATACTGCCTCAGAAACCCAAGGAGGGGTCGCTATGTGCTGGGGCCGACTCGACGGCACATTACAACAGCACACATTCCATCAGGTTCCCAGGCACTTTCCACTGTTTTCTATTACATCGTTGTTAAATCCTGCTCTATGTGAGGATAAGGAACATGAGAGGAAAATAACTGTTGCAATTCAACGTGCCACCGCTGCAGAAAACCTGTCCTAAAGCTAAGGAGGTGAAGTCTTAGTATTGGATGTTTAGGCATCTGCTGTCTGTGGATGAGGTTGAGGACAAGGGTGGAATGAGACATTTTATTTCCTTCCTGTTATATTCTGAGATCAATTCACATCAAGGGAGAGGTTCTCTCTGTTCTCTCCCTCATCTCAGCTTGGACAGTAGTAGGCCCTCAAAGCTTATTTTTGAGTGCTTGGAAAATTGAATGGGCAGGAGGAACTTTAGAAAATCTTCGTTGCAGTGGTAGCTCTCCTACATATAATCCAAACCCTGGATGTAAAGAGCAGTGTCTCTAAGCAGGGGAGTATTATGCTGCCGAGAGCAATGTCCAGACACCTCTAGCTTATTGTCAGGGTTCGGTGAAATGCACATCTTTGTCAAGTATTATGGCCCATAATACGCATCTGATTCCTGTTTCACCATAGTGGAAGAAGATTAGGAAGAAGCAAGCATTCCTTGCAAGGAGAAGCTTGTCCTTAAACCCACTTTCACATTTCCTTAATCCAGTTTTGTCAATAATCTACTTGATTTAACCCATTCCATTTTCAACCAAACCAAAAAATTAAATTCCCTGCCATCAAGTTGGTTCCGACTCCTAGCAACCCCCATTGGGTTTCCAAGGTGGTAGATCTTTATGGAAGTAGTTTGCCCCATTTTTCTTCTGCAGAGTGGTTGGTGGGATTGAAGGCCTTGCTATATGCCTACTAGGATTTCAGAGATAGTGGAAAGAAGAGTCCATGCTAATTTTAGTTCTGATTTTTACTTGCATGGAGATTGATTACTTTTAGTGTTTGTTTATTTCATTCAGGCCCTGAGCCCTTAGTTTCAAGCTAATTTTTGTCATTTAAAAATTTCAAAATTTAAACACATCCACATGCATGTGTGTACACACACACACACAAGTGTTTGAACACACACTCACCTCTCCTAAGCATCCCAGGCCCAGCCTCAGTCTCATAAGTCTGCTCTAAGTTTCTAATCCATGAGGCATGACTTAGTTACAGGAAAAAGTATACAAAGGCTCAAACCATTGTTGATACCCTCCCCATATACTCCTCCTCACTTTTTGAAAACTTCCAGACCCTATTGGCACATGGTAGCTTGACCTCTGAGAAAAATCCTGCCTCTAGGGGTTACTGATGACCTCCAAGAAAGACATGTAAATAAGATTTCTCTGTGTGTCTGTGTCCCTGAATGGTTTCTTGGATTCTTAAAGTACTGCAAGCAGGGTTGTTTTTAGACAGTGCTCTATAAAGAAAATGAATTATTGGCTTATTAAATTTTTCTCCCATGTCTTCACTCCTCCTAGACCTTGAACTGGGCACCTAGGTTACAATGGAGAACGAAGCAGACATGGTTTACGCCCTCAGTCTCCTGGGAGTAGCTGTTTATTCTTCTCTCCTTTAGGAGAAAAGTTTGAAAAGCATTTCTAACCATATGTGAATTCCCTTTAAAACAAGCATGCTGACTTGACCTTATTCTACAAAGGGAAACAGGCCAGGAGAGCAAAATTCAGATGCAATACCCCATCTTCATTTGGAATCATTAAAATAGAAGTAAGTTTCTATTGGTAAAAAGCTTAATTTATAGTATCTTTTTTAGAGAATTATGTTTTGTTTCAAGTATCTGTAATGGCTTGACTGCAGAAAGAATATGAGTAAGTAGATGATGAACAGCTAATTGTTTTATTATAATCATTTTTTATAATAAATAATAATTATATGTGGATAATAATATATAATAATGAAAATAGTATATGTTATATAAAAAAAACCAAAACAAACTCACTGCCATTGAGTTAATTCAACTCATACCGACCCCTCCTTGGATTTCTTTGGCAGTATCTCTATGGAAGTGGATTGCCCAATCTTCCTTCCGAGGAGTGGCTGGTGGGTTTGAACCGCCAACCTTCTGGGTAGCAGTTAAATGCCTTAGGCCACCAGAGCTCCCATGTTTTATATAGAAAAAAGCAGTTGTCTAGGAATTCTGAATTCATACATTTTGTTTCTTTACATTTATCTGTAGTTTTGATGTTTTATATAGAAAGAATCAAAACTGTAGATAAATGTAAAGAAGCAAAATGTTATGTATCCAGAATTCCTAGACACTGCTTTTAATTCAAATCTACTTTCCCATATCTGGTCCTTGGGCCCACTGTGTTTTTGAAGTCAGATTTTTTTTCAGATTTTGGGAGGTAATCCAATGTATATACTGTAGATGTTTTGATATCCTCAGTGCAGAGTGGGACAGTACTTCATAATCAAGCACTGTAACATTTATGCAGCAAAATGTATAAATATTCACTCTAAGTAGGATAAATAAAAGCTATAAATAATCTCACAATTGTTCATGTCCTATTTTGCTACCATGTGAGTTATAACAGTCTTTCCATTTCAGAGCCCTTGTTATTTGGAAGTTGCAGATGAAGGATTGTGGGCATGTAGTTTAACACACTACATAGGGAATTTGTAAGCACTTATATGCGAGGCATCATGTGAGGAGCTTAATGCTCAGAGATTTGTGCTCTTAATAACGATAAAGGCACATTTGGAGGAGTGGAGTCCTGTGCCTTCAGAAGGGGGCCTGATAACAAGGAATTGCTGCCCACAAGGTCTGTCTGTACCCGCTCCAGTTGTCAGGCCTTTTGTCTCTGTGAATTTTAGCTTGCTTTGCTCTCAGGTTTGCCCATGGACCTTGACCCTCGTATTCATCCACTTGGACCTGCTAAGATGACCCTACATTTGATCCCAGCTCTGCTCCCAATTCTCCCTTGGCTCAAAGGCCAGATAGTGGCAGCCTGTCCATGTTCTCCAAGCCATCTAATCCCATTCTATCTCTGGTTTTGCTTTTGCAAATCTATTTTGGCACTGACATTTCATGATGCCCCTGCCCTGCTATCCTTGGTCAAGTTAAGACAAGTGTGACCTGAAAAATGGTTGAGGAAGAACTAGAGGTGAAGGTCAAATGTATAAAGCATAAGTTCAAATCAAAGATCCATCTTGAAAGGCAAGTCAGAAATTAAGCAAGTAAATAACAGAACACTGTGAGTCACTAGTTTGTAACTTGATGGCTGTCTGTCTGCCTCTTCCTGAGTCTCTGCTCTAGATTTCAACATTCCCCAGATAATGAGTATTTTTCAGAAGCAAATGTCAGAGCTGTACTTCCATACAAAGACCAGAGAGTTGAGGGAAATGATAACTAATGGATTAAAAATACTGAAAACCTGTAATTACCTCTGATAAACAGTATGTTATGCTTTCTTTTCTCTGGGTCTGCCCATATAATGAAGTATTTCAGGCCAACATTGCTTTTCAATTATGTATTTCAAGCAAAAATTCCTGCTGACAGTGACAGTAAAAGCCGATATTGGTTATTATGTTTTTCCTTCCCTTCCTCATGGACTCTAGTGCCTATATGCTAATATAAGCCCCAATGACAGGAAGTCCAAATGGAAGTGTTATTAGGAAGCCATGGATATGTAGTTAATGAAATATGTATGATTACAATATTGCAAGACATGTGTAACATTGATGGGAACTCAACTGATCTCAATATTTAATAAAGGTTTAATTTAAAATATGGGCCTTTTTTGGAGTGGGTTGTTTTTTTCTTTTTGCAAATGCAGCCCATGGTAATTTCTTGCTGAGAATTTGTCCAGTGGATTCCATTTCCTTTTACAATTTCTCATTTTGAAGTTCCCTTTTTTGGAAGCACATTTGTGTATGCTTGTGTGTACTCATTTATTCTATCATGTCTGAGAGTGGGAAAAAGACTAATGATATATTTTGAGGCATTCTAGAGTGGGTAAAGATTCCCTCTGGTCTATTTTAATTGGCATTTGAAGCTGCTCTCTGGAAAATTGGGCCAATAACTTAGCCTTAGATACTTCTTAAGGAGGGCTTGGTGCTAGTTCAGACATTGGTTAAAATAGCAAAATTTAGGAACTCTACTTACAAAGATTAAGATTGTCTGTGAAGTTACTGGAGACTTTGTTTGCAGATTAGTTGAACTCTGAAACTTCTGAAATGCCAGAAAAAATGACAGCCTGTCTAAATCATTAATACTGAGCACTGGAGGTCATAGTATAGACAACTGGAAATTGTAATCCATCCAAAATCCTATCTCCTTGGATTTGTGGCTGGACCATGGTTGCAGTTTGTCTTTGGGGTGTGCCCTGCTTCCAGTATATAAAGAGAAGCGTTGAGTAAGTTCTCTAGCTTTTTGGCTCTTCTGGACCCTGCATTTGGCTTAGTCTTCATCACTACTTCTTGGACTTGAACCATTGGCCTGCCATGTTGCCTGCCAATCTTGGTATTGAGCCATTTTACCTGCCAACTTTGGGTTTGTCAGCTTCAACAGCCAGGAGTTGTCTGAATTAGGAGACACTTCTAGCTCAAATGGGCCTAGAATAAGAGGCAGAGCTGAAGCCGTGTTGAGGAGCCTTCACCCAGCCCCTAGAGCTGCCACTCTGAATTTTTAGCACTAGCCTCCAAACTATAAGAGAATACATTTCTGTTTGTTAAAACCATCTACTTGTGGTATTTCTGTTATAGCAGCACTAGAGAACCAAGACATATGCTAAGTATTTATTCTGATTTTGGGAGAATTACTTGTTTAGGGTGAAAGCACAAATTTCCTATCTAACAACCTACAAACTTGCTCCTTTTGAGGGTGGGCACAAATGCATGAGCAGGTACATTTTTGTTGAGCTTCTTTTTCATGTTGTATGGGGCATTGTGTGGAAGGTTGATCTTGGTGGCGTACCATTCTGGGAGACTCTGGGCATCTAGTGGTGGGATACATGCATTAGGTGTGCACAGAAAGCATGCACAGTGAAGAGCTCTATCTCTGATGTCATACTTCATGTATTACTCACTTTACCACTCACTTTGTAAATTTTCTGAGCCTTAATTTTCTCAGTTGCAAAATAAGAATAATAAATACTTACCTAATAGGAATTTTGGGAATTAGAATTGTGTATGCCCTTCAGTAAGTGTTAACTTTAGGTTGTTATTCCTGATAACTCCAGAGCTGACCCAGACTGGAATATAGGGGTCTTTAGAAAAGTGACATTGATCTAGTCATATCAAAAGAATTTTGATAAACCAAAAATGGTGCCCAAAGTCTTCTTAAAGCAAAACAGTAGTTTAGCATAACTTGTAAAAAATGTCTGCCTGGAACATTTTGCTCTTTTAAGAACTGTCTATGTGGGATCAAAGTGACAACAGCAACTCAAAAGATCAGATAGGCAACTTAGTGACAGTGACTGAATGTTAATAGTGTATATACAACTCAGAAAAGAAGAGTGATAATAGTTGTACAACTTGAAGACTATAATCGGTGTGGTGGAATTTTCCACGTAGCAAGTGTTGAATTGGTGTAAGTTTTGCTGTGTACATTCTTGACAGCAACAAAAATAAAGTAAATTATTTAAAAAAAAAACAAAACATTTTGGGAAGTGTTTGCCTATATCGGAGACCCTAACCAATAATATTACTGACTTCTGTGACATCCAGCTGGGTTCCTATGTTTATCTCGTTTTTGATGTTCCTTTCTTTGGGTTTGTATGTGGCTCTAGGACTCCTATTGTGATGTGTAATTTCTGTCATGGAACTGATGATGAACATGCTCACTAAATATGGCCAAGTAGAAGTAGGTTTTCTACAAGTATGGTAAGATGCATTGAGTAGGAAATTGATTACCCAAAGAAGATTGTAATGGACTTATCCATGTTAGTTTGTCATTTTAATTATTAGGTTTACAATAGTGGCAAATCAGTTAATCGCACCAAGAATACAGCTGCTGTTGCCGGGGAGAAAATAATGGTATAGTTACTGTAGTGTGAAGGTTATTTTTGTATCATGTTTCATTGTACTAGCTTGTCTGATTTATGGCTATAACCAACCAATCCTGGCTCTGGTCCCTATTTGCTTACACAGTAATTTCATGCCAGTCCATCTCAGAAAGACCCTCCCAAAATATTTATGAGAGTCCCAAGGGGTTATCTTCATGAACTCTGAATTAGCCAGCCCACCACCACTGCTGCTGCTAACTGTGCCCCAGACTCTCAGTGCTGCTTTTGATGTCTTGCCAGGCTGCTATGCCCTGCTGTTTGTCCTGGCTATTGATACTCTCAGTCCTCAAGGAGCAATGAGACCTTGGCAATCCACGTCAAAGTCAGAAAAAGCCTAGCTTTTTCCTTTCTCCATTATGCTCCCTTAGGGTAGTCTCGTAGCTTGGATCTATGGGTCCTGAGGTGTTAGAGAGTTTAGTCAGCTCTTTCAAGTTTTACTCACAGTTCCTCTATCTCCTAGAAAACACATTTACCTAATCAGGGTAGATGGGCTGAGATGGCTTTAGATAACAACAGTCATTCTATAATTATAATTGCCTGCCTCTCACCTTTAGCCCATCTTTCTAAATCTGACTCATCGGTTTTGACTTGTTCTCGCTTGTTGATGTATTGTTTTTTAAGAACCCTTCAATCTGGTGGCTTAGTGACTAAGGCATTTGACTCCTAACCAGAAGGTTGGCGTTTCAAACTCATTAGCCACTCTGCGGAAGGAAGACTGCGCAATCTGCTTCCCTAAAGATTTACTGCCTCGGAAACCCAAAGGGGGTCACTATGAGTCAGAATCGACTTGATAGCAGTGAGTTTGGTTTTAGTGTTGGTTCAATCTGTTCAGAATTATATCTTCATCTGGGCTTCTCCACCCATTGATCAGAATTCAAAGAAGAATGTGTGCTTAATCAGATAGATTTTGAGTAACACTCTAAATCACTTGATGCATTTGTTTTGTGGATGGAGACTTGTAAAGAAGGTGTCACTTAATTCCACCTGGGTGAATTGGGATCCCCCAGATAAGCTAGGTTTACATCTTTAATTTGCATATTGTGCACTTGCCATTTTCTGGAATATCCTGTCCCTCTTCTCAGCAAATCGACTTCCTCCTTTAATAAGGTTTACCTTCTTTAAGAAGACTTCCCCAGTTGATTCAAAAGTAATTTCCATGCTTCACATACACTTTCAATTTTACATTGAAGTAATGTGTTCTTTCTCCAGTCTGATTCCATAAAGATTACAGCATTGAAAACCCTGTGCAGCAGTTCTACTCTGTCCTGTATAGTTGCTCTGAGTCGAAATCAACTTGGTGGCAGTGGTGGAATGTTTCCTTTAAAAAGGTTTAAATGGTTCCTTGTCTATTCAGTAGACACTTACTGAGCAACTACTATATTATTGAACAAAACAGACATGGTCTTCTGTCTTC
This sequence comes from Orycteropus afer afer, assembly GCF_000298275.1. NCBI lineage: Eukaryota > Metazoa > Chordata > Mammalia > Tubulidentata > Orycteropodidae > Orycteropus > Orycteropus afer. Next base: position 1,908,525 of record NW_006921840.1, on the reverse strand, counting down.
ATGAACTGGATATCCTAGTGGGAGAGATGACAGAAATAGACTAATGAGCAAACAGGATAACTTCAGAGAGTTATAAAGGCTATGAAAAAGTGTAAAGGAGCACAAGGGTATAGAGAGTGCCGGAGCGTTAGGCTATCTGCTTACATAGGGAGGTCAGAGAAGGTTTCTCAGAAGAGGTGATGTTTTGACTCAGCCCTAAAAGATTATGAACTAACCATGCAAAGAGCATTCCGGGAAAAGCGAACAGCAAATATATAAGCCCTGAAGGAAATGGTTTTAGTGTTTTTAAGGAAATGAAAGTTGCCTTCAGTGTGGTTGGATAATTGTGTATATGAGGATCACGTACTCATTTTCTGTGGTTCTATCTAGGTTGTGCCTTCCCAGTTGTGAACATTGAGGACTAGGATATAGGGACCAGGTTTCTTCCATATTTTCCACAGTACCTTTTTCCCCAGTGTTGTTCTACTTTTTAATTGACATATTTAGATTACTTACATTAAGAATCATTTTTGAGATGTTTGTATTTTTGTCATTGTTGTTTTTGTTAGGTGCCATCAAGTTCGCTTTGATTTGTAGTGACCCTACGGACAACTGAATGGAATACTGCTTGTTCCTGTTCCATCCATATAAATGTTGCTTTGTTTGAGCCCATTGTTAGAGCATCATTGAGGGTCTTCCTCTTTTTCATTGACCTTCTAGTTTACATGTTGCCCTCTCCTGACATGTTATCTCCTGATAACATTTCCAAAGTACATGATACAAAGTCTTGTTATCCTTGCTTCTAAGGAGCATTCTGGCCGTAATTTTTCCAAGACAACTTTGTTCCTCCTTCTGTAGTTCATGGTATATACAGTATTCTTCGCCAACACCACAAATCAAATTCATCAGTTTTTCTTCTGCCTTCCTTACTCATTGCCCACCTTTCACATGTATATAAGGTGATTAAAAATACCATGGCTTGTGTCAGGCATGCTTTAGTCCCCAAAGTGACATCTATGC